>NC_135597.1:6837580-7138862 GCF_965152235.1 Eretmochelys imbricata
AGGCTGCTCTAGCTTATGCTCTGCTTCCCATGTCACCAGGAAGGTAGAGAATAGCCATAGAAAAGTGCAGAGCACTGGACCATGTCCCCAATCTGCCCCTTATGCTGGGGCTGGGAACAGAGCTGTGGTAGAACCTTTTATTTCAGCTCCACACTGGTTGGGGGAGGCCCCCTACACAGGTCATATATAGGCAGTCTTTGGGGGATATTCTGAAATCCTCAGATGAAGGAAGCTATAGACATTTCAACTGCCATGTTTACTGTAGAAAGCTGACAAAAGGAGGTATGCCCTCCACCCCAGAATTCCAGGAGCTCTCACCCTTGTCTTAAGGCTTATTTACACAAGTAATTATTCTGCTAGAGCTATGCCAGTCAATTGCCCCACATAGGCAAGCCCTTTTCAAATGAGATCTTCCATTCTCCCTGAGGGCAGTGACAGAGAGCCTTTGGTGCCTCCACCCAAGCTGTATTTGCCAGGCTCACATTAACCCTGTGATTATAGGTTCCTACTGCAGGACTCCACGGTGTTCTGAAACCTGCCAGTGTTTCACGGGAAGATGGTTCACCTGGCACAGGGGTATGTGTTTTACTCTTGTGCCAGGTACTCAAGAGCTTCAGCAATCTCCTTAAATCCCGATACTTTTTTGAAGACCTCAATATCCAAGGCAAAGCATCCAGACGAGGATGATGGAAGGAAAATTGATTTACCATGAACTATTGCACTGAAAGAAGTGGCTGGGTATCGTGAGATGTTAGAAACACCGAGTAAGGATAGTCTTGGGTGTTAAGGCACTCGGGAGATCTGTGCTCAGTTCCCAGAGCAGGCTTTCTGTGTGACAAGTATATAAGCTACTCAATCTATCGCTGCCTCAGTTCCTCATATGTAAAATGGAGCTAATGATGCTTCCTTTCTCCCACTCTGTGCTTGTCTATTTAGAATGCAACTCTGCATGGCAGGGACTATCTCATTATGTATTTGTACAGTGCCTTGCACGATGGTGCCCAGTCTCACCTGTAGGTGCAAATGTAAAGCAAATAATGACCATCATACAGACGCATAATTCATTTTTGTGGCGCTTTTTTTTTTTTTTTTTACAATTTAGTCTAATTAGAATTTCCAAATGAAGCGTAGTGTCTGTGAACCTGCTGCTGAGAATCAAACTGCCCAAGTGGGTTAACAAGACAAATCTGGGGCAATTTTCTAATAAATGTGCTGAGCCTCCCTATTCGGCTACAGATTAAACTGGTTTGATTAATCACCACAGAGGTTTCAACAAGTGGATTTAACAATCAGACTCTGGAAATGATCTAAATTGTCTACCAAACCCTGTCATGAGAATTTAACTTCCCAAGAAGTCTGTATTTTGTGAGCTTAAATCTTCTTCATAAAGTCAGATTTTTCAAGTGTGCGGCACCCACAAATGAGGCCAGATTCCCCAGAAAGCTCAGCATGTTGGGTGTGGAGCTTGTCTGAAAATCTGACTCCTATTGTGGGTGCAGAGGACTTTGGAGAATCTGGTCTTTATTGAGGTGCCTAAATGGTGCTGAACTCTCTTGTAAATCTGGGCCACAGCGCTGCAGAACTCCCCGAGCTAGAAAGTAACAAGGCAGTAACAACAGCTGTGGCCCCAGTAACCTCCAACTCCATCTCCCAGCATAGTTATCATTGATGTTTGTTACTAGGTTGTTTCTCCTTTACAAACTGGAGAACACTGTGGCATTGTAAGAGGCTGAACTTCAAGGGGCTGCTGGCCATGTTGATTGTGTCGACAGAACACAAGCTGTAATCAAAATAAGTTACTTAGAACAGGAGCACTTTTTTTTTTTTTTTTTTTTCTGTCCAGGGTAATTTTGTATATTGTAGCTCTTGGTTCTGTTCCATTGCTGTGCTGTGCAGATTGCATTGTTTGGGGCTTGTAACGTTTCGGTTTTGCTGATCTTGCTTTATTGCCTGGATACTGTGTGTGGGTGCTGTATGAATCTTCGTAATTTGGACATACCTGCATGCATCTCTGAGAGCTAAAAGGCTTTCCTCGTGCTGTTCATCAGGGTACTGGACTAGAGGAGGATGATAATTCCTAGCTTTTATATATAGGGTCCTACCAAATTCACGGCAATGGAAAAACTCGTCACGGTCCACGAAATCTGTATACTACAGGGTAAAAGCACACACAAGCCCAGATTTCCCGGGGGAGACCAGCGTGTCTCAAATTGGGGGTCCTGGCCCCAAAGGGAGCTACAGGGGGGTTGTAAGGTTATTTTAGGGGGGTTGCTGTACTGCCATCCTTCCTTCTGCGCTGCTGCCTTCAGAGCTGGGTGGCTGGCGAACGGCAGCTTCTGGCCAGGCGCCCGGCTCTGAAGGCAGCACCCCGCCAGCAGCAGCGCAGGAGTAAGGGTGGCGATCCCATCCCATGCCGCCCTTCCTTCCTTCTGCACTGCTGCTGGCGGCGGCTCTGCCTTCAGAGCCAGGATCCCGGCCAGCAGCCGCGGCTCTCTGGCTGCCCAGCTCTGAAGGCAGCGCCGTCGCCAGCAGCCGCACAGAGGTAAAAGTAGCAGTAGTGAAACACCCCCCCCCACCCCCTGGCAACTCGTTTTTGGGCCCCTACAATTACAACACTGTGAAATTTCAGATTTAAATTGCTGGAATAATGAAATGGTTTTTTTTAAAAAATCCTATGACCGAGAAATTGACCAAAATTAACTGTGAATTGGATAGGGCCCTACTTATATGGCACTTTTCATCAGTAGATCTCACCGTGCTTTGCAAAGGAGCTCAGTGTCACCCCATTTTACAGATGGGGAAACTGAGCCACAGAGCAAGGAAGTGACTTACCCAAGGTCACCCAGCAGGCCAGTGGCTGGAGCCTGAAATAGAACCCAGGACTCCTGAATCCTAGTTCCGTGTTCTTTCCGCTGGGTGAGAGTACTGGTCTCATCCATTATGGCATTTCTTATACCTCTGCATTTCTCTCAGTACAGTTTCCTAGGTAGCACAGAACTGCTGTTCAATGGCCCTAATGCTCCTAGTTTAAGGAGCGTGGCTGGAGCATGCTGTACTTACATTTATAGATTCTTAGCCTGGAAGCAACCACTGTGATCATCTAGCCTGACCTCCTGTTCAATACGGGCCATAGAACTTCCCTGAAATAATCCATAGATCAGATTTTACAGAAGGTATCCAATTTTGATTGAAAAATGGTCAGAGATGGAGAATCCACCACCACCCTGGGTCAATTGTTGCAATGGTTAATCATTCTCACTATTAAAAAATTTACACCTTATTTCCAGTCTGTATTTGTCTAGCTTCAACTTCCAGCCATTTGATCGTGTTAGACCTTTCTCTGCTAGATTGAAGAGCCCATTATTAAATATTTGCTCCCCACTTATGTACTTCTAGACTGTGATCAAGTCACCCTTGAACCTTCTCTTCGTTAAGCTGAATATATTGAACTGTCTGAGTTTATGTTTTCTAATCCTTCTCATGGCTGTGCTCTGAACTCTCTCCAATTTATCAACATCCTCCTTGAATTGTGGGCAGTAAAACTGGACACAGGATTCCAGCAGCAGTGCCAAACACAGAGGTAAAATAATCTTTCTACTCCTCCTCGAAATCCCCCTGTTTATGCATCTTGGGATCACATGAGCTCTTTTGGCCGCAGCATCACATTGGAAGCTCGTGTTCAGCTGATTATCCACCACAGCCCCAAGTCTTTTCCTGAGTCCCTGCTTCTCAGGATAGAGCCCCCCAGCATGTAAGTATGGCTGACATTCCTTGTTCCTCGATGTGTACATTTACATTTAGCCGTTCTGAAAGGCATATTGTTTGCCTGAGCCCAAGCGATCCAAATCTTTCTGAAGCAGTGACTTGTCCTCTTCATCATTTACCACTCCCCCAAGTTTTGCATCAGCTGCCAACTTCATCAGTGATTATTTTAATGTTTTTCTTCCAGGTTATTAATAAAAATGTTAAACACAATAGGGCCAAGTACTGGTCCCACTAGAAACACCCTCTTGATGGCAATTCCCCGTTTAAAATTTCCTTTTTGAAACCTATCAATTAACCATCTTTTAATCTGTTTAATGTGTGCCATGTTAATTTTATATTCTTCTCGTTTTTAAATCAAAATATCATATGGTACCGAATCAAACACCTTACAGAACTGTAGGTATATTGCATCAACACTGTTCCCTTCAGCTGTCCTAATGGATGGCTTGTAGGGGCTGTTGCTGCGAGGACATACATTTGGTTAGGCCATTAACCTGGGATTTGGGAGACCTGGCTTCAGTTCCCTGCTCTGCCACAGATTCCCTGTGTGACCTTGGGCAAGTCACTTAGTCTTTCTGCAGTAGGGAGATAGCACTTCTCTCCTATCTCATAAAGGAGTTGGGAGGATAAATGTGTTAAACATTGTGAGGCTCTCAGATACAACAGCAATGGGGGCCAGATAAGTACCTTAGCTAATTTTACTCGGGAGGCCACAGAACAGATTGATTGATTGGCCCAAAGATGGTTAAAACCTTTGCCCCTCCCTCCCACCTTCTGGTCTTAAGATCACAAATGAAACAGTTCCCATAATGCTTTGTTACCCTTCTGCTGGAGTCAGCCAGTTTGGGCTTCATAAACCTGACACTGAGAATGTGCAGAAGGTCCCAGGAAGGCTTTTTAAAGTTTTCTACTCTGATTTTCTTCTTGGGCTGGAGATTGTCAACAGAACACCAGTCGATGTGCATTTCCTTTTTGTTTTCTGTAAACGACAATACTTAAGTTTAAAGAACAGACGTCTTTTCTAAGAGCGAAGAGCTCTGTAAATTATTGCAGCCGGACGTGTTTGGAAATGCCTCCGTAGCTATCCTTTGTTGATTTATTCTGTTTGTCTTCACGCCATGATGTTCCATATTAAAGCCAAGCAGCCGATTTCTTTCGTAAAAGAAAAAAAGAATCTGCTGAAGTTTCTGTGAAGTCACGCAGTGTAATTTCCCATGGGAAGATCGTGCAAGTGCAACTGGAAATCTGTGGTTTGCCATTTCTGCAGAGTACCTTTCTTCTTTTCTAAGTTGTACGTGGTGGAGTCTGTACGTCAGAATCATGGCTGGGACACTTAAGCTGCTTAGTGGCTTCTGCACTTTACAGGCTCAGTGCTGCAAGGTGGTGAACGCTCCAGCCTCCATACAGTAAATCATTTAACCACTTGTTTTAACTTTAAGCGTCGGTACCAAAAACAGATATAACCCATTGTGGCATGTGCCAATCCACAGAGGATGTGAATTGTTGCAGTTGCCGGCTACGGAACCCGGGCTCTTTAGCTCAATCTGTAGCATCACAAGCTTTTAGCCCCAGGTTCAATCCCCAATGTTGGACAAGATGTTGGGCATCACACAGATGCAAAAAAATGGAATGCAAAATTGGAGGCCGTGTTTCAAAATTAGGCCCATGAAATGCAGAATTTTCAGGACTCTGTATTCTGGCTAGTGACAGCATAAAACTAGCCCCTCTTTGAAGAGAGTCCCTTCCAGCACCATGAGTAGGGTGACCAGATGTTCCGATTTTATAGGTACAGTCCCGATATGCAGGGCTTTGTCTTTGATATAGGTGCCTATTTACCCCCCGGCCCACCATCCTGATTTTCCACACTTGGCCACCCTAGCCATGAATAATCTGCCTGGCATGTATGCAAACCTTATAAACTTATGAATTCTGTCCCCTGACTCGTATGTTCCTTGTCAGAGAGTGTCCCTGTGTGTGAATTTCAATTGATGGAGGAGCTGGGATGGGGACAGAGCACGTCTGCTCCAGGTGTAGATTATCTGGTGGATGCTGTGCGTAAAACCTGCCTGAATGTGAATCTAAGCTTTCTCACTGTATAAAGGGCTGGGGCACTTCTGTCCCACGTAAGCCCTATTTTGAGGTCTGATGTAGAGTTTGGATAGTGTATAAGCCTTGGGCTCATCCTCTGCCCAGGGATCGATTTCACCCTATATTTGATTGGTTTTGGAAAAGATTTGAAATCTTCGTGCTTCAGAGCTTAAACCAGCCTCTAACTTTTGGGGGTCAGAGCAAACTTTCCATAGGCTAGGTAATCCCATATTTCCCCCTCCTACAGGGTTTCTTGTACCTTCCTCAGGTAGTAGTGGTCACTTTCAGAGCTAGGATATTGCATTAGATGAAGGACGGGTCTGATCTATTATGGCAATTCCGATGTCTCTGTACTCTTTATGCCCCCTGTCTCCGACTGTTAGCCCAACTGAGTTAACTGCTTGCCATCAATCTGGTTTGCAAATGTTGATTTAGGTCAGAGAGAATTTTTTCTTGGTTCCCTTCCTGGGGCTGCTTGCCAAGTGAGTGGATTATTGAATGCAAATGTTAATCAACAGTTACGTTATCCAATGACAACCCTTTTTTTTTTTTTTTTTTTTTTTTTTTTTTTGCTGTGTTAAATGGCTTGGCAGAAACAAGTGTAAATATTATGTCAGCATTAGACATTATTTAATCCTGATAGATATATGTTGGCTATGGAGCCTGACTCTAATTGACAGATGTTAAATGATGTTCGTTGCACTACTAGAAACAGGAGTTCTGCATTGTAAAGGTTGATTAAAACTCCATGTCTCCATAGTCTGGGTGGGATTTTCTTTTCTGTCTTAATCAAGAGGAAATTTATCACAGCAAGAGTTTGCTTGGTCCTTTCTGTTGTTGTCATTAATGCTTTACCACTGGATTATGTGGATATCAAAACGTTACAGCCCTTTTTTTCTCTGTGTCCTTGTGCTTTGTGTTAAAGTATCAGCGGGAAGGAAGCCTTACTGTCCCCTGTAGAAAAGCTCTTGGGGGATTCAACAGAAAAGAGTTGCAAAGGAGGAAAAATTATACAGAACTCGAACATTCGTTGTCTCTAGGCAGCAGTCAGCCAACAAATTCTTAATGGCAGGAGTTGCAAAATAATCTGTGGGTTCCTTGCCAAATCAAGTTGGGATGTTAGTGCTGCGAGTTGCCTCTCTGGATGTGGACGTGATCACAGTGGGTGCGATGTTACCTGGTTCCCAGAATCGGCTTTTGGAGAGGTACTGGTGCCAGGAGTGTGTGCATACACGCTCCTTGGAACGCTGGCAAAAATCTAACGCCTGGGACGGGTAGCACCGATATTACTTGACACGTGAATCCAAAAGCTTTTGTATTCTCAGTTTAGAGAGGAGGAAATTGAGGTCTAGAGAGGCAAAGTGGCTTGCCCAAGGTCTCGGAGTGAGTCATTGGCAAAGCAGGGAATAGATCCAGGTATCTGGGACCAGGTTTGAAAGGTGTCTACTAATGCAGCTAGGCATCTAATGGGACTTAGAAAAGTGCCTGGGCGCATTTAGCATCTGTCTGCATCATTAGGTGCCTAAATACCTTTAAAAATCTAGCTCCTTGACCCCTAATCCCATGCTCAAATCACAAGATAGCCCCACCTCTCTTGTCAACTGCACATACACAAAGCAAGTCAGTCTAATACACGTGGTGGATTTGAGGTTTGCAAAAGAAACTTCTCAGACAAGAGTGGCAAGTAGGGTGGATCTTGTGAAATGGATTGGCTTGTGTTAAGGGATTAATAATGGGCTGAGGAGCCTTTCACCTCTAGGCCACTAGTTCCAGTGCATCCTGGGGCAGTGGAGACCAGAAGTTGTTACCAGCTGGTTTCAAGTGGTGGTAGCTTGTGTGAAATGAATTGTGGTCTCCATCCGTTTAATTGCAAGATCAGCATTGCAATGGTGTCTGGTTTCTTTGGTGCTTTCAGCACTGGGGCTGAAGACTGAAATGGGCTTTGAGAAAGAAGGGCCCTCTCACCCCAAGAGGGGGGGTCCCTCTTGATCAAATTCTGCCATCTTGATGGCTGGTTTGTTAGCTTAGGTGAAAATGAGGTGATTTCAGTCCAGTTCCTTTTATCTGATAAGAAAAACCACCTCCACAAGTAGCCATGGAGGGACGTCTCAAAGCTGAGACGTGGGCTTGGATTCTAGACCATTCTCTCACCCCCGCCCCCTCACTACATGCAGAAGCATGAGGGCTAAATTTGTACCACGTGAAACTGTTGGTTTCAAAAGGTTCCCTTATGTTTTCTTCTCTCTTGAAGAAGATACTTCAGCTTGGTGCATAACACCTGATCATAAAGTAATTTAAAGATTATTATTTTTTATTTGGGGGGGCCCTATAAGGCCAAATTGTACCCTCAGTTGCACCCCCATAAATCCATTGAAATCAAGGAATTTAGTCTCTCAATTTACCCCAGTGCAACTGAGAGCAGAATTTGCTCCCGTTGTACCTGTTGCACGGATACAGGACTTCAGTCTCCAAGGCTGTACTTTGTGCGCCTTTCACAACCAGTTAACATCACTGCTTTGAAAAAGTACCCCACAGGCAACATAGCAGGGCCATGTATGGCTTATAAGGAGCAGGTGTGTGTGCTAGGCTCCCGGCTTTATGGCTATTTTTTCTTACAGAAATTTAACTCCGCTAAGTTAACAAATAAACATTAAGAAATAATGAATAAAAAAATAAACATTTTGAGGGAAGATTCACAGCTCGGTTCAGCTTTGTCCGCACAAACACGGACACGTTTCTGCTCTTGCTTATGCTAGTGTAAATCTGGACTATGTTCCAGAGAAATCAACTGTTACACTAGTGTAAAATTGACATCCACTCAGAGCCAAATCCCATAAGTCTGATTCTGTGCTGTATGGCATCTTTTGCTGTTCTTTACACTTGCACTACGAAATCAGAACGGTAGCAGTTTGCACATACTTGGCACTGGTGTAAATGAGGATGGGAAGTGCAGGGCCATGGAGAAACGCTACCGTGTGGTGTGAACAGATTTAGAGGAAAAAAAAAATCCAAATGCCGAAACACATTGTCCCAAATTCACTTTGGGTGTCCAATTACTCCATTGACTTTAATGGATGAAGGTGGCTCGTTTTGCTTTCTTGTCAGTTTGGAATAAGTCTCCTTAGTGGAAGATGGATGGAGAAAGCGACTAATCTGAAAGAAACACTTACTGCCTAGTTGTGGAATTTATGACAGAGGTTCCTGTGTGCTTTTGCTATTTTTTTTTTTTTTTCCTGTTCGGATGAAAGTACTGCAGATTGGAGCGTGCAAAATACCTGATTTAAAAAATCTGAAAAGCACAGAACTTATTTCTGAGCTTCAAGGGTGAAATTCACCCCTGTACAGAGAGCCAGCACATAGGCTTCAAAGTAAGGCTTATGTGGGACATCAGGGGTGAGTAGCCATAGCTCTGGCACATGACACGGATGAATTTCATCCAAAGGCCCCAAACCTTCAAACATGCACATGCTTAAACTTTAAACGTTTTGAGTAGGCCCATTGGGTTCATGCAACTACTTTCCTGCACAAAGGTGAACGCATGCATAAGTTTTTGTCGAATGGGGGCCTACGAGTGTTTAAAATAAAGAGCTGCATTGTCTCCTATCTGGAAAGCAGAGTGGGTTGGGTTGAGTTTACAGGGTTAATCCAAATTGAAAACCTTTAGAGGCCTCTGCATATACTCAAAGTATGGAAAAATGTGAAACCATCATACGTTTTAGCTAGAATAAGCGCCTTACTGTATAAACTGCTGGTCACTAGAGAGCCATCCATTTGCTGCTAATCAGGTGAATGATGTAAGTTTGGAGTCGTAAATAAATGGCGGCGGGAGAATTGTTCTCCTTCCTGCAAGGTGTGGTGGCTCCTGAGGCCTCCTTTAAAGTAAATGAGAATGGAGGTGGTTCAGCACGTGTCAGGATGTGCAATTCCTGGCTGGACCGGACCCAGCGTTGGTAGCATTAAGTGTTAGCCTGCTCTTAACAGTGACGGGTGATGATCTGATACCTGCAAATTTGCCGCTCACATTAGGCCTGATCCTGCAATAGTGACACATGTGGGTAATCTGTAGTTGTGGTAGCAGCCCCGTCGACTTCAGTGGGACTTCTCACATCTGAAAGTACTACTCGTAGGAGTAAGGTCCTGGAGGAATAAGGGCTAAATTATGGCTTTGAGAGCCAGAGTCACGTTTCTGGAAATGGGACACAGAGGCACCTTGCTAGGGAAGGTATCCTACCTAGGAAAGGCAGAATGTGGGATGCTTAGGTGGAGCTGTGAATCTGTGGCATCTTAAGGATGCAGCATGAGCTCCCTTGGAGCCAGATCCAAATCCCATTGAGCTCTGAGGATAGACTCCCGTCAGGCCCTATCTGTGCAGCCTGTAAGCGCCATTAGTCATGCATCTGGGCTGGCCCCCAGCCATGACCCTTCGCCCACCAGATCCACTCCTGTTTCAGAGTGTTGAGTCATGCTGGCTGCTTGTCTTCCTCCCTTGCATTCATGGCATGTGAGCGAGCCCCATTGCTATTCCTGGTAAGAGTGCACTAGGGAAGGGAGTAAGGGATCCTGAGTTTGCACACCATGCCTTAGCCCAGTGTGTTAGCCAGATTTTGGCCCCAAATATGTGAACTCGAAACGCACATAAAGGAGATTTAAAAAAACGAACCCCCAAACCACAAACCCCACAAAGGCCCACTTCTAATGCAGACTTTTTATTCCAAAGTACAATACACACATTGGAAAAACAGTATCAAAATATATATACAAAAATAACAACCGTTTGCACTGGGCTGATTTTCATAAAAATACAAAGGGTGGCAGTTCAGAGTGAGAATAGCCAACAGAGTTTTGATCTAGGTTACAAACTGAGAGCAGAACAGCTGGGACACAGGTGAAATAGCCAAGTGGGTGTTCAGTTTCATGACTACTAAAGAACAATGGATCAAATCCATTGTTGCCCTGCAGATGGGGCCCAATTCTTCACTGTCCTATCATTTACACCTGTGCAAAATGGGTGAGCCACACTCTATGGTGCATATTCTTCTGCTTTATCCCTTTTAAGGGCCAGGGTGTCTGGGGCTGGCCAGCCCTGCTCAGTTATCAGACCCAGCTGGGAAGGGGGAAGGTGATCCCCATGAAAAGACTGAGAAAACTCTGCTGTGGGCCCTGAAGCAGGGGGACGGGAGGGAAGGGTGAGTCCTCCTTTCACCACCGTGGCAACGGGGAAAGCCTGTGGGTGTTCTAGCACAGGATGGACAGAGGAACTGCTTTTGTGGTTGATATTTTGCCCATATTTTGTGCGCAGGGGAGAGACTTGAGTGTGGCAGTGAGCCCTTCCTGAGGAGATCGGGAAATTGAAACTAAGTGACGGGAAACTGAGGCAGCAGAGAGCTTGAAGCCAGACCAGGTAGGTGACATTACTACATTTACACTGGTGTGAATCAGAAGTAAGTTCATGGAGATCCGTGGAGTTAGATCAATATAAGTGAGATAAGAATCAGACCGTATCATTCTGATTAGGCAACGTTTTACACCCACTTTGCACTGATTTAAATGACCACACGAGGTACAGGGCAACAGAGAATGAGGAGCTTTACACCAGTGCAAAATAGGCATGTAAAGCTACCAAATCAGCATGGTAAGTGTTTTGCACCCATTTTGCACTGGTGTAAATGGTGGAACAAGGTGCAAGGTATGCCCAGTTGGGGCCAAATGTGCCTGTGGATTTCTGCATTTGGTGCTTGCTCCTGCAGCTATTACTCCTTTAATCCTATCCCATCGATGTTAGTGGGGCTCCTCAAGTGAGTCAGGGCCCCAAGACAGGACCCTAAGGAATCTTTTGTTCTAAGTACTGTATGATCACTTCTTTTGGAAAGTGGATAAGCAGCGTGCTTGAATATGAAACATATTGTAACAGCCCAGAGATGACCTTCTACTCTTAATGCTGACTGAGAGAAAGGACTGAATCCTTTCAGAATGAATAGGTTCTAAATAAAGAACGAGCTGACAGAAAAATGTTATCTAGAGATACTAGAAGTTACATTCCGACTAGTTAGAAAACAGGCTGTTATCCTTTCATGTATTTCAAATAATTCACACAGTGGCAATGACCATAAATTGGTGGCATTGGTGAATTGTTCACCTTAATGGGTTTGATCCTGTAAACTCTTACTCCCATAAGTAATCCTGGCTCACGATAGGAGTCTTCTGGACTTCCGCAGGTCTCCTGGCATGAGTAAGGATACTTGTGAGTGTGTGTGGTTTGCAGATCTATTGTGTTGGGGGAGGAGGGAGACACAAGATCAATTTTCAAATATATATTTTCATGAAAAATAAGATTTCTAAAAATTCTCCAGACCTGAAGACGAGCTCAGTGTCCTCTTGAAAGCTTGTCTCTTTCCCCAATAGAAGCTGGTCGTCTCAAATATATTACTTCATTTCCCCACACTCCTTGTCTCTGAAAAGAAATTATTACACTTCCCATTCTGGAAGCAATCACTCCAACAATATGCAGCCCCAACTGTCTCGAGGAGAAGGGAGGGAAATTAGGCCTTTAGCTTTTTGTGGTTTGGGGTAGTGGGGGGGTTAATACTACAAAGATGGGCACCATTATAAAGAGCTTGATAGATTTTAAAAAAAGCCACATATGCTCAGAGGGCATAAATTGCCATAGTTCTGATTTGTACTAATCTGATTTGTACTACCTGAGAATTTGGTCCACTGAAATTATAAATGATCTAACATAATTCCCCCCCCCCCATTTTCATTTCATTTCTATTTTAAAACCTTTATTTCCTCCACAATAGATGTTTCCTCAAACTTTATGTATGGGCAGGCATTTCCTTTGCTCCTAAAAGCCATCACTGCTACTTTGAACAGACTAACAGAGGTCAAAATATTACTATTCACTTAACAACCATGCATAAAAGCTTTATCCCATGTTTCCCTTGTATACTGCAAAGTGCTGAGCTTTCTCACTCCCCACAAAAGAAGATAGGATCAAAAGGTGCTCTGCATCATGCAGCATCAAGCTAGTATGGTATGTATCAAACGGAAGCAGGAATCACCTCTGTTAGTCTGCTCAAATGGTGAGTGTGAATAATAACAATAAGATCATTTAACTCTGTGATCACAAGAAAACTTTACAGTAATAGTGAGCCTCTTCTGAAGCACTAGGCTGCATTGTCTCATCTAATTTTACAAACAGAATTGCTTCTCTTTAAACTGTTTGGAAGGCTGAAAACTTAAGCTATTTAATACAGTAATTCTATGTGTTAATGTTCAAACAGCATCAGCGTGGTGATATGCAAAACAGATCTGTCATTGTGATACTGAATTTTGTGCTGTCTTCTGGTTTGGTACATGCTGCTAAGTTACTGGTGGTATACATTGGTGTGTAGGCTGTAGAACCTGAGCAGATGTAAATTGGCACGGTTCCTTCAGAATCAGAGAACTGATTGATACCAGCTGAGGATCCTGCCCACAATATTTATTGCATATGGGAACACCTCTGTTGTCGCCTAGTGTTTCATGTTTGTTACTATGCAGCACCTCGTGGCTACACATCACTTTGTGACACAGCAGAGAGAGAACGGCAAACTTTCTACTTCAAACCAAAGGTCTTTACTGCTTGAGCTACTTTAACTTGCAGTATAGGTGCTATGACACATAGTTATGCAGTTCTAATTCTAGCCAGTAGAGAGCAGTGGTGTACATATGCACTGACCAGTTCATGACAGTAATTTAAATGGGGTTTGTCACGTTGGCTGACATAGTTCTAATACATCTCACGGTCTTCACCTTAGGACCACATGGCTCTTAGTTTCCATTTAATGGGGAAAAAATGCAGACTCCATTTTTTTCCCATTCAGCACCCCACCTTTGTTCTGTTTTGAGAAGACCAGGTATTTAAATATTAAATATACTATGCAGTGTCACAGAATTAATGGCCTAGATGAACATGCCGAGACAATTGCTGTGCAAAACCATCATCATGACTTAGTTTTTACACGCTGCTCGTGGGGAGGGCTGAAGTTTTCCAAAGCACATAAGTCCCACTGTGAAAAGAGACTTAAACATGTGGGAGCCGAAGTCCCATTGAATTTCAATGAGGGAAAAGGGCAGACACTATAGTTTAGTGGACTGTAACTCAGGGGCCTGGGTTCTATTCCTGACTCTGCCCCTGGGTGGCCTTGGATAAATCACTTCATTGCTCTGTACCTCAGTTTCCCCATCTGCAGAATGGAGATTGTAATCCTTTCTAAAGCACTGTGAGATCTACCCATGGAAAGCACTATACAAAAGCGTGGCATTTATTATTAGGTGCCTTGGAAAATGTTATCCTAGACTTGTAGCAGTGTCGAGAACCTTGCAAGTTCCCTGGAAGGGAAAAGGGCATGCAGGGTGCTCAGCATCACTGAAAATCTGGTCAGAAGTGCTTTCTCCCTCTTATTAGAAAAAGCAAAACAGTAAAAATAAAAAGAGCTTTTCTCTTTGGAAAAATTGAAGTCTTTTTAGCTGTAGTTATCACAAAGAGGGACTCCAGCCATTCAAGCAGCACAGGTAGGGATAGTACTGGTAGCCGTTACACACAGAAATCAGAGCGGCCCTGGAGACATCATCCTCTTTAAGGACTGGGAAAACAGAGTTCTTATCGAGTCCACTGAGTTCTGAGGCTAGCTGCTTCCTTTTGGTCTTGTACCTTCTGTTCTGGAACCAGATTTTCACTTGGGTTTCGGTGAGCTTCAAGTTCTTCGCCAGGTGGGCTCGCTCCGGGGCGGACAGGTATTTCTGATGGCTGAACTTCCTTTCTAACTCAATGACCTGAGTGTGGGAGAAGGCTGCCCGTGAGCGCTTTTGCTGCTTCGGGGTCCTTTGGTTGCTCAGTGAGGATTTCAGAGGGTTTTCACAGTCCAACAGGTCGGTCTCCGTATATGCCTCTGGGGGAAGGAAGAGGGGAGTTAGACACCAGAAAGGAATCAAAACAGCTTGTTCTCAGGCGTTTTCCCTGCAGAGAACACACAATTCTATTGTCATCCTGGAGACATTTTTACATGCTCACACGAGCTTAAAAATTCAAAAACCTTTGGTATATAATTCTCCGCTTGCCCCTGAATTCTGATACAGTGTTCACTCTGAGCCAGATTTTTAAAGGTATTTAGCCACCTCACTCCCATTGCTTTAAGTTGGAGTTAGGCACCTAAATACTCTTAAAAATGTGTCCCTCTGTTGTTAAAATGCCTTTTTCTTCTGTACTCACAATGGGTGTCACCATTATGGGGCCCTGACTGGGGCTCCTAGGCATGATTGTAATAAAAATAAAACAATGATGCCAACTTTTGGGATTTTATGAGTCTTGCAATAGTTGGTGTTTTTTTTAAAGCCGTAGATCCTGGAGTCCTGTGATTTATGTGAGAATCTCAGCTTTCACTTTAAAAAGGTCAGTTTCTACTCTCATGTTGCAGAGAAAAGTTTGGAAATGTGAAGTCAGTGCTCCCCAAAGACTCAGATGGCAACTATATAGCAAATTAAAAAACAAAACAAGACCCCCACCATCCTCATGATGTAGGGTTTGTTTTGTTTTGTTTTTTCAAGGCATATCTCCTGAGTTTTGAATGCTTGGGAATGGCAGCCCTAGTAATTTGTCGTCATCGGCCAACATTTGCAAAGATGGATGCCCAGTTGTATGTCCAGGCACCCATAACAGTGGGTCTGATTTTCAGAGGTGCTGAGCACCTGTTACTGTCATTGAAACCAGGCCATGATAGATAGAAGCCTTTTAAAAAAAAAAAAAAAAAGCGCCCTTATTCAGGTGGATCAGGATAAAATTAGGGGCCCAGTTCTCTTCCCACACACATTCCACTTAGTTCCATAGAGGTACTTCTACTTTCCACTGCTTTAATTGCCAGCAGGATCAGTCCCTTAGCATCTAACTTAAGGCACCCAAGTTTGAAAATTTGGGCTCTTGACTCAGTCCTACCTCATCCCTGTGAATGGCAAAGCTTCCGGTTGACGTCAATGGGAATAGGATCTGGATCCCTACGCAAGTTACCATTCAGGTGGGAGTTTTACTGCTAGAAGGCTGAACTTCTGATATATTCAGGGTAACGAGATCAGAAGTGTCTTTTTGCTATGGCATTGCTGAGCAAGTTTAGAGGGATAAGGAGGATACCTGCCACGTGAAAGACACACGCTGGTATTAATGTGACAGGAGAGCAGAGCAAAGGAATTAAGGCATCGTTGATGCACATCACAGCTCAGCAGTGTAGCAACCAGACACATCACCTTAATCTTATTTCCAGTAGAATCATTCTGTCACTTCAGCCCCTATCCAGACAGGTGCTGAGTGCCCACAGCTCTGATCGAAGACCATGGGAGCTGGGAGTACTCTGCACTTTTCAGGATCAAGCCTTCCATACCTAAAACCCACATTTTGAAAGATTTCTTAAAGAGACAGCCTCAGGTTAAAAATAAGAACAGCAATGCCCTCCTCTTTGGTGCTAAATGACACCTATGATTACTAAAACCGAACGAATCTTAAAAACAAATGAACTTGTCACTATTTACGCAGTTTGTTACTTTGGGTTTTTTTTATTTCATTCAGCATGGACGATGGCAATAGGCCAGTTTCCCATGGTGAAATGTTCGGGATGGAAACAATAGGTTATGCCTCATCTGGTGCAAATTGGTTTAGCTCTGCTGAAGTCAGTGGAGTTGTGAAGATTTACAGAAGCTGAGGATCTGGCTCAATTTAAGGGATTATTTTTTTTAAAGTACATTTCCAAGGGAATTTCTCCCCCTTCTTAAAGAAAGGTTCATTGAAACCTTTCTCTTGATCTTCGGTTTTGTGAAAACTTGTTTGAATTCTCAGGCCCAATTTCACCTGGAAAGATCCCTTGTCACAAGAAGGTGATTGATTAAAGTGTCTTTTATTATTATGATAGTAGTTCCTGAATATCTGGATTGTGCTAGGTCCTGTAGAGATGTAAAATAAATCAGTCCCTTCCCCCAAAGAGCTTACATGCGTTTGATCCCCCTTCTTGAATATCAAACACACAATGGAGAGAGACTGTGGCAGTCCCTGGAGAGTGCAGTGGTTTCCACTGCTTCCCCAACACCAACAATTAAAAAAAAAAAAAATCGTAGCAGCTTCTTTCTTACCCCCCTCCCTCAGTCATGTGCCAGAAACTTGTTGATACTGAAATGGCACCATTCTTTAAAGGAAGCGCCATGCTATCTTGAAAGCATTACCTTGGCTGCGGCAGGGATTTGCAGCCTTTCCTGTTTTGCTGCCCCAACCTCGAAATACACAGGTCCAGAAACGCACCAGCTTAAAAATGACTCCTCGGCCGGTGCATGACCAATAAGATGCCCATCACCGTGAACCCAGCCAATATTTTATTGTTAGGTGGAGCCCCAGTCATGCGCCAGGACCCCCTTGTGCGGGACAGACACAGAACGGCCAGCCAGCCCCTGTCCCAAAGAGCTTCTACTCCAGGAATGGGATTTTAAGACCTGGTGTTAGATTAAAGTATTCAGTGATGGTGGATGCAGCGGCCTCCCCGGGCCGGAATACAAATAAAGGGAGCGTCCAGGAGCTCTTTAAACACGCAGCTGCGGCACTAAGTGGGGGGCTCTTGTTTCAGTCTTCCTGGGCTCTCCCGTGGACTCAGGCGGGGCCATATATATATATATTTTTTTTTTCTCCCCAAAATGGTGGGGCGAATGTGCAGTGGCCCAGCACCCACACTGGTTGAGGTGCCTAACTCGGAGCCGAGCTCTTCTTGGGGGGGGGGAGAAGAGTCTGTGCAGACAGGGGCTATTTCTATTGCTTTCCCCCGGCAGAGACCCCACGTCTCCTGAGTGGGAGGTGCCCCCGCGGCACCCCGGGAACCGAGCGCTCGGAGTTCAAGCTGCAAGGCGGAGAAGCTGCCCCCGGTTCGGGCTGCAGGGTCTCTGCTGGCCGGGACGGCGACCCGGGATATTGGCAGCCGCGCGCGTGGGCACCGCTTACCTGCGGCTGGCGCTCCTGCCTGCTCCTGGGGCGGCGGGGGGACCCCTGCAGGGAGGGGTGTCCCCGCCGGCGGCCGGGGAGCGGAGCTTGCACCGGCCGGCTCCGGGCGAGAGGCCCCGCAGCATCCCCGGCTCTTCCTCCCTTGCCCCGCAGCTCCGCGGTCGGCGCCGTCCCGCAGAATGTCCTGGATGAGGAAGGAGGTGAGCGGCTTGGAGGAGAGGGGCATGGTCTGCAGCGAGCCCCGGGGGAGGCTCTTGCCCTCTGAGGGCGCCCTGCTGCCCTGTCCCTCCGGCCTCCCTGGAAGGGGTGCCCGGGAGCTCATCTCCCTCCCCGCAAGGCCACCAGGGAGAAGCCCACAGGCACTTTCACTTTGCAACGCTCCCTGCTTTGCATTTATAAGCCAGCCAGCCAGCCAAGCCTCCCGGGTCTGATTGGAGCCCGGGGCAGCAGTGAACGCCCTCGGCTACCTTTCAGGGCTCCCACCGCTCCTGAGCACTTGATATGTTCTCAGTGCCAAGGGAAACTGCCATGCCCCGGCTGCTCCTGGCATGCTGTGTCCACGGGGACTTGCAAAGTATCTCTCTTCTATCTCAATCATAAGGCTTTATGTTGGTGCCCATCACCTTGGTATCGGAGAGCCTTCCACTTCCAAGCAATAGCAACTGTCAGCCGGGTAGCCATCTTAGTCTGTAGCCGCAAAACGAGGGGTCCGGTGGCACCGTAAAGGCGAACAGATTTATTTGGGCCTGAGCTTTCGTGGGTAAAAAAAAACCTGTATCTGAAGAAGTGGGGGTTTTTTAGCCACGAAAGCTGATGCCCAAATAAATCTGTTAGTCTTTAAGGTGCCACCGGACTCCTCCTTGTTTTAATCAAGTTCCTAGTGGACTTCGTGTAGTCTCTGGCATCTCTCCCTCTGCTTGTGGGGGGGGGGGGGCGGGGAGGGCAGCCCTGGGTGTCAGTTTTGGGCTTAGAAGCTGGTGTCGGTTGTATGGTGGAAAGTAATTTGCATTGTTTATAATACTTATTTATAGTAGTTTGGGTATTAGATATTTAGGCCTTTTATCGGTGTTTAATAACAAGTGCTGTTTTTCTGTGGGCCGTGTTAACATGATAGAATCTTTTGGGTCAGAAATAAAGCCAAGATCCTGATTCACTGTGGTCATTAAAGAGCTCGTGGCATATATATTTTGTCGTTGTCGTTGTAGGAGAGGGTCTGAGCTTTGAGGTGCTCAAGTTATGCAGTTGGTAGCAGAGCTGGGGTTTGCACATTGTCACATACCTGTGCTGTGGGGATGGTGGGGACTCTTATATCAAGTTATAGCCCCTAAACTCTGACAGTCTCCATTTTTCATGCTTGCAGGAATACCTGGAGATAGACACTTAAGGCAGCCAGTAGTGGTCAGAACGGGGAAAAGAGCTGTATGTCTTTCCTTTCTCAATGGGAAGCAGCCCTTGCTCTTCTCCTGGGATACTGTATCCCTTTGTGTACTTCAAACCCTCATTCGATCCTCTTGCATCATCCTCTGTTGTTTAAGACGCAAATATGCGACCACTTCTCTCCCTCATCAGTTTGGTGTTTGCTCACGATTAGTGTTTGGCCACTACATGATTTGACCCCAAATACAGGGGGGAGTTGAGTATTGTGGGGAGCAAATCTTTAGTTAAATTTACAGGATCAAATTAATCTCCGCTGTAATTTTCTTAACTTCACTGGAGTTAGCCTAGTGTTGAATTTGGCCCATGCAGCTCTGGTAAGGTAGCAAACTTGACAGGAATATTTATGTAAAACCATCATAGATGATGGACTAAAATTCTGCTTTGGCTTCTGTTGACTTCCATGGGAAGCGCTTCTTTGAGAACAAAATTTGCCCTAAGGCCTAGATCCTCAGTTGGCAGGAGCAGATTTACCATGAAACAAACCGTGCGGTGGCACAGGGCCCCCCAACAATGCAGGACAAATATCTGACAGCCTGCCCCCGAGTCCCGGCCGAGTCCCAGCCGGCGGTGCAGCAGACGCAGACAGGCTGCTTGCATGCCATGGCCAGTGGTCCCACGCTGCTCCCAGAAGCGACCAGCTGCTGGCTCGTCTCTGCGCGCAGAGGGGGAGGCAGCTCTGCATGTTGCCCCCGCCCCAGGCAGCGCACGGAGACCCGCTGCCCCCCTCCCCACAAGGGGCACACAGACACGTGCCAGCAGCAGGGCTAAGGCGGCTCTCTGCCTGCTCTGCCTCCCTCCCTCCCTCCCCCTGTGTTGCTTCACTCCCAGAAGTGACCGGCATGTCCCTGCAGCCCCTGGGGGGGAGGTGTGACTCCGCGCGCTGCCCCAGCCCCAAGTGCCGACTCCGCAGCTCCCATTGGCTGGGATCTGCAGCCAATGGGAGGTGCGGGGGTGGCGCCTGCGGGCAGCGGCACGCAGAGACCCTCTGATCCCCACCCAGCATAGGAGCCGCTGCTGGAGGGGTGTGTGTGCCAGTCATTTTGGGAGCTGCGCTGCCCAAGGTAAGCACCGCCCCCCTCCAACCTCCTGCCCCAGCCCAGAGCCCTCACCCCCTCCTGTACCCCAATCCCCTTCCCCAATCAAGGTACCTCACTTTATTTTCGTTTACTTCCAATTACTTATAATATAGGAGGAGGATGAAGGAAAAAAAGAATGAAAAATGGGGGGGAGATGATTTTTTTTCTTGGCTGGGTCCCGAGGGAGGGCAGAAATGAAGCTGTGCACAGGGCCCTACCAACTCTAAATCCACCGCTGTCAGTGGGCGTAAATCAGTACGGTTCCTTTGACTTCGGTGGAATTATGCTGATTTTATATAAACTGAGGAACTGGCACTGAAAGTTTAGTCTGATGTATTTGCAGGTGGTCCCTAATATCCCTTTCCCTTCATAAGCATGACCTTCACCACACTGACTTCTCCTTCTAGTCCTATACGCTTATCCACCCCGAAATCCGAAAACAAAGCCCCTACCCCAGGGAGAGCATATACTCTTAAAAAGCGAGAGGTGCCTTGAAATCCTCATGGGACTTCACTGTTGCTATTGACTTTTACATGGAAGGCGCTCGGATACTACACTGATAGGAGGCCGTATAAAGCCTTTATAGACAGGTAATGATTCTGCTTTTAACTCTTTTTCCATTCAACCTCTCTAAACTGTTTACACTAGGTTTTTTTTTCCCCTGCAGTCTGTTTTGTAACAGGAATTACGTCCTTGGAGAGCTTCAGTAGCTCCAATAATAACTCTGTCTCATTATCCTCTTATTGCCCAAGAAAAGCAATTTGGAAAGATTTATGAAGCAATTGGAGCCGAACAGTATTATTCCAACAATGCCCCTGCGCCAGGTTCTCTAACCCCTGTCGCTTGCTTCTGGAGAGCAGATTAGGAGCTGTTGCTTGCTGCCCGAAAGTTTAGAATGCATTCAAACTGGGTGGCCTGCAAGTGACTTCCTTCCCAATCTGTTCAACAGCTTAGCCAGAGGTCCTCACCTGTAACACACATTGGGAATGTTTGCTTAGAGCTGGGGGAGGTGACCTTCTCACACTCTGCCAGTGAGTGGGGGGAGTGCAAGGCTGTGGCTGGCCTGGGCACCTTGAGATTTCCCACCTCTTCCCCTGTAAATATTGCAAATTAGCGTAGTATTTGGTGGGTGAAGCAAGGGTGGTGGTGGGTTACTGGTTATTGTGGGTCTGATTTTCCTCTTACTCAGACATGTGTAGGTCAGGCGTAGCCGCGTGGAGATAAAATTGTTGTAAGAGGTGATTAAGGCACCATATAAATATAAACCCTGGGCCTTGCAAAGCATTTCCCTGGACTTCTCAGGCGTGATTCTGATCTCAGCCCTGTGGCTTGCAACAGTGTGAGCGCACCATCCGTTTAAATGCATACTGAAGCAGCTTTTGTGTATAGACAAGTCCTATGCTGATGTAAATCAGGAGTGCTGAAGTCTAGTGGAGTTACATGGAGTAAAACAAAACAGTGCAAATGCAAACAAAATCGGGCTTATTGAGTAAAATTTTCTAAAGCACCTACATGAAAGTCAATGGGAATTAGGCTCCTAAATCACTTGGGAGCTTTTCAGAATTGGACCCAGAGTGTTTTTAAGGCTAAGCTGTGTGACGATGTAACTGATCACTTAGGCCTTTGATCTGAATTAATAGCTTTACTGTTGTTGTTATTCACAAAAAGGAAAGGAGGACTTGTGGCACCTTAGAGACTAAGGAATTTATTTGACCAGAAGCTTTCGTGAGCTACAGCTCACTTCATCGTGAGCTGTAGCTCACGAAAGCTTATGCTCAGATAAATTCCTTAGTCTCTAAGTCCTCCTTTTCTTTTTGCGAATACAGACTGACACGGCTGCTACTCTGAAACCTGTTACTATTCAGTCACAGGACACCATTTACCTAGTGCTTGATCCGCCAGGTCCTTGGATAAGTCTGTGGGGCTATTGCCCATGTCTCTGTGTGTGTGTGTAGGGTACTTGTGAGTGAATGGAAAGCTAAGTGTTCGGTACGGTCTTCTGCACTGAGCAGTGGTGAGCCTCCGTTCCCTCTGTGTCTAATGCACGAGAGACGGGCGCTCAGTTACTACAGTGGCGAAGGCCATACAAGTGCCTAGGGATGTAGGAGTACAGGGTAACGAAGGAGTGGGCTGAGGAGGAAGAACGGGATTGTCTGATGAGAACAGGGCCGTGACCCTATTTGTCTCCATACAATTTCTCCCACCTCTTCAGCCTCCTGCTCTTGAGCAGCAGCGAGGTGGTGGGTGCAGGTGCAGTGCTCTTGTCGTTGTAGGAAAGGTTTCCCTGCACATCCTGTCCTGCTCACCTTCGGCTTGTATATGCAGCGCTCCTCCCCTGTGCTGCACAGGACCACTTTTGTAGGGCTTCCCCCACCCCCCCGTGTAATGCAAATAGTAACCAATCAACTAATTAGTCATAAGTGAACCCTGAATAACAGAATAGCCCCCATTGAAGCTGTTGTCAGCTGTGTCTGCTTCTGCCAAGGCTGAATCAGCCCCAAGTATATATGCACATAGACCAAATTCTTCCCACTGCAGCCTCATTGATTTTAATAGGACTGTTTGGTCTCTGTGCCTATAATTTGAATAAAATCAACATTCAAAATCTAGGGCAAGGTTCATCCCTGGTGTAAATCCACTGACTTCCGTGGCAGCCAGGTCTCCAGATTCCCAGTCCAGGTTCCTAATCACTGGACTATGCTGCCCCCCAACTCATTTCGTGTAGTTGCAGGGCTAAAATAATTCAATTCTATCCAAGCATAGGCATGATTACAATGAATTGCTTTGCTAGGTTTATTTCTGTGGGTGTTGCTTTGCTAGGTTTCACCCCAGGATCAACCTTTACCAGCCCACTGTGGTTACAAGTGTAACAGAAAACTTTGTTGATGAATGCCAGGTAGTTCAGCACAAACTACAGACGAGCAACAGAAACTGCAAGATTTCAGGAAATTCTCTTTTCTCCGTTTGGCTGTGGGAGTGCCCCTGTGTGGTTGCTTCGTGTATTGTGCTAAACCCATTCTAGCGTTGGTTGAAATCTTTGCTATAGCGTATGGCTGGCTTTTCAGATGTCTTAATGATACACGATTTGTGGTTTAGACAAGGTTTTTGAGTGGGGAGTGGAAAACAGGATAGATTTAAAGGGTAGGGAAATTTAATACCTTCCCAAATTGCAAATCGTTCTACAGAAGGGAGCAGGGTTTGGCCCTGGGCTGAGTATATTTTAAATAAGCCAAGAATTCTAATGGGGGGCAGATGGGACTTTTGGATGAATTGTTGCCAGCAGACACCAGTATTGTAAAGAGGCTGACCCTGCAGGCATCAGGCTCACAAAGCTCTCCTGGCTTCTGTGTGTCTCTGTCCATCATAAGGGATTTGGATTGTGCAGTGGCTACTGGATTAAGTCCTAGAGTGTGATCCTGAAAAGCCGTATACAGTTGAGTGATTCTGTTTTGCATTGCTCCTGTGAGGTAAGGCTTGCATAGTATTGCCTGTAGTTTGCTACAGGCTCTAAAATAAGCTTGACCTGACATTGTTTGTGATTGGCAGTTGACAGCAGATGATGTCTGCCCTCCCTAGGCATTGCCAAAACCCTTCAAAATGCCACAGTCTCTCTCTCTCTCTCTCTTCCCCTCACCTGACATGTCCCTCCCCCGACCCCCGAGAGACCAGGTGGATGTTGCATTGGGATTTCAGTAGAGTTAATGGAGTGGCCCCACCTCCTGGAAGCTGCACATGCCTGTAAATGCATTTTACTCAACTAAAGCACCTTTAACCGTCTGGGATGGATGCACCACAGAAAAAACACTGAGGGCCCAATCCTGCAACCTTGACTCATCCAGGTAGCCCTTACTCCATGCCACTAGTCCATTGCTAGGGTGAAACTCTAGTCATGTATTGAGTTCCATTATTTCCTGTAAGGTTTTGCCCAGTGCATCTTCCTGCTGGTCATTTGTGAACATCCCTGTATGTTGTTTATTCTCTGGGTATTTTGCCACTTGATTAGATTGACTTCCTTCTTCCCAGCTAAAAACTTGTTTAGCAGTCTTCAAGGTGGGGCGAGGAATTATAGGTGGCATTCATAAAGGTATTTGGGCACTTAATTCCCATTAAAATCAATACCTTGAAATTAATGATAAATCCCACCCTTGATGAAGCCCACCCTATGCGTCTAACAGTTAGCAGAGCCTCGGGCAGCTGGCCTGTCTCCCCAGCTCAGGAAGGACTAACAACAGACCCAAAGTATTTTAAGCCTCGTCCTTCGGGGTACAGTTTTATTCTTCACACAAATTTCCACAGACAAAGCAGGCTGCCAGGACCCAGAGGCCTTTCCCCTTGCATCTCTTTCCCCCTGCTCCAAGGCTTGCCAAACAGGAGCTAATCTTCTTCTTGCAGCTCTTTCTAACTCTCTACTTTCTGAGCTGTTTGTAGGGAACACATGACCTTTTACCTGGAGGGTGTCCTAATCGAACCGAGCTGGCTGGTCTCCGACTCCCTGGGTCTTAGAGGGGCAGACCATCCTGTTACTCCTCCTCACTGCAGTTTCTGTTGCACAGATCCAATAAAGTAGTGAGGAGTCTGCATACCTTTGAGGATCTGGGTCTCAGTGTCTTGAGAGAGCATTTTTGCAATCTATGTATTTTGGAGAGAGAGTGACCCCTAGAGATTGGATGAGAGAACCTGGAACTGGTACTTATGTCTCTGCTCTCGCTATGTTGGTCCCAGTCACATGAACCTGGGTGACAAAGGTCAACACCGCACCACATGACCGAGGTCAACATCCGCTGAGCCCAGTGGCTACTGTTACAGTTGTTAACGTGTCATGGCTGTTTGGGGGCCTCTGCAAAATGAGTTTGGTGGGTCTTGGTTTTGTTTTGTAGATAAACAGACTGCTTCGTTCATTCCCCAGGGCTGCTAATCCATCATCTCTCACCAGTGCTAAATTCCCGGCACATTAAACAAGTAAATAAGCCGTTGTAGTTTAGCGTCCTAAGAAGAGGCAGAACAGTCAAAGCCCAAAGAACCAATCGCACTTGAATGACACGGGGGCAAAAATTCCCCAGCATTATTTTCAAGTTTAAGAAGAATCCACTCAAGCATCAGCAAGCAATAATGCTGTCAGAGAATCACCTGATGCCTGGGTAGAATGGTGGTAGGGGTACCAGAAATGAAGAGACTGTTTGGATTAGAGAAAGCAGTTCAAGAGCTTGCAGTTTTTCTTGAGATGCGGAAAGACTTTGAAGGAAGGAGGAGCCATCCCCTGTCATGTTGTTTTTCATCTAAAGGAAACATTAACAGAGGAGCATCAGTGAAGCTGTATGAAAAGGGCCACCTCCCAGCTGGTATAAATTGGCGTCGTGCCATTGACTGCAATCAGTGTTGATTTACACCAGTGGAGGATCTGACCCAATATCCTGAATACATGCCACAGCGGCAGTGACCAAACACAGCACAGAATGTAATTGTGGGCTGTGACACATGACTGATTTTCCTCGAACCTATCCATTGAGATATTTATCTGAGGGCTTGTCCACAAAAGCAGGTCATTCCCAGGAAAGTGGGGTGTTAATCTACCCCGCCGGCCACGCTCCGAGTGTCTGTGTGGACCATGGTGCCGCACACTAACCGTTCCCTAGCGTGCTTTCATCTACCCAGCTTTGAAATTAGTTCGAAGTGCACTAGGGAACTGCTAATGTGCAGCGGCAGGGTCCACGCTGGCGGAGGGTAGATCGCACCTCGGCTTGTCATTAGCTAACTGTTTGTTTGTGTATATAAGTCCTTAAGTACTTATATGGGCCTGTCTTATGGGAGTGTCTCTAAATCTTTAATGTCTTTCTCCTCACTACACTGCTGGGAGATAGCAAAGTGTTATCATCCCCCGGTTTACAGATGGTGAATGGTGGCACACGTAGGCTGGGTGACTTGCCCAAAGTCACCCAGGAAGTCTTTGGCAGAGCATAGGACTCCCAAATCCTAGGCTATAGCTCGAACCACCAAACCGTTCTTTCCTTTAAAAATCAGATCAAAAGATTATTTATGTTGACTATCTAGTATATTTATATGAATGAATAATAATAGCTAGAGTGATGGTAGCAAGGATAAAACTGTAGAAGGGTTAACTCTCCTGCTTCTGGGTATGCGAAATATCTAAGATTAAGAAGAAACTTCCCCTGCAGAATTGATAATTGCCCATTATAGAGTTTTACACCTTAGCTATGAAGTGTAAATGCTTGTTTGTACTGCTTGCTATGAGAGACAGAACACTGGACTGCATGGAACAGTGGTTTGATCTGGCATGGTAATTCCTGTGTGTGTGTGTGTGTGTGAGAGAGAGAGAAAATATTCTTGCATGTTATCAATGTATATTAGGAGACGAAATCTATATAATACATGACCAATTCAGTATCACCAAGCCTGAGCACTCAAAAATCATGAGATTTTTAAAAAGAATGCATTCTGGATTCTGTTTTACTTGCCTTTTGGTTTTTGAGCTTTTGGGATTCATGTTTTCAGACTCTTCTCTGCGCTAGCAATTTATATTTTTAAATGAAAGCTGAGTTTCCCGTGCAGTGATCTGACTCCTGGAGCTGAGACATTAAGAAAAACACCAAGTATTGCAAGACGTGATTAAAACTTTAAGAGTTGGCAGTGCTGTTGGTTGCATTGCATATGTTTTGCCTAGCGTTCCTAAAAGCCAGGAGCCTGTCGCTTCTCCTGATTGTGCTAGGGCTAGAGAGGAGATCCAAGGCAGATCTGATCTCAGAAAGTTCCCAGAATGAGTTTGGATTGAACGGGGGAAGAGCCAGCATGTCTGCAGCTTTGATTTATCTACCTGGCCTACATGACACCTCAAGCCCTGGGACAGGCAGGAAAGTGAACGATACTATCTCTTGGGGGGAGGGGGGGATTATTTTGTTTAGATGTCAATTACGTCCCATTTGGGAAGTGAATGAACACTAAAGAGTGATGGGGTTGAGCAGGAGTAGAGATAAAAGCCTAATTGCCTCCTGAAAGTCTCTCCCTAGCAAATACTTCAAGGATAAGTTGTCAAGAAGGGGGCTGAAAGGGTGGTAGCACTCTTGAGTGGAGAGAGAGTTCTCACTGAGGAAGATGAACCAACAGGGGGTGATCTTGAGGGGGGCCTGTTGTGTCTACTCTGATAGAGATGTGGCGGGGGGGGGGAGGTTTCAAGGGGGTTGTGAGGATAATTTAGGGGCTTCTTCTTAACCAGAGTGAAAGTTCTGGGAGCAAATGGTTCCCTTAGGTAGATATTTGCAGGCTAATTTTTCATAGGATGCTGAGCATTAGCGACTCCAATTGACTTCATTAGGACCTGTGGGTACAAAGGTCCTCTGAAAACCCACCCATTTAGGGCCAGATTCTCAAAACACATCTGTGCTAGAGCTAGGTGGGAAACTGTTTTTTCCTGGGAAAATATTTGAGCTTTTTGAAAAATGTTCCTGTTCCCAGTTTGGGGACACAGTTTTGTTTCCATCCTTTCTAAACATTTCATTCCACGTTTGACCATTTTAAATGTGGGGTGTTTTTTTTACTGTAATTAGCTCAACGTTCAAGCAAAAAAGTCATTTTGATCTGGAAAACTGGAATTTTTTTCTTAGGAACATGTCAGAATGGGATTTGTTAACCATTTCAGAAGTGTTTCCCCCCCCCCCCCGCCCAAAACAAATGTTTTTGAAGTGAGAAAATCATCAAAACTGACCCTTCCCTATGAGCAGTTTCAGTGAATCAACATGTTTTGATGGGAAAACAGTTGGCAAAAAAAATCACAACCAGCTCGACTCAGCACTTTGGGAGCTGACGCTTTTGAAAATCAGTCCCGCACTGGAGTGCTGAGCAGTTGAAAAACTGGCCCTAAATACAGGTTTCAGAGTAACTGCCGTGTTAGTCTGTATTCGCAAAAAGAAAAGGAGGACTTGTGGCACCTTAGAGACTAACCAATTTATTTGAGCATAAGCTTTCGTGAGGAGCCACAAGTACTCCTTTTCTTTTGGCCCTAAGTAAATGAACTGTGATGTAGCTTTCTTTCTGTCTTCCTCTGAAAAAATTAATGGAGGGGTTTCCAATCAATAAACAGTTCACAAACTGCTAATCCAGGACTATATATAAAAAAATAAGATATTTTGTCTTTTTTTTCTTGGTCAGTTTAATAATCCCCTATACACAGAATCGCACACAATCATCTTGTAAACACAAGCAAAATTACACAACGACACATTATCTCGCTCATCCAGTTACTTGATAGTACGGTTGTGTGCTTTTGTTTTTATGCTTTTTGTTTTTCTACAGTTAAATTTGTCCTGCAGGTAGATCTTTTTCAGCCCAAAACTTAGATAGTATATTTCTGGTTTTAAATGCTATTTGTTAACTTTCCTTTTAATGGCTTTGCTTTGAAAACACAGATACTAATATTAACAAAACTCCTTAATTGAATGTGTGTTTCTGTCTTAAAATAGTGTGCTTTTCATTAGAAAACTACAACATTATTTTTCTGGAAATATTCATTCAAATCAAATATATTGTATTTGGTCACATCTTTTTTTGTATTCACTATCCAATAATCCCACTATCCTAGGGTAACAGATTTTACTAGCAATAATATTTTTGGAAACAGCAAATAGTAAATGAGCATTAGAAAATGTCCATGGGATGTGAATTTTAAACTCGCAAAAGGGGTGCACTGGAAATCTGATTCCACTCAGTTAGGGAAGAGGAACAATACCAAGTGACCTAGTGTCCAATGAAAACTAATCGACAGAGCTCAAATTCCGAATGCTTCCAATGATCTGTTCACGAAGGATCTCTAGGTCTAAAATTATTTAGAAAAAGCATCTAGCAAATAATTTCAAATAACGATTATAGCCAGGGATGTTGGAAACTGACTGTGGACTGCCTGTGAACAGGAAAAGGAGGGACGTTTGTCTACTAAATACTTGCTAGTTAATTATATTCACTCAACACTACGCTGAAACATTGTGTCCTTTCAATTAAGAGTCTGATCCAAACCCCATTGGGCTTTAGAAGCAGGCCAGTGCTTAATTTGTAATGAGAGGTGCTGGGGCTCAAGCATGTTTGTTTGTTTGTTACTTGCATAATTGACAAGCCCAGGGGTGCCGGGGCTATGAACTGCCAGGTCCAGAGGTGCCAGGGCTCAACCCTGGCGCAAATTAAGCACTGGATCAGGCAGGAAGGATGGCTTTCTCTCCTGCCTTTGTGAATCCTGAGTAAGTGACCAGGAGTTCTCCGTGGGTGGGTGGGAACAGCATTGTGAAATCCACTTATTTATTTATTTATTACCTTTGCACCCAAAATCCCCATTGCTCTAGGCACTGTACACACACATAGGAAGTCCCTGAACTGCTGCAGCCTTCTAGATCTCCGTCTGCCATCAGGTGGGA
Source organism: Eretmochelys imbricata (assembly GCF_965152235.1). Taxonomy (NCBI): domain Eukaryota; kingdom Metazoa; phylum Chordata; order Testudines; family Cheloniidae; genus Eretmochelys; species Eretmochelys imbricata. The sequence goes on from NC_135597.1 coordinate 6,867,367, forward strand.
GGGATTTGTGTGAGCGTTACCTTGTTCACTGGCCGTACACCATCCAGCTGCCTCTCCCTCTGACCCCCCGCAAACACCACACTACTTCCAATGGCTCCCCTAATGCAGCACGCTTTCAGTGCGTCCTGGGATTTCACAGCCCCTTTGTGGTGTGGGCTCTCCCCTTCCACTCTTCAGTGCAGCAGAACCAGGCTCCAAAAGGGTTTGGATGATTGAGATGTCATGATAAAATCTATTTGGACAGACATGGCCCTGCTGCTGCATAACATTACCATCAATTATCTGTATTACAGCAACACCTAGGGTCCCAGGTGCGGTTGGGATCTCTATTGTACTAGGCACTATACATACAAGATATTTACAAGATTTAATGGTATTCTAAGGAAAATAGGCACCGATTCCTTTCAAAGCAGGATTACATCATCTCCATGGGATTGAGACCGACATAAAAATAATTCAGTATTATGTTTTGACATCTCAGATTTCTAGGGCAAATAAAATGGGCCCAATTCTCTCACGTACACCAGCTTTACTTGAGTCTATAGCATGACACTGTTGTAAGTTTCAGAGCCGCAGCCGTGTGAGTCTGTATCCGCAAAAAGAACAGGAGGACTTGGGGCACCTTAGAGACGAACCAATATATTTGAGCATAAGCATCCGATGAAGTGAGCTGTAGCTCAGGAAAGCTTATGCTCAGATAAATTCGTTCGTCTCTAAGGTGCCCCAAGTCCTCCTGTTCTTTTTGCTGTTGTAAGTGAAACCAGAGTTTAGCTGAGGGGTAGAGTTCTCCATACACCCGTTTCTCACCATCCCGGGTAAGGGAACCGAGCAAGAATAAAACAGCTCACCTAAGCTATTGTGGCTGAGTCAGAGGGTCTGGGTTTCTTTCATGACATATTGGTGACGTGGAGTGAAAGGTATATCCCACACCTGCTTTTCAAGTGCTGTCTTGTGCCCGAGGCTATGTCAGGCCACAACATGCAATGCTTTCTTTGGAACCTAACCCCGCAGTGACAGCAAATATGCTGTGCCAGAGGGCCTGGCAGAGGAGTTGCATGTTGTTACCTGACATATTTGGGATATATGCTATTTTTGGTAGCTACTGTCTATATCTAGGTGGTTATGTGGTCCCATGACTGTAATAGCTCGGTGTAATGTCTGGGATAATACAGTGTGGAATCATCTTTTCTGTTAGGACCAGGTCTTTCAACACAAACATGCTTCAGATAATTTAATTTTCCAGTTACAAAGATGATCTCTTTGATTCTGCATGTGAAAGCTAGAAGGCATCTTTGAATGGCCTAGTTGTTGGATGAATATTGTCTATGGGTAAGATCTCAGGGGGGCTATTCACGCGAGTAAGGTGAGCAGAATTGGCCTCATTTGTATTGGACACAGACTGTATTGGCCATATATAGCTCTCTGTCTACTGGGGAACTCCCCTTGAGGTTAAGGGCACCTGTGTGTAGACTGACCCACCGTGCTTGTGATAGAAAAATGAACGGGTAAAATTATGCCCCCTGTGAACTCTCACCATGCTCTGCAAAAAAAAAAAAAAAGTTAGAAGCGTGACAGCTTCCTGTCTGAAAATAATTTTTCCTTTATGAGAGCAGCATCTTCCCCTGGGTGGTGGTTCCACCTCTTGCCATTCCGGTGTAGAGAAATACTAATCCTTTTACACAGCGTTTCTTTAATAATATAATAAATTTCAATAAAACCATGTCCTTGTTTAGTCATCGAAAAAGATTTCTACAGTACCAACCAAACTGATCAGTATAGCTATTTACAACATATCTAATGCCCCTGGAAATGCCAGCACAGAAGTGATTCTTGAAAAGCTCTCCTCCTCAGGCTTGGAAACCGTGTGCGGCTCTTCCAGGTTTAATACTTAGGTAGCTCTTGTAACCTGCAAAGCACTTTATAGAGAGAGAGAGCCAGAGCCTTAGCTGTGTAAATCGCCATCGCTCCTTTGAAATCAATATAATTAAGCTGTTGGACACCAGCTGAAGATCTGACCCAGCAACTAATTAATTAACCCCCACAGCTCTCCTGTGAAATAAAATGAACCTATTGTAGGTATGGGGAAGGGAAGCGGAGAGGTTCAAGGATGTGCCCAGGGTTGCTGGGAAAGGAGGCTGTGTCAGAGATCAGAGCTCTGGAATTCCTGGCTCACAGAGCTGTGCTCAGGCCATGAGACTATGACCTTTCTCTCTCTCTCTCTCTCTCTTTGATACCTTGAGCCTTTATTTCCAATCGCTGTGCTGAATCCGATTTCCTGGTAACTGCACATTCTTTGAGCGGGGCAAGAGACAGGAGAGTTGTTTTGTTGTTTTTTTTTTTTTTAAAGTGTGAACAATGTAATTGAAAAAATGGTGGTGGGTTTTTTTCATTTTTTTTTTTGTTTAATTGAAAAAAAAATGCACAAATGAAAAACGTGTGCTGGGCAGGAATGAAGATAGGTATATCCGAACTTTATCACAGAGGATAAAAGTTTTTTGTTTAGGAATTAAATAAAATGGTCCGCTGAAAATAGATGTGCAGAAACGTGCACAGCCAAAGTACTTTCCACATTTGTCTTTAGGAAAGACAGGAGGGTTGGTTGGTTGGGCTCGGAGGATCACTACTCTTCTTGCATTCGGGAGAAGCAAATACTCTTTGGGGGCAGGAGATGAGAGAGAGAGAGGAAGGGCTGTCTTTAAAAACACCCATGTTAAATAAATAAAGTGAGCAGGAGCTTAGTCCCCAGGGATCAGAGCGTGAAAGCGCCAGAGAGCCCCTTCTTCTAGCCCAACAGCTTTTGAAAGACACAGTCTCCAGGGGGAGGCCCAGCACCCAGCCGTGGGGGCGGAAGGTGGTGGAAGGGGACTGAGCAGGAACTGTCCTGGTCCGGGGCTTCTGATCCCCCCTCCTGCCCTGCAGAGAGGTTCAGCATCTTCCAGGCGGTCGGTTTCAAGGGAGCCCTTTACCAAGCCCTGATCCCTGCTTGCAGCGTGGCTTGCAAGGGACCCTGCTGGTTCTGAGCGGCGCTGGAGACACGAAAGCTCATGTTCATGATGTGACCGGCGGGCGCGGTACGAGCGGGGCCCCCCGCGTAACTACCGCTGTAGTTTGCGCTGTAGGGGCTATTGCTGTAACCGCGGTAGTAGGCGTTATAGGAGTAAGGGCTGACCGGGACATTATAAGGGGCAGTGTAACCCTGTGAGCCCCCAAGGCAGGGCTTGCCATCCCTGACAAGTACAGGGACCGCTACCCTCCTGGGGGGCAGGGGGTGGGCAGAGAACTCCAGCGATTTGTCTTGCCTTTGTCTCTTGCACTTGTATCTCCTGTTCTGGAACCAGATCTTGACCTGCGTGGAGGTGAGTTTCAGCAGGCTGGCGAGATGCTCCCGTTCCGGAGCCGAGAGGTACTTCTGCTGCTTAAACCGCCTCTCCAGCTCGAAAACTTGCGCTTGAGAAAACAAAACCCTGGGTTTCCGCCTCTGCCTTTGCTTGGGCCGTTCGCACGGGTCGTCTTTCTTCTCCGGGGTCTCGAAAGAGTCCGCGGGCAGCGATTTGCCTGCGAAGGCCAAAGGACAGGGAGACATTTTCAGCTCCACGCCCCCAGAAACGTGTTTCGAGTTTCCCAGCCCTGGGTCAAAGAACGACTCACGGGCTCCTGTGAAATTAGATTCACGATTATTAAAGCCATTTGGAAAACGGGCTGAATTAACCCGAGCATCTTGGGGGGGGGGGGAACCACCCCATGTTTCTGCCAAAAAATGAAATTTCGATTATTTTTTTCATTGACAACACAAAATTAGTTCAAGTCTTTCATCTACCAGCACTGATCGTTTCTCTCCGTCTGCCCTAAAGGGGTTATAATCAATAGACCTGATCCAAAACTCATTAAATCAGTGGGTGCCTTTCCATTGACTTAGCAGACTTTGCATCAGATCTGTTAGGGCTGGTGAGCTGTCATTAGTTACCGCTATATCATTTATGTATATTTCATTGGACCAAATCTCTCTCCAACTGAATTGCATAAATACGCACAAAAAGAAAAGGAGGACTTGTGGCACCGTAGAGACTAACCAATTTATCTGAGCATGAGCTTTCCTGAGCTACCGCTCACTTCATCGGGTGCAACTGTTGCTCACGAAAGCTCATGCTCAAATAAACTGGCTAGTCTCTAAGGTGCCACAAGTCCTCCTTTTCTTTTTGCGGATACAGACTAAGAGGGCTGCTACTCTGAAACCCGTCACAAACACTCACTTCTGTTTCACTGAGATTGATGGATGAGGAAAGTAAAACAGGACCTGATCCACTGAACATATCCCATGTGAACGATTCATAGCAAATACCGTAACTCAGTATATACCTTGCTGTCTTTTATTACCAGAATATCGTGTGTGTGTCGAGGGGAGACACTATACGCACTGTTCCCTCTAAGCTATGTGCCTGCCTGTGGCCACAGATCCTGAACCCTGCGCACGCACAACAATTTACACAGAAGAATTTTTTTGCGCACAGGGCCTGTCAGAAATTAGAGGGAACATTGACTGTCAGGCTATGTTTTTGTTTAATTTGATGCAAGAAACATGAAGCGATCTTCAAATGAAGGAGGGAAGGCGATCAGCTCCAGGAGACAATGCCCATCAGAGCCTTGAGTGAATACGTAGATAGCTAGGTTTCAGAGTAGCAGCCGTCTCAGTCTGTATTTGCAAAAAGAAAAGGAGGACTCGTGGCACCTTGGAGACGAACAAATTTATAGCTAGATCCACTTCGGGAGAATCCTACTCAGCGTGCGGCACCTGTTACCTTCCAGTGTGATTTCTTCACAGCTGGACAATGGAGCCAAGGAGTATTCCCGCTGCTCCTTTCCACACACCCACCCCACCTCCTTGCCGAGTCATTTCCAAATCTAGACGTCCGATCTGGCAAGCTCCTGCTCGCAGGAGTAATCCTTACTCCAGGGAGTAGACCTCGTGGCTAGAACAGGGACCCACAAGATTGATACGCGCCAATGTGGCAGAATCAGCCGCCAGTTTACTTAATGGTTCCCACCAATCAGTCCCGTGCTGTGGTGGTGGGTCCTGTCCGGAGGCTGCACGTTCGCAAGGAATCGGGGCGCAATGTAAAGCCCCCGAGGTGTATTCTGCTCTCTTTGCTCGTCCAGACTTTGGTTCCCATGTTATTTGAACTAAATTATTGAGCTCTTCCGGCTTCTTCCTCCGCCCCGTTGCACTTGGACAGCAAACCGGTATAGGTGATAAAAAATAAAACTAAAAAAGCACAAGAAGAGCCTTATTGACTTTCTGGCTTATATAATAATTAATTAATCAATTAATAATGCCGTTTAGGCGTTAGGAAAACGACCCGCGTTCCTATTTATTTGCGCTGTGAAGTAGGAAGTTTTGGACTGAGTTATGCAAAACAAAAACAATCTGATCAGTGTGTGTGGAATATGCTGGCAGTTTGGCCTCTGGTTCCTAAACCTGCGTGTCAAATACACGTGCCGGTTAACAAACAGCTGAGAATGAGTCAATAACCAAAAAAAGGGGATCGGTTTGGACTAAAATTTCGACCCCGTCCAATCAATATTTAGCAGGTTACAACTATTCTCGCTATTCTAGTGTGATGGATGCTGCTCGTGCAATCCTGCACGAAGGAGAGTTATTGTAGCTTTAATTGTTCGTTTAAAAATCACGTCGTGGCATTGAAATCAACCACGTAGTGGGCTGTAATATTTTGAATGATTGTCTTTAGTTACAATCGTGCACATGTTAAATGACCACCCAGTCATTTCCCATGTCACTGGGAATGTTGGAATTTTTTCTGTTTTTAAAAGACTGTAGAGAGTGAGAGTGTGTATACATATTGTGTGTAGACCCATTCAAACGCTTTATATTTTATATATTAAAATAGTGTTAATGGATGTATACAATATATTATAAAGTGTTTGAATATATACACACACAGACCGATCTTTTTCTCTATGTAATATAGTGAAATATTATAAAACGACTTCATATTTTAAATTATTTTCAGCTTATAACAATATTTTCCTTAGATGCTTAACAGAGCTAACTATGAGTTGGAAGCTTGAACTATTAAGTGCAAAGCTGTATTATATTTATTTCCGTAAGCAGTAATTTATTTCAAATCAAAATACAGGCCACCCCCCAGCTGGACAGGTCAGTGGTGACATTTGCCATCTTACAAAATTCCCTGTGCCGAGGACTTAATTTTATGGACTTGTAACTTTGTGGCTGGTTTTATTTTTGAAACTTTTAAAGGACAATGTCGACAAAGAAAAAGCCACCTTCACAAAACATCAGGTGGAGGAAAAAATAAATATTGACAGTTGACCATTATTTGTTTTAAATAATATATAGGGGGTTACAAAATTTAAATACCAGCTTTGCTCGTGCAGTCAAACGGGATCTAATTTGAAACGCAGTGGGGGGGGGGGGAGGTTTCAAAAAAAGTAACAATTTTTTTACGTCTTTCACGGTAGTAATTTTTGTAACTGTATTCTCTGCGGCTGCGAAGTACCCGATTGCTTTTTTATTTGTGTGTATCCAAATGCTTTCCTATATTGTGTGTGACGTATATTACTTCACACTTAACACGGGTTGTGAAAATACTTTTACTGTGTACATACTGGTGGCTTTGTTCCTGGCATTGTTGTACTGTAAGAACTTTTAAAACTATAGGTAGGTGAATCTGAAGAGACTAGAATCCAGTTTTGTCGATGATAGTTACACAGAAGAATTTGAACAATTAAATTTGCATAGGGTTCTTCTATCAACAGGTACATCGCATTATATATGTCTCACAAAGATATCAAATATGTATATTACAAATTTCAGATTGCAACCTCTCTGGCTACACAAAAGTTTTATCCTGCCATTCTAGTTTTATCCTGCCATTCAAACAAATTATTTCATTGCAACGGGTCTAAACACGATCTTGTAGCCCAGATTTTTTCTGTCAACGTTTCCTTAACGATTTTTAATGCTGATTTCTTGCGATGCACTAATATATGGCTTGATGATAAGGAACCTATGCAATCCCCTTACCCCAGATTTTGTGTATTCACCAAAACTAAAAGCCTATAGATGGCCTCATTTCACTGGGGGAATATTTTGGAGAGGTAATTTGCTATGAAGTTCAATACCAAATCTGTGCATCTCTTTATGGGATTAAGAACATAAGAATGGCCATATTGGGTCAGACCAATGGTCCATCTAGCCTCATATCCTGCCTTTTGACAGTGGCCAGCGCCAGGGGCTTCAGAGGGAATGAACAGAACAGGTGAATTATCCAGTGATCCACTCCCAGCTTCTGGCAGTCAGAGGTTTGGGGACACTTAGAGCATGGGGCTGCCTACCTGACCATCTTGGCTAATAGCCATGGATGGACCTATCCTCCATGAACTTCATCATTGATCCAAAGCCGCTGAAGCCAAGGGAAAGATTCCCATTGATTTCCATTGGTTTTGGATTAGTCCCCAAGTTTATTAGCTGGTGGTATTTCTCCCTCCCGCCCCCCCTTTAACTAACTTACTTAGGTCCATGTCGTCGTCTTCTTCACAGGAGCTTCTCAGGAGCTCATACTCCTCCTCACGCCTCCTGCAATTTCCGCGCTGATCGACTTCCACCGGGAAGGGAAGGTCCCCAGAGTTGTAGGCAGCCTCTTGTTTCTTGCGCAGACAAGCAGGGGCAGGCTGCAGGGCCGGAGGCTCTTGCAGATCCTGGGGGAGGAATCCCTGAGGGTCCCCGCTCCGAGCGCTCTGCTGCTCCAGCTTTAAGATGTCTTTGACCGAGAAAGGGGTGGAAGTGATAGGACAGGGCAGCATCCTGCTCAGACTCGTGGGGGAAATGGAGAGGAAGAAATGTTGGAGCCCCAATTCTGGGGGCCCTGAGATGGGGGGCGGGAAGGGGGGGAAACGAGTCCCCTGAGGAGCAAAATCAGGGCTCCCCGGACTGGAGGGTTGTGTGTGCCCGGGCCCTGTCCTAGTTCTTTGGCTCGCTGGGCTGCTTCTGACGTGCTCCCACGGGCTTAGGGTTACCTTGGAATTGTGAATGGGAGGGCTTCCTTCTAAAAGCCCATTGGTTCCCCCGGAGCCACGTGACTACCCCCTGCCTCTTATTTACCTCTTGACTGCTGCTGCAGAGTAGGGTATCACCCAGAGATCAATAAATATACATCGATATGGGGGGTGGGGGGGGAAGGAACGGGACATCGTGACAGAGCTGAGCAGGGATGAGGCCAGCCTTTCCTTTTCTGAACTCTTCCTTTGGGTGAATAGTTGATCGTGGGAGTGGGAACAGCAGTTGTTTTATTCTTGGGAGATTTAAAACCAACCAACCCACCCACCCCACTGCAGGTAATAATCCTCGCTTTCTAGAGCACCGCTTGCCCGGGTTCTGGATTTCTAGTAGACGCAAAGATGGCAAATGTAAAAAACCACAGCTCTGCATACAGATGAAAACTCTAACATGTACTCCAGCTGCTTAGTAGTCCTATTACTGATGTAATTGCTATTGTAATTAGTACAGCATTATTATAATAGGATTGTGTGCTTCTGCTTAAAACAGCTGTGTCGCGAGCAATTGCATTATGCGTCCTCGTCGTTGCTTTACTAATTAAAATATTACAAAACATCAATAACACGAGGCACCTCCATAGCGTGCTATAGTCCCAGTGGAGCTCTACAATTATGTGCAAGGCTGCATGGGTGGATATGTACATGCATTTCGATCACTGTGTACAAGTAAGGGTGCATGTATTCATATAATCCATTAACACCTAGTTTAGGGTTAGGGAAGCAAGTGGCAAATAAATTTGGAGAAGATAGGCACGCTGGTATTTCAGAGGGGGGAAATGTTGGATCAGGGAAGTTAGCTATATTTTTAGAGCAAATTTCTGACAGGCTTGCAGGTGCAAGACTATGGAAGCACTGCCAATTGCCCACAGCCAGAGATTGAAACATTTCCAAACAGAACTGATTACCCTGTAATGTGGCCGGCTGGTGTACCCGCTTGTGATCTGATATTGAATACAATAGCTTCTGTTGCCCAAATTTCCCGTTATCAGTAAAAAGAAAAGGAGGACTTGTGGCACCTTAGTTTCTACTCTCTAGTCTCTAAATCTCTCCTCTCTAAGGTGCCACAAGTCCTCCTTTTCTCTTTGCGAATACAGACGAACACGGCTGCTACTCTGAAACCGTTATCAGTAGTGGCCATAACAATCAAAACCATCAACTTGAAAAAGAAATTAAGTATTTTTAAAAGAAAACGCCATAATCATTACCTCCAAGGGCGGGGGGAAGGGAGAACAAAGCACACCAGAGTTTTATGGCATTATTTGCCTCGGTTCTTTGTATTTCAGTTTCAGACATTTCTGCCATTGATAGTTTTCGGCGTGGATATTAGTTTGGATCCACTATTTTAGATCTGTTCGGAGAGATGCGAGAATGCAGTTTCTGGGGAATAAACAACTCAGTTACTTCTGAGAAAAGCCCATAAACTCTCGATGAAAATCACTGTGTAAAAACCAGCTTCATTTCTATATTTGACTCCGTTTGATCTGAATCTGCGGTCACTGAACAGGGGATTGGGGGGAGGCACTTTTTGAGCCTAGGGCAAAAATGTCAGACTTGACATTTTAATTTTTCCTTTAAAAAAATCCTCCAAGATGAATTATAAGTTAACTATTAAATTTACACTCGGAATAGTACAACTTGCTTAAATTACCTTTTAACTTTTTCCTTGTTCAGAAAACACAGGCAACATATAGATGGCCAAAAGAAGGAGGGAGTAATATATAGGTTGCTAACATATATAGGTAGATCATAGAATACAGAAGTAGACCATAGAATATATTATAGAGGTAGATGACATATGTGGGTAGATATAAAAAGCTCTGAGATTTTCTATTTTTAATTGTTATAATAGAGGACGTTTGCTAACTAGTGGCCCAACCTTGTATTCCTTGCTCAGGCTAAACTGTCATTAACTTTCGTGAGAGTTTGGGGTCCTTCCTTTAGGATGCAGAATCTGGCCCAGTTCCGGGTTTTCAAAGGCAATAATCTAAACCCTTTCTGGACAGCATTCCCTTCAATCATTTAGCAGCACGATTAGGGAGGAAGGCTTCTAACTTCCGTCCCCTCCTCCCTGGGGTTTTGTTAGCTTTCCTGACTCGCTTGTATGTTTCAGCCTCCCTGGGTGTTTGTTTTGCTTATCAAACAGCTCTTGAGCACTGACAAGTTTGTACTAAAGAGCAAAGGAGCCAAAGCATCCCCTCCCCACTTTGTATTCCCAAAACAGGGGAAGAAATAGAAAAGATTTGCTTAAGCTGGAATAAAATAAATCTAATCGATTTTAGCCTCCATTAAGATCACATTAGCGAGTGGATTTGGGAGATAAGGGCTGATAAGGTGCAGGACCTGGGGTGTGGAGACCACCCTAGCTCTTGGAGAAAGCTCTGTGCCTCTGGCCTGGGAAGAGGTTTGGCTGGAGAGAGAAAAAAATCTTCCATCAAGGCTCGAACTCCCTGCTGAGAATGCACTATCCTAACTCCTGTACTCCGTGCAAACTGTGGTTTAATTACTATCAGGAGCCCTGGGATGTTCTCTAGACCATGGATGTGCAGCGAGCACAACTATGGATGGCATAGTAGACTGAGCAGAGAGTCCGATTTCTACTCCCAACTGCCTGTGTTCCTCAGTGTCCCCATCTGTAAAATGGGCATACTGATTCTTGCCCTCTTTTGTAAATGACCGTTGGGATCTTGGACAGTGACGGTACTCTGTTGCAAAATTCCAAGTAACACGTTTCCTGCAATCGTTCTTCTAATGAGTGTTAATTTGCTGATATTCTCTTGCCCACCACATTTTCTCCAATTGTTATGGTCAATTTGTGTGCATATTTTTTTAATATCAGCTATAGAGGCTCTTTATGGTATTGCCTGCATCTGATATTTTCTGCTACGCTGTTAGAATGGAGAGCATCTTACTAGCGGTTTCTCTTGTTGCCTTTAAAAACAAACTGTACAACATCCCTTATCCCTAGAGGAATACTGAATAGAAATAGAATATCTGTCTCTCTAGATTTATTATAAGGTTGCCCATCACCATGGTATTTGAGCACCATCCATGAAAAGTATATGCAAAATCTCCCTCTTCCAGCCCAGCTGACAAGAACAAGCTTAAAGTTATTGGGCCTGATTCTGCATTGCATTATGGTTGTGTAAATCAGGAGTAACTCTAATGAAGTCAAAGGACTCATCTAGTGAAAAAGGGGGATGAGGAAGGAATCAGGCCTGTTGTTTCTTATTACCTGCCTTCTAGGGTGTTGCAAAGATTAACTTTGCAAAATTCTATGAAGATGAACATGGTTATGTAAGTGCTAAAGGTGACTATATTCAGGCAGGTACACACACATACTTTCTCTCTGTCTGATAGTCAGATCCTGTAACTCTGACGTGAATAACCAACCTTTCACACCAGTCATCTCATTCACTTCAATTGCATGAGAACACATTACTCAATTGAGTAAGGGCTGCAGGATTGGTCCTTCACACAGCACTGAGGCAGAGGGTCAGATTTTCAAAAGCACCTTGGATGCTGAGCGGATTTGAAAATCTGGCCAAAGGTGTTGGCAATGGGAGCGGCAGGGTGCTGAGACGTTTTTCTAAAACTGGCTCTTGTTTAAGTGTCTAAACGAGAGCCGAGCTCTGCGGACGATGTGGCTGCTTCTCTGAACATTTGAAAATCTGGCTCCCAGAGCCCAGACCTGCCCTCCTTTCTCCCACCAGCAATGCCACTGAAGTCCGTGGCCCTACTCCAGTGTGTAAGGCAAGCAAGTAGGGCTCTCTGCTGCTCAACTCACTCAGGCAAAACTCCCAGGGACTGCATCGTAGGTCCAGAGATTCAAGTGCTAGCATCACTCAGGCAGCTATTAAAACCTTATCTCTGACCCCTCCTCCCCAGCCCAATTTCCCTCCTGGTTTTTCACAAATCTATGTCAGAAAAGAATAAAATGGCACGTTCTTGTCATAGCTGGGAACCTTGCCTGCCCAGGTGAAATTACGCAAATTATTTCAACCTGTTCTTAAATGTAGTTAGGAAGATTAAGGTACCCAGTTGATATTTGCAATGTAGGCTGTGTTGTTCAGATTCTGTAGGCTTTTTACAACAAGAAGTTATAGATCAAATTAAGTTAACTGCTGAGCTGTGAGGTAATAGTCAGATAAACTCTCATCTTAAAGTTTGATACCAGACTTCTTATCTTTGTTGTACTTTGCCATTGCTACACTGAAGCTGAACATCCATTTCAATTAAAATTCCAGGCTAGCTTCAGAAGGCTGGTGTCTGCTGATAGCAGTGACAGAACAGAGCTAGTTTTGGCCTTGGTTGGGCTGATATCTCTCCACACCACAAAAATAGCCAAATTGGACTATTAGAGAAGGCTAAATAAATAAACCACCCAAATACAGGCAAGGAAATGAGGGCCTGAAACAGGAGAGAAAATAAATACAATGGGAAAAGGCGAGAAAGAGCTCATGAATCCACAGATAGGTGCTCGGAGCTGTTATTTAAAACATGAATTTCTTTGTGGCAGCAAATAGATTTTCTAGTAATGTGTATATAAAAATTATATTTATGCCCACATAGTTATGGGACATACCTGGCATGGATCAGCATTACATTATGGCATTATTTTTCAGGTACACATAACAATGGTGACTGAAGGGTATGTAAAAAGAACAGGAGGACTTGTGGCACCTTAGAGACTAACAAATTTATTTGAGCATAAGCTTTCGTGAGCTACAGCTCACTTCATCGGATGTGTAAATCTAGAATAACATTATTTGAAACTGATACAATGCCTTTGATCTGACGATCTCAAAGTGCATCGCTAAGTTACTTCGTCCAACACACTGTGTGTTAAATAAATATTATATCCACATCAGTAGATTAAGAGAGAGTAGAGCTAGGAAAGATTAAGAGCCTGATCCAAAGCCATAGAATTGAGTGACTTGCACAAGAACCTTAATTGGTTCATACTGTGATTCATAAGGAAAGGTGGGAATAGAACCCAAGCCTCTTGTCTACCAGGTTCCTCTCTCTAATGAGTGGAATCCAAAGTTTTACCCACCCTCCTAATACATGTGATAGAGAAATCATAGACTTCACACATGTAATTACAGGGACATGAAATCCAAACAGCAATAGTAATCCTTCTGGGTTAGTTCTTTTTCAGAAGATGATAACCCAAGATAAACAAAACATATTGTATTAGTTAGCGCCCAACCTGTCAATTCTCTAGTTTTTCTGCCCATTGTCATGAAATAAGTGCATACATATTTTATCTGTATACGATAATTTATATACATTTTGGCCGTGATCTTGCTCCCACTTCAACCAATAGGAGTAGGATGTCAATTTGAAGGTCTCATCAAACGTGCTGGACACTTCCTGTGTGTGTTGGAAATCATAGCAGAGACAAGGGGAGTTCATGAGTTCTTCATCAGCATTTTTGCATGTGAAAGACAAGTTTGCATTTGCAGCCTTTAAATGCAGTCATTTACCAGATCACAAGATTTTTTTTCTCTCTTGGGGGAAGAATATTGTTTATAGTGTTTATGTAGCTCACTTGAAAATTGTATGTTTTCAGAGAATATTGTAACTCACTTGAAAATGCTGAAGAACCCTGGATCTTATTCCCCATTTCTGTACTCTACAGCAGTGGCTCTCAACCTTTCCAGGCTACCGTACCCCTTTCAGGAGTGTGATTTTTCTTGTGTACCCCCAAGTTTAATGTCACTTAAAAACTACTTGCTTACAAAATCAGACATAAAAATACAAAGTGTTACAGCCACACTATTACGGACAAATTGCTTCCTTTCTCATTTGTGCCCTATAATTATAAAAGAAATCAAGTTGAATATAAATATTATACTTACATTTCATTGTATAGTATATAGAGCGGTATAAACGCATCATTGTATGAAATTTTAGTTCGTACTGACTTCCCTAGTGCTTTTTATGTAGTGGATTGTAAAACTAGGCAAACATCTAGATGAGTTGATGAAGATCTCTGAGTACTCCCAGGGGTACCCGTACCCCTGGTTGAGAACCCCTGCACTACAGTACATGTGTATTTACATGTACGTTGTAAAGTAAGGCCATAAACTATGCTTGACATATATAGGCAGACGGAAAATGGGTACATTTTAGATACAGAACTCTATACAGTAAGGCCTCTATACAGCAAGGTGGTGAAGCACATCCCATTGGCTTGCATGTGACGACTCACCTGCTTAAGTACATTGCTAAATTGGGGCTTCTCCATCCTGTGAGCATCCTCAATTCCCACTGAATGAAAAAGTAAAACCAACCAGAGCAGCTCCAAATCAGTATGAATTCTTCTGCAGGGTGTTCATCACATCTCTCCCGACCAGACTAACTAGAAATTCAGGTGTGTGTTTCCAGGTAGGATGTGAACACATACAGAACAATCTCACCTCCTCGGCAATTAGGGCTTGACCCAAAAGCCTATTAAACTCTTACTTCTTACCACTACAAACTGCAAACTGGGGGAAACGGGTGTATGGGGGTGGGAGAGGAGATTACTCTCACTGGTTCCCCTGACTGAGTACTGTGTAGAAACACCGAACTGGTGGGCAGAATAAACAGGGCACTCTTCAGCACTTAAGCAGTGCAATGTATTTTCTGCAAGAGATTAAAAATCCTCTGCTTTGCTAATTGATTAGAATGTTAAAAGGCTGGAAAAAGACCTGGTCTGATTCACCTGCACACATGAGGGAAACACATGAGCCCACCAGGGTTCCACTTGCATTATGTTCTTTCATTTGCAACCCAGCATAAGATAATATTTTGCACTTTAGAAATATCTGTATTTTGATGTGTTAAACCTGCTCCACACCCATCTTCACCCAGAGGAAAAGTACAAGACCTTAGGCCCACATCAGAGGGCAAAAAAAAAAAAAAGCAGTTTGATTTCTATCCCAACACCTATTCTGCATCCTCTTTCAGAGGTGAGGCAGACTTAAAACACTGTCCAATTTCTACCAGAAAACACAGCAATTTCAGGAACCATCTGACTCAATTTAAATGAGCTTTTCAGAGGCCAGCTGTAAAATTCTTCTTGGATATTTATTGCGATCCTGCATTCTCTGTGTCTGCAAGTTTCTTATCGAAGGCCGTTTTCCATGAAGGAGGAATGCATGATCGGGCCCTTATGGTGTTTAAATCAAAGGAATAGGGTTTGGACAACATTTGTTTCTGCTCCGTTTGAAATCACTCGGTGGTTAGCCATGGACATTAGCAGCGCTCTGGCTTCGTTAGTATTTGCAAAGGGTTGCTACTTTATTTCACCTCATGGTTTTGTTCTGACGTGCCTGAGTTAAAATCCACAGGGGTTTTTCTGTAACCATGTTGTTGGATTCGTGTGACACGCGAATGGGATAGGAATGAGAACTTATTCTAAACTGGCAACTGACAACTAAAAGTTAACGCCCAAAAGACAAAGCCTTCTGAATGCTTCCTAAATCCTGCATTTTTCTGAGACTGGAAATAACTGGACACCGATCTGTTAAATTTTGGCGCAGGAACAGAAATGAGATTTCTACTTTTCGGTGTCAACTAAGGGGCTGTTTAACCGTTTGCTCTCGGGATATTTCCTTTAAATACCGAGTATTTTATTTTGATCTGCAGCTGCATGGAGGCTCGAGTTCAAAATCTCTTTTCAAGTGGTGTTTTTTAAATACAGGTTCTCTAACATGAGACCGACTGTGTTAGATTGGAATGCAGAAATTATACTGACAATATTGTGAGGATAAAATCACTGGATTGGTGATAATAAGAGGCATGAACAGAAATGTTGGCAAAACACTTTCCGCTTGGTAGGGATGCAAACGTGAAACCATTCGGGCGAAATGCACTTGTAGAAAAGACAAAGAATATACCAGCGTTAATGGATCATCACCTATGTTTTTCTTAAGGGCTGAGTTAGAAAGGCGTGTGAGGGTTAGAGCGTCTTCAGAAATGTTTGTATTCATATTTAAATCCTCTGGGGAATAGCGATCTTCCTTGATTCGTGTTCACACTTCAACTTTCCAGGCAAGTCCAGCAAATGTGTAGACAAAGCCAAACCGCGTTTAAAACGGTGGATTGGACCCAGTAAAGGTGGTGGTGGGGGGTGGGGGAGTCTCCAGTGTTTTAAAAAACAACCCACCTGCTTCTGGTTTGAAAAGATCTGATCTATTTCGTGCCAAATAGTGACACCTGACTCGGTAGCAATGGCTAACAATAATCATTAGGCTACCACCTGCGGGCAGTGTCCTAGTTAATCTATGATCTGCAAATTCCGTGCCCCAAATGTTGGATTTTTCTTGCCGAATTTGCTCCTCCTTTCTGGGAGCTGGCCTGGAGGGGAAGTATTTTCAGAAGCGATGTGATTTAGTGACCACAAAATAAACTAAAATATAAAATAAAATCACCCGCCCCCCCCGGAAGTTCAATGTGCTGGGGTTGAAAGAGGATTGGGAGATAAAGCACAGTGGGAGATACCGATTCCAAAGGGTTATTTTAAGGCTTTCTTAGGGAAGGAGGCGACGGATTAAGAGAGGAAATAATTTGAAAGACAATTAAGACGGCATCCCAAACAGCGGAGTGCTAAGAATGTGCCCCAAAATTTAATACACATCTGTATTTTCCACTGCATGCATCCGATGAAGTGAGCTGCAGCTCACGAAAGCTTAGGCTCAAACAAATCGGTGAGTCTCTTCGGTGCCCCAAGCCCTCCTGTTCTTTTTACCCATCTGTGCGCGGCTCTATCTAATTTAACTTCTCATGAGAATTTTTCGATGCTCGTTCTCTGTGCAATCCAGGAACCCCCCTTCCTCCCGATCATAAGGTCGATTTTTTTTTTTAAACCGGAGCTTCCCTTCCCGGACCCACTTGAGGCTGGTTTCAGAGCGATTCCGCGCCGGTGCAGCCAATCCCGCGGCTCGCGAAGTGGGAGCGCAGGCGAGAGGCGATTCCTCCCCGCGCTGTCCTCTCCAAGGGGCCTGTTTGTGGCTCGCCAGCAGCGCGCAAACAGACAGTAACATTACACCTTGGCTTGTTGATGGCAGGAGGCAGCCGGCGCCAAGGTAAAATGCTTGGCTGGGATTGAGACGAGCAGGCAGGAATTGGGGGTAAGTAGCTTTATCCGCCCCGTAACGACGGCTGCTCTGGAGATTAATGTGGAGACGCTGCTTTGGCGCAATGGGCTTTCAGGCGCAAAGGGGTCCTGGCCCTGGGCAGAGAGGAGGTGGAGGGGGGGGAACACATGGGCTGCCCCAGCACTCAGGGTTTTGCAGATTTTTGGAATTAAAGTGGAGGAGGGGAAAGAGTGGAGGAGGGGGATCTAGGAGATTTCCCCCCCCCTCGTTTATCCAATCAGATTCCCCCTCTTGGTAGAGCAAACCTTACTCATCGGTTTCCATCTAACATCCTGTGACCTACACACTCCCTTGACTGACCTGGCTGTGCCTGGAGTTAATAATTGGCTTTTAGACTGGTAGCCCTTCGGGGCAGGGACTGGCCATGATCTCGGTGTTCTCTTCTGTTCTCTATAGGTGCTTATACTGCTCTCTTGTCACCATAGTATCTGTGAACAGTGCTCAGCAAAAAGGGCCCCAGTCTATCTGAAGCCTCCTCCTGCACCCCAAGTAGAAATAACATCAATAAACTCTCCACAGCCAAAACACCACAGATCTTTGAATGCCCAATTTATTCCAAAAAGGTTCTGCGAGCTCACAACTCCCACCAATTTCCCCTGGAGCTGTGGGTGTTCATCACCCATTGAAAAATCCTTAAACCAGAATTTTCAAAAAGTCTCAGAACTCACAGCTGGGGTCAACCCCAGGCATCTAAATCAACAGCCAGAATTTCAAAGAGCTCGTTGCATTGCACTCCGGCTGCAAATCTGACCAACGGGAGCTGCTCTGTGTGCGCTGAGGTTTCTGAAAATCGCCTCCTTATTTTGGTGCATAAAGCCCAGAAGAATTTCAATGGGATTGGCTCCTCTGAAAGTCCCTGCCCTACATCAGAGCTGCTTTCAGACAGCCTGGCTCAAGTTGGGTGCCTGAAATTTGAGGCAACTAGACCCAGTGGCACTGTTCCCTCTAAGCTGTGCGCGTGTGCACACGCACACATATCCTAAACCCTGTGCACACGGCGAAACACCGTGCGCACAAAAATTTGCACAGAAGCACAATAATTTGCACAGAAGAAATTTTTTGCACACACAGCCTGTCAAAAATTAGAGGGAACATTGCCCAGTGGCCACTTCTGAAAATTTGTCCGTAGTTTATTTCTGCAAACCCATCACTGTGGCATCTGAACGCCTGCAGTGTCCCAACAATCCCTTTTTGGATTTACAGCCTGCTAAACAGAGTGGCAGACCGTGCTTGCTCATTTGGGGGCCCTAAACAGGAATATTTTGCCCCCCTCCCTCCCCCCCAACACATGATAAAAATGGAGTGGAGCTTGAGCTGCTCCGGGCCCTAAGCAATTTCTTAGTCTGTTTATGCTTAATGCCAGTTTCGGAGTGATATAGACACACGTGACCACACCTAGTCTTTGGTAAACCTCCTATGGAGTTCTATGCCACCTTGCCCCGACATTTTTCTAGCTTTGTCAAATACATTAACGCCCGTTAAGCATATTTATTTAATAAATGTCCTTATTCAAAACAAGAAAAACCATGGAAGAATTTGTTAAGAGCACCTGCAAAGTGCATTCTGTAATGGCACTTGTATGCCGATGGTGATAGAGGAGGTAATACAGGAAGTCAGGGTAGATGATCTAATGTTTGCTCTGGCATTCAAGTCCATGGAGCTATGAATATGCCTGGCTCTGAAAGGGGCTGGCTTTGAGCATTGCTGTCATTCTATTGCAATTTCAATTGCGTTGAATGTTCTTATCAGCTCTAATTTTGAGTCTTTGAGGCATGGGCTCAGATTATGCTCTCTTGTATTGACATGCTTCCAGGTCTATTATATGTTGTAACTGTGTTGGTCCCAGGATATTAGAGAGGCAAGGTGGGTCCTTTTATAGGACCAAATTCCATTGGTGAGCGAGCAAAGCTTTTGAGTCTATGCTGAGCTCTTCTTCTTCAGTTCCTTGTCTCTCTCATCGACAGAAGTTGGTCCCATAAACTATATTGCCTCACCACCGTGTCTCTCTATTATATGTTAATGTTGACGCTGTACTGGCCCCATATGCAACTGGGAAGTTCTAATCGCTTTGTTTCAAAATACAAGCAAATGGGACAATCCATGAAATTGAAAGGTGGCAAATTTAAATCTGATAAAAGGAAATACTTTTTCAGCACAATGCACATTTAGCCTGTGGAACTCATTGCCAACAGGCATCATTCTGACCAAGAGCTTAGTGGGACATACTGCCCTGGAATCCCCAGCAGCGATCCTCCAACCCTGATTCCCCTTCTAGTCCCCGCCACTTATCACCCTCTACTCTGCACATGTACCTGCCCCCCTCACCCCCCCCCCCCCGTGCTTTTGTTATGCCTTGACCCTGGTCCCACGATTTTTTGCAACCACAGAAAATTCAATTTCATGGCAAGAAATCACAGATGATTTAGTGGTCTAGGGAAGGAAAAGCCTGAGAACCGCTGCAGGATCATGGCCTCAGTTTATATTGGTAATGATCGTAAATCATTCACCTCTTTCTGACCAGCGAGTTAATTCTATTATAATTATCCAGGGATATTACCTTCATTCTTAACTAGATTAGATGATGTCAGGAAAAAGCCACTACTGAATCCTGGAGCCCATTTAAATCAGGGTGTCTCTCTGACAATATTGTACCCACGTCTCTATAAAAGTATCCGATTTCTCACAGCTATAACTATAACTCCATCATGCCGATGAGCAATCAGAGCAGGGGCTTGCTCCCTTTGGAAATATGACTCTCCCTGCCTGGGAATGCATGATGTGACCGAGCCAACTAAGTCAGCTGTGTTCTTCCCAAAGGGATTCCAGGTTTATTTTTAAAAGGTTCACAGATCAGAGCATAAAGGGAAATAAAATGTAAAGTGAGTGGGTGACGGTTGCACACACAGTGCTGGGTTTTCAAAGGCAGCCAGCACGCACAATCCAGGACAGATGCTCAGAAGAGTTCACTCCTGCTTCGGCACCAGGATAAGTGGCCAGGTACAACGTGTTAGGTGCATGTTTGGTGCTGAGCTCTTTTGAATCATTAGCCCTTTTTTCATTGCGTAAATGGGAGTTCAGATCAGAGAGGAAAGACGGCCTAGTTGTAAGAGCGCCAGCATAGGACTGGGATTCAAATCCCTCCTTTTTCTGTGTGACCTTGAGCAAGGTCAGTCTTGTGCCTCAGTTCCCCATCTGTGCGATGGGGATAATGCAGGGGTGTTGTGAGGATAGATAATGAGAAGTGCTCAGATACTCCAGTAATGGAGACCAGATAAGTACATAAGTCCACTGTCAATCTGGCCCATCACGTGTAGTTTTCAAATGTGGACCGTGTTCAAACAAGCTTTTAAGGCTCAGTCCTGTGATGAGTTGTGTATGCTCTCAACCCTATTGGCTTTTGAAACCTAAGCAAGTGTTTCAGGATTGGGCCCTAATGCTGCACGCTACAGATCCCCCATTAATAAAGAATCTGCCTTCGCCTTTACCCAGAATCAAGCAGGGGGTTGTCCTGGTCACCCAGAAAACATAGGCCCTCGGGCAAATCTATGACACTGACCAGGAAATGTGGAACGTTGAAAGAGAGAAGCTCGGTAATCATTATAGGGGAAATAAAGCTGATCCAAAGCAACCACGTGATCTGTTTTATTTTGCGTTGACACCAAACAGCATGGTAGTGACAGTATTGGAACTATGGAAGTGTAGATATTTTTCAAGACATGGGAGGAGGTTATCGAGCCTCAAACAAAATGTCAGGAAATGGTTTGTCAGCAGAGAAATAAATGAGGAAGATTAAATGTAACAGGCAGAGAGGACTTACTAACTGAGCCCTCTTCAACTCTGCTTGAAGTCACCCCTGGGATGACGGTCGCCCAAAGTGTCACTTGCTAGTGGTAGTAAGATGCCACACTCTTTTTGGTGCTAAAATTGGACTATGGAATGCACCAGGGGGCCGTGTCCCAGTTGGGCAAGTGGCGAGCTGAGATTTCTGCTTGCATGCTAAGCGGTCTCTTTTATTTTTACCTCATCGTCCCACCCCCGTTTGCCTGACTTGTCCATTTGTTGTCATTGTTTGTCTTTATTTGTATTATCGTGGACTGGGACCCCACTGTGCTAGGTGCTCTCCAAACAAAAATGATAGTCCCTGCGCCCAAAGTTACAAGCGAAGTATAAGACAAGAGACAACAGGTAGAAACAAACGAGGGAGCGCAAGGAAACCATGTTGGTCATTCTGTCTGACACCCGACCTGTAGAACAGCTCTGTGAAGCTTGACTGCTTGTATCTTTCACCAACAGAGGCTGGTCCAATAAAACACATTCCCTCCCCCACCTTGTCTCACCTGTACTGTAAGGTCTCTAGGGGAGGGTCTTCATTACTTGTCTGTACGGTGCAGGGGTGGCCAAACTTACTGACCCTCTGGGCTGCGTACAATAATCTTCTGAAGTTCAAGAGTCAGGCACACCTGCCAGGGCGCGCAGCTTCAGTCCCACTCCTGCGGAAGCCACAAGCCCCGGCAGGCGCCTCCTGTGGGCCTGAAGCCCCTAGCCCCACCACCCTGCTGCAGGGTAGAAGCTCTGAGCTCCCCCGGCCCCTGTCTGGTAGGGGGAGAATGGGGGTGGGGAGAATGGGGGGGACTCTGCGAGCAGCACTTTACCTGTAAAAGAGGCGATTAGCAGAGTAGAGCCCCAATGCTTAATTGAGGTTCCTAGGTGCCCCGTCATACAATCCTACTCTCCTAAGTGCTGCAATGGCTCTATTACTTACTGTCATGTGCGTAAAGCAAGCTGGATTTGCACATAGTCAGAAAGTCAGTATTTAAAGACTATTAAAGCATCGAGATAAATGTGAAAGGTGCTTTTGAAAAGCTCAGATCCCGTAATTTGGGAGTCATGGGTTCTCAATAGCTTACAAGGTCAGGCTCTAAATCAATCAATCAAATACCGGTCATTTGAAGAAGAGCTGGTTGAAATTTTTCAAATGAAAAATGTTTATGTTGAAAAAGTCCTTTTGTTCACAAATGGACATTTTTGCAAATTTTTCCAAACATTTCTGGGGTTTTTTGGATGTAACTGGAAAATGAAAATGAGCATTCTTTTCATTTTTTCTCTCCCTCTCCTACTTCTCCCCCCTCCCTTTTCTGTGACAAAACAGACACACGAAAAATAAAGTGGGTGCAGGGGAAGAAGGAAAAGGACCTCCCCCCTTTTGTTTTTTTAATAAACATTCTTAGGAAAAATTGGGACTAAAGGAAAAATCCTTCCCTTGCAAAACCTGTGGGATGAAAATGACTTTGAAAGTTTTCACAACAAACTTTTTTCAACCAGCTCTGATTTGAAGGACAATTCTATTTCACGACTGAATTTGCTTAATAGAGACATATCGCGGGTCAGCTCAGTAAAGCGCATGCAGACAATTCTCAGTGCACCGATAAAGACTAATTTGACATACCAACAACAGCACGCACATAGCTATGCTCAGATTAGCAAAAGCTCCGGAGCAGAAAGGCTGCACTTGTAAAGCTTTTTGTCTCAAGCTCTGGGATTACAGAAGAGGAATGGCAGATTGCTGACAAAGGCTGGCTGCAGGGCCTATCTAACCTGTTCAAATCTTAGGTCACAGTGCATCATTTTTTGTCAGTGTGGAAGAACATCTTTACATGACAAAACCCAGATGCCCAGTGCTTAAAGCTGCAGTGCTTAGACCAAGCAGCCATGACACACACAGCCCATCACTGTCCTCTTTTGTTCCCAATTAATCTTCTTTTCTGCAGTGTCCCAGCTTCTATTAACCTTTTAAGTCACAACAATATTTTCCCAGCGCTATCCAATTCTCAATAGAGTTACAGCATTAGCACTTGCTGACATTAGGCAGCTTGATCAGGCTGTCATTTAGGCTTAAATGGTTCTAGGCTCTGTACAGACTTTTGAGTTTTTCATTCAGACTGTTTCCAGTGTAGGACCAAATACTTTGCTGGTGTAAATTGGCACAGCTCAGTTGACTCCAGTGGAGTTTCACCCACTTATGCCAGCATTTGGCTTGTGAAATCACTGGGCCCAATTCTCCACCCAGTCCCCTTTGATTTGAGCAGCTTGCTTGTTTCACGACTTCCATGAAATGCTACAGGAGGAGAGTCATGGCAGTCTGGCCCTGAAACTTAATTATTACACTGCCCTCTATTTGGACTCTTCTCACATGCAGCTTGTTTCTGTTTAAAAATCAGAGCGAAGCATTTCAAAGAAAAGAAACCTCATTTGAAATGAAAGCTGCAAAATCACCGATCAGTGGATGCTTGAGAAATGTCATTGACACATCTCCCTTCTTTACTGTTGTCTCTTTCACCAACAGAGGCTGGTCCAATAAGATATTACCTCCCCCACCTTGTCTCACCTATACAGTAAGGTCTCTAGCGGAGGGGCTTCATTACTTGTCTGTACAGTGCAGGGGTGGCCAAACTTACTGACCCTCTGAGCCGCATACAATAATCTTCCAAAGTTCGATTTAAGTTCAGAAGAGCTGTTGTGTTTGAGCAGGGAGCCGTTCCTGAGTGAGAGAATAATGACCCCATCTTGGCACACATTCCCAGCCAGAGGGGTGGAGGGTGGTAGAGAGGATAGAATGTCATCTGGGACCACAGTTTCCTCCTTTCTCTCCTCACTGTAAACACCTGTGTGGACTTGACTAAATGGGGACAATCTGCCATATTATGGCTCAAATTCTGGTATACCAGGGTCCAGATTTTCAGTCGTGCTCAGCATCATTCAGCATCAAACCCAGTATCCAGGAAGTGTGATTTTAAAAAAAACAAAAAAAATAATTTGAGCATAGGTTTGGGATCCAGGAGTAAATGAGTTCTAAACAGAAAAGGAGGACTTGTGACACCTTAGAGACTAACATTTATTTGAGCATAAGCTTTCGTGAGCTACAGCTCACTTCATCGGATGCATCAAATAAATTTGTTAGTCTCTAAGGTGCCCCAAGTCCTCCTTTTCTTTTTGTGAATACAGACTAACACGGCTGCTACTCTGAAATTTGAGTTCTAAATGTGTAACTTTGGGTGTGTTCGTTCACCTCTCTGCCTTAGCGTCCCCATCGCTAACAACACTTACCTGCGTCCTGTAGGGGGGGCTGTGCGGATTAATTCGTTAATGCTCATAATGTACTTTGAAGTTAAAAAGTACTGAGCATTTTTTATTCATGAATGTGGTGAATAGCATGTGGTTAGTCAGGAGTAGCTGTTCTGCTGTTGATATGCCCTTGTACCTCCCAGCAACGTGTGCAGGCCAGCTAGTCGCTGACTAGGCTCCTTAAATCCAGACAAACACTGCCAACTTGTGATCAGCCATACAGCTCTCTGTCAATGCATTTTCAGCCCTACTGGGAGTAGTCCTATTCTTGAGGCTACTGATTGTATTGGATTGTACATTAGTGTTGTAAAGTGTAACGTCAAACCTTTACCAGAGGAATTAGGACAAGACACTCCAACTCATTCGCACCCGTTACCCAATGGTCCTAGTTGAACTCTGGTCTCTGACAATATGGGAGTCTAGGTTCTGATCCAAAACGCATTGAAGTCCATGGGAATCTTTCAGTGGGCTTTGAATCAGGCCTCTAGCATTAATAAATCACTGTGTCGCCCTATCCTAGTGAGTTGGTGGAAGTTTGAATTCATTAGGTTATATTTCTAATACTTGTCTGTCATGGTATTTACTGCTTCTGCACCCGAGATTTATAACAACTGAAGAGAGTTATACAATGCCCATTTTCTCACTAAAAATGTCTGATATATTGAGCCTTGAATGCATTGACTTATGTGGACATTTTCATAATTGGTAGATATTGGATTCCAGTATTCCTGGGGAAATGATTCATCTTTACTGGAAAGATGTTATATTCATGACATTCTTCATCAAGGTTAGCTACTTTTCTCTTTCATTTTATGTAATCCTGAGTGGAACCATTTTACTTGTAACCAGCATGTTGATTTCACCTCTTGTTTGGAGGGGTTTGGTTTGTCCCCTGAAAGTAAGGGAACATGGGCAGCTCAAGACTCGCATGTAAATATGTTTTTCCCTCTCTGTATCAGTTGTTGCGTAGCTCTGTATCAGGTACTCTGCATATCTTCATCTTGGTGAAGACTCAGTAAAATCAGAGGGGATGAATCTGTCCATGGGGCCAGATGAGTTGCATCCGAGAGTGCTAAAGGAACTGGTGGCTGTGATTGCAGAGCCATTGGCCATTATCTTTGAAAACTCGTGGCGAACGGGGGAAGTCCCGGATGACTGGAAAAAGGCTAATGTAGTGCCAATCTTTAAAAAAGGGAAGAAGGAGGATCCTGGGACCTACAGGCCAGTCAGCCTCACTTCAGTCCCCAGAAAAATCATGGAGCAGGTCCTCAAAGAATCAATCCTGAAGCACTTACATGAGAGGAAAGTGATCAGGAACAGTCAGCATGGATTCACCAAGGGAAGGTCATGCCTGACTAATCTAATCGCCTTCTATGATGAGATTACTGGTTCTGTGGATGAAGGGAAAGCAGTGGATGTGTTGTATCTTGACTTTAGCAAAGCTTTTGACATGGTCTCCCACAGTATTCTTGTCAGCAAGTTAAGGAAGTATGGGCTGGATGAATGCACCATAAGGTGGGTAGAAAGTTGGCTAGATTGTCGGGCTCAACGGGTAGTGATCAATGGCTCCATGTCTAGTTGGCAGCCGGTGTCAAGTGGAGTGCCCCAGGGGTCGGTCCTGGGGCCAGTTTTGTTCAATATCTTCATAAATGATCTGGAGGATGGTGTGGATTGCACTCTCAGCAAATTTGCGGATGATACTAAACTGGGAGGAGTGGTAGATACACTGGAGGGCAGGGATAGGATACAGAGGGACCTAGACAAATTGGAGGATTGGGCCAAAAGAAATCTGATGAGGTTCAATAAGGATAAGTGCAGGGTCCTGCACTTAGGACGGAAGAACCCAATGCACAGCTACAGACTAGGGGCCGAATGGCTAGGCAGCAGTTCTGCGGAAAAGGACCTAGGGGTGACAGTGGACGAGAAGCTGGATATGAGCCAGCAGTGTGCCCTTGTTGCCAAGAAGGCCAATGGCATTTTGGGATGTATAAGTAGGGGCATAGCGAGCAGATCGAGGGACGTGATCGTCCCCCTCTATTCGACATTGGTGAGGCCTCATCTGGAGTAGTGTGTCGAGTTTTGGGCCCCACACTACAAGAAGGATGTGGATAAATTGGAGAGAGTCCAGCGAAGGGCAACAAAAATGATTAGGGGTCTGGAACACATGAGTTATGAGGAGAGGCTGAGGGAACTGGGATTGTTTAGTCTGCAGAAAAGAAGAATGAGGAGGGATTTGATAGCTGCTTTCAACTACCTGAGAGGTAGTTCCAGAGAGGATGGTTCTAGACTGTTCTCAGTGGTGGAAGAGGCCAGGACAAGGAGTAATGGTCTCAAGTTGCCGTGGGGGAGATTTAGGTTGGATATTAGGAAAAACTTTTTCACTAGGAGGGTGGTGAAACACTGGAATGCGTTGCCTAGGGAGGTGGTGGAATCTCCTTCCTTAGGCGTTTTTAAGGTCAGGCTTGACAAAGCCCTGGCTGGGATGATTTAATTGGGTATGGGTCCTGCTTTTGAGCAGGGGTTGGACTAGATGACCTCCTGAGGTCCCTTCCAACCCTGATATTCTATGATTCTATGTCCCAATGTTAGTAACAATTTTATTACAATGCATTCATTTTTCCTCTGAGAAAGTCTATGGAATTTAATAGTGATGAAACAAATAGAGTTCTTTAGAAGTTGAACAGGGTTCAATAGGATAGACTTCTTGTTAAGGCACTGGACTGGGACCCAGGAGAGCTGGGGGTCTTGGCTGTGCCACAGACTTCCTGTGTGACCTTGGGTAAGTCCCTAAATCTCTGTGCCTTATTACCCCATCTACAAAATGTGGGTATTACTTTATTTATCTCACTTTTTAACCTTCTGTGCATATTGAGATTGTAAGTGAGGCAAGGACTGTTTCTTACTATGAATATGTACGGCGCCTAACATAATGGGGCTCAAATCTTGATTGGCACTCGCAAGTTATACAGTAATAATATAAATGACTAAAATACAACAGAGAATGGTCTCCTTTTTGTACAAGTTTTATTTTAAACAAATGTCCTGTAGAATTCTATACATGGATCAAATTTCCATTGCAGAATTGTATAGCATGGTTAAAACCCCCCTCCAAAAGAACCACGTAGAAAGGCCAGCATTGTCCATTTCGGGTTAATTCGTATGGGACGAAAATTGGCACAACTGTGTCTTTAAACGCTTTTGATTCGCTATAAAATGATTTTCTCCTTTTTCTACAGCCATCAAAAATAGCTTTAGGGGTTATAAAAACCACTTTAACTAAAACAATGACTTAATCATTTTGAAAAATTGCCAGCACTTTGTTCCTCAGAAACCCTGAAGAGGTGTTTGCTGTTTATTTTTAAATTGCCGTATTAGTTAACTTTGCAAAATGGCAGTTGTGCACATGTTGTTTCTTCAACGACTTTTCTCTTTCCCAGACACACCAGGGGTTTGATAAATAGGAGGCCCCAAACATTTGCAAAATTCAAGCTATTTGGGTGAGATTGCATGCCGCCTTCCCTTTAAAATGTTCAGAAATGAAATGAGTCCTCAGAATCTTGGTCTCTAGAGTCACCGACCAGTGCCCTTGTAATGGGACCGCATGGCCTCGATTCTCAGGTCCCCTGGGTGGGAGGTGTGCAGGAAGTCTCCCTGAATGGGCTCTGTGCTAGAGATAAATGGAAGGTTTCAGTCTTCACAGTGTCTATCTGACACCTTTCGTCAGTGCTCAACCCACCTCACAAAACTGTCGTTTAAAACATATGGTTTTTAAATCAATAAAGCAAACTCTGTGCTAGCAATATCCTCAATGGTGCAACTCTCAAGGGCTTTTTGCCTCAGTTCTCGGCCATGCAGCTTTCTGTGTTGGAAGTTGTGCAGAGCTCTGCAGGCACAATGGCAGCACCAGAGGGCGTCCTTACTCCTGGGGACACAGCTGCAGTGCTCCTGCCTCCTGTTTCTACCCCCCTCTCAAAGTCCAGAAGCTGATTGCAATAATTGACTTACTGTAGCTGCAATTGGTGCAACGCAATGATAGCCTGAAGGCTCCCTCTTGAGACCTTTACTCAAGCAGAACTCCTGATGAGGGACCCAGATTGTGGTCATAGTTACAGCAGGATAAACCTGGAGCTTCTCTCCGGGAGAGAAGGGAGTGACTCTGAATTGTCATTGAAGTAACTGAAAGATGTTTCTGAGGCCCAAGCAGTTGTATGCAAAACCATAAATAACAAGAAGCCAAAATCGTGATCTCCCTACTTACGTTTTACTCAGTTCTTTCTCACGCATACTCCTGCGAGCCTTCTAAGAACGAAGTCAAACTATGAAAGGCTCCTAGGGTCTGGCCCATTATTATTTGATTGTATAGAGTGTATACACGCTCGCTCTCTCTTCTCTCCCCCTCTCAGGGTGTTTTATTGTTCCCTATCATCATAGTATCTGAGCACCTGCCATTTACAACAGATTGACAATAGTGAAGTCCTTAGCAGATTTCATAGGGTTTCTGATGCTAGTGGCTTTGGGGGTTATGGCAAGCTCTGTTTGGGGTGCTTTCTTGGGAGCGGAAGTCAGGAGGCAGAAGGGGGAAAAGAGGGTGTGTGTCATTCTGGCTATGGTGGCAAAGCGTTATCATTCATAGTTTCATGTTCTGGAGGTCCCCAAATGATACGTGATCCGGCGCTTCATTGAAATGCCCGAGGAAATCCTCATTTGGTCAGCAGGTGGCACAAGAGGGATGAGCAGCAGTGAGCAGACTGAAGCAGGAGATTTCAGTTTTAAAAGACAAGTGCTGACTATTGTTTTGAGCTTTTGTTTGTGTTTAACTGGGACCTTCATACTGGAACAAACTTGGGGGGGGAAAAACCAAACCACAGCCACAGTTTGAAAATATTGGACACACAGAGCAGTTTGTTTGGCGAGTCATGTCCTGTTTTTCCCCAGGCTATTTTCTCCGATATTTGTGTCTCCTTCAGAGTTTTCTCTCAAGCCTCCCACCCTTCTCCTTCCCTTTGATTCACAGTCTGTAATCTTGTATTTGTGACATTGCAGGAAGTTGCTCTGGAAATTTAATATGATGCCGTAGATTTGGCGTTTCTGTTGCAGGATCAAGTAGGAGAAGAGTGGTATGGGAAGCAGGAAGCCTTTGAACAATAAATGCAAAGCAGGAAGTATGACAAGTCAGAGGCACGCTGTCGATAAATACTAATCTAAGAGAGCCATCTAATTCTAATCGAGTTTCCTCTAAATCCATCTCATCTCAGATGCACAGACTGGGTTTCTATCTTATCATCCAGTGCATCCATTTCATTTTAATTTAATCCCCCATTTACCTAACGAGTCAGTCTTAATCTAATCTAATCCTTCCATCTAATTCTAATATCATCTCTGGTCACCTATTTAATCCCCCCATTTATTCATTTTTCTAGCCAGCCGGTCTAATCTAAATCTAATTTAATCTGTCAACACTTCTAAACGGCCTGTCACTGTAGTTTCCAGACACTGATGCATCCCTGAATATAATCCCATCCAATACTAGGAATACAGCTGCTTCCTTGTACTACAGTTTCCCTCAGAACTGGTGTTCTCATGGAAATGCAGTGAAGGTATTTTCACCCTCTACCTCCATTCCTGGGGGATGTCTAGATTGTCAAATCTTTGGGGTAGGGAGTGTCTCTCACTGTTTGTCCAGCACCTAGCACAATGGGGCCTGGGTGTAGGTTGGGGCCTTTCACTGCTGCTGTAATGCACATAATACGTAATAATGATCAAAGGTGGGCGGGGGAGGAGTCTTGAATGTTTCAAGGACTTTCCAGTGACGAGGGGCCATCAGCTCACTTTAAAGGAGCGGAGCAGCAGGACTAAGCAGAAATGTTACCTGGCCGGCTTGCTCCAGGGCGGGGCAAGAAGGAGATCTCTTGCCCCAGCAGATGGTGGATAAGTGGATTGGAAGGGACTGGGGTGACCAGTTATCCACCTAAAGGCCTCAGTGGCTGGAGAGGGGAGCGTGTCACTTGGTTACCCCATCAGAGGAAATCAAGGTGCTTGGAAGGTGGGTAGCAGGCTGCAGGGCCTCTTCCCGTAAAAGGCCAGGTAAGAAGGGGATGGAATGTCGTGCAACATTGTAAGTGCCCCAGTGAGACATTCAGAGAGAGACTTTGGCTTCAAGTAGGAATGTAAGAACAGATCAATGGTCCATCTAGCCCAACATCCTGTCTCTGACAATGGCCAGTACCAGATGCTTCTCAGCAGAAATGAACAGGGCAATTATCAAGCGATCCCTCTCCCTTCGTTCAGACCCAGTTGTCCGTTTAGGGATGCCCACAGCATGGAGTAGGTGGAAAGTCAGAGTAGGAGTGGTAGTACTCCATATTTTGACCAAACAAGTTTGTCCCTCTCAGCCGCGCTGTGCGGGCCAGTGGGCTGGCTGCGGCAAACAGGAAAGCCCTAGTCCTAATCCCAGCCCTGCCACTCACCTCCCGCCATGCCTGGGGCAAGTCATTTAACTTGGTGAGTGGTATCCTCCATCGTGGAGTCTTTAAAACCCCAGATTGGATGTCTCTTTCTCAAAGATAAGACCCACAAATTGTTGGGTTTGATGCAGAAAGCATTGTGGGAAATTCTCTGGACTGTTTTCTTCAGGAAACCGGACGTTAGATGATCATCAAAACGTTCGGAATCGTCAGGAAAGGTATAGATAATGAGACAGAAAATATCGTATTGCCTCTATATAAATCCATGGTACGCCCACACCTTGAATACTGCGTGCAGATGTGGTCGCCCCCATCTCAAAAAAGATCTATTGGAATTGGAAAAGGTTCAGAAAAGGGCAGCAAAAATGATTAGGGGTATAGAACGGCTTCCTTTTCATCTTGGAAAATAGGCGTCTAACGGGGGGATATGATAGAGGTCTATAAAATCATGAGTGGTATAGAGAAAGTAAATAAGGAAGTGTTATTTACTCCTTCTCATAATACAAGAACAACGGGCCACCAAGTGAAATTAATAGGTAGCAGGTTTAAAACAAACACAAGAAAGTATTTTTTCACGCAACACACTGTCAGCCTCTGGAACTCCTTGCCAGAGGGTGTGTGAAGGCCAAGACTATAACAGGGTTCAAAAGGGAGCTAGATAGATTCATGGAGGGTAGGTCCATCAATGGCTATTAGCTAGGATGGGCAGGAATGGTGTCCCTAGCCTCTGTTTGCCAGAAGCTGGGATTGGATGACAGGGCATGGATGACTTGATGATAACCTGTCTGTTCATTCCCTTTGGGGCACCTGCCATTGGCCATTGTCAGAGGACAGGATACTGGGCTTGATGGACCTTTGGTCTGACCCAGTGTGGCCGTTCTTATGTTCTTATCATAATGGTTCCTTCTGGTCTTAAAACCTATGAACCTCTATGCGTCAATTTTCCTTATCTGTAAATTGGGGATATTAATGCTTTTGTATCTGATGTGTGGCTTAATGTCTGTACAGTGGTTTGAAAATATTAAGCATTATTCAAATGCTATTTATTGTTTGGTTTGACAGACTTGGTGAAGTGGGCGGATGGGGTCTGTCAAATTTGTTGGTTTTGTTTTCCGCTTTGGAGTGGCTGAGTTTTACCGTGTGTGTGTGTGTTTGTTTTTGTTTTTTAATCTGAGACCTTTCTTTAAATTGAAAAAAAGGACTTTTGGGAACAGGGGAGGAAAGTAAACTAAAATATCTGAGCTCAAAAATAAAGTAAAATTAGGGAAATTGCTTAATTTCCGTCTGAGGTCACCCGTGGACTCCGTGCATTGAAATTCTGGGCACATAATATCGAAACAAAATGCAGCCTCAGAGAATTAATGGGGCAGGGGGAAATGCATCATGCGTTAGGAACTATTACATTCCATAGAAGAGTTGTTTGTCTCCTGCCCCCAAAATACACACACTGGCTATGAGCAATTTCCAAAGTCTCTGTGCAGTACCTTGAGGGGAGGGTGTGTACTGCATGGAAAAGTGATTAGAAGTCAACTTGGAGACACATTTGGGTGTAAGTGATTGTGGAATTCTTTTTGGAATTCAGAATTGCAAGGAATTCAGCATGATTAATGTTAAGACAACCAGTGCCAAAGGCAGTCAGTACTTTTTGTCACTTTCATCTAATCTTCTGCCAAAGGGAACAGACTCCCTAAAATATAAATTAAAAAATAATATAATGCATCAAGGGTTCGAAAACTCATCTAATGAAACTATCAAGGCCACATTAGGCAGCTCACAATGATAATATCCACTTCTGTAGAGTGCTTTCAATCTGAGGATCTCAGTTCTTCGTTAATTAAGCCTCACAGCTGGCCTACTAGGTTTGGATAGCCATATGTTACAAATGGGTCAAACGAGGCACAGCGAGCTTAAGTGACTTGGCCAGGGTCGCACAGCAAGTCAGTAGCAGAGACTCGGCTAGACTTAGGAATCCTGACTCCTAGTCCTATGCTTTAACTACACTTGTACCTTTGATTTCAGGAGGGTTGACCTCATTCTCATGAACTCAATGGGAATTGCAGGTGGTCGGCACCTCTCGGAATTTGGCGCCGGCTTACTGGGCAGGTTCCTACCTTGCCTTTTACTGAGGCTGCAATTGATCTGGGCTCAATCCTTTAACGTTTTCCACCGAGAAAGGGCTGCAGGGTCAGGACCATGTAACTTGCCTTCATCAGGGCGAGGTGGGGGGGAACGGTCACATCCTTAGAGTGGTGCTAAGATGACTTAATCTTGGACCAAATTCTGCTCCTGCTCCCACCGTGCTGGCAATGGTGGGAACAGTAATACAGACAAGGCACCAGCATTCTAACAGCTCACAGAGTCTAGAATGTCTCTGAGCTACGATGAGAATGTCTGCAGCTGGTTTCTAGGCTATTGCTATCTCAGCCACTGACGGGGCTGCATCAGTGGGAAATGTTAATCAAAAAGGATTCCCTTACACTTGTGCTCTTACACCCACTGCACACCCATTCTGCACAAGCATAAATGATGCTGCTGGGTGCAACAAATCGGAGAGGCAGGCCCACTCTCTCTCCTCCTGCCAACCGCTTTCCTCCATTGTATTTCTGCCTCTGTACTGAGGCTATCTGGAGCTTCCTCCTAGCCTGGTTTTGCAGACTTGGGGTTCGGGTGAATTACGGAGAAGCCACAAATCTTGTGCTACTTTCTCAGAACGCTGACGTTTTTTTAGATTCATCCATCACGAACAGGGATGTCTCCAATAATTCCCTCTGTTTTTCACATTCCCCTCACCCTTTCCAACTCTACTAGACATCAGGGTCCCCGTGTTATCATTCACACCAGTACACAAGAGGGTGTAAAATACACAGTGCTGTAGATAAGGCACTAGACTGGGAGTCGAATATTTGGGTTATGATGTTCGCTCTACTACTGACCTGCTCTGACCCTTCCACTCTCTGTCCTCTGTTTCCCCTCCTTCCCTTTGTCTAGTCTGTTAGATTGTAAACTCCTCGGGCTAGGGACAGTCTCTCACTGTGTTTGCACCCCACCAAGCACAGTCGGGTCCAGAGTTTGGTGAGAGCCTCTCAGGGCTACGGTCATATAAAGAATGTCAAGTCACTTTGCACACATGCAGATAACTACATGAGGTGTATGGAAGTGCTGAGTCCCTGGGTTTAAGTGAGGACAGCATTTGGCTTAATGTTCATTCCCTGCTCAGTGCACCACATCGGTGAGTCTGAGCTGGCGTGAGTCTTGCACTGTATGACAGCATTTTGTTTTCAGAATAGCACAGAGCAGCTAAGGTTTCAATGTATTATTCGGTTAATGTTCAGAGAAGGTTATTCATGAAGCATGGCATTGTAAGACTGCTCGGAGCTGGACTGGATTATACAATGGCACCAAGAGAGCGGGGTGGAGTGTTCATCACCTGGAGTAAATGGCTGAGGGGCAGGAGAGTGCTGGGAAAGGGGACAAATTGCAACCATTGCTTTGCCATTTTCTGTGGACTAGTTCCATAAACCTAGCAGCTTTTCCACATCCCTGTAGGTAACTATACAGTATCCAGACATCCTGATTAGCACTGTGCAAATAGGGTCTACAGATGTGAGTAAATCTGAATTTCACAAGATTTATATTTGCATTTTGTGTTTTTATTGCACTAGGGAGCCATTTATTCAGCCAAAATAGTTGAAGGTCTGGGGTCTTTCCACCATAAAAGAAAAGACCCAGATTTCTTGTTGTTTTGGCCCACTCTGTGTGGTGTTAAAATAACTCTTGAAAATCCAACAGAAATACAAAGCAGAGATGGTCCCAAGTTGCAAAATGTGAACTGAATCTGGCTCCAAACTTTTCCAAAGTTCAGGGAGTGCTCCCTGTTATTAGCTGTGTATTGTACAGTTTCACCTGGAGCCTCAAATGAGAACAGCACCTCCCATGTACCAGGTGCTGTACAGACATGTAATAAGGAGTCTCTGCCCTGAAGATCTTACAGTCACAGATGAGATAAAGGGTGGGAGAAAGGTAGTAGTATTATCTCTATTTTACAGTTGGGAAGCTGAGGCAAGGAGATGTTAAGTGACTTGCCCAAGGTCACACAAGTCTCTTGCGGAGCTGGGAATTGAACACAGATCTCCTGAGCCTCAGCCCAGGGCTTTAACTACAAGACCATCCTTCCCCAAAGCTGGGGTTTTGGTTTGGTCCGCCTGTGTAGTATGGACTTCACCTTTTGGGTTTTCCCGTCTCTAACTCTGTGCTTCTGCCCGAAGGTTTTACACAAGGGATTTTGTCCGTAATACTGTGAATTCAGAAGTCCTTGACTGAGTACGACCGAGTGTGTCAGGACTTTGTTTCTCTTGGTTCCACAAAGAGTTTTGGATCCTTCTGAGGGCTGCCTCAGTAATCCTCAAATTCTTTATCACAAGGCTTCCGTGGCAGTCTGCCATTTCTAATCATTAAATAATCCATCATTGTGGTCTGCTCCGTTCTCTTTCGGAAGTAGCAATTGGTCCCCCCATTAATGCCTCTCTTGGCCGGGGGGAAATCTGGTCTAATCACAGTGACAAAGAACATACCCTACTTTATAGGATGCTGTCTTCATAAATATGATGCATTCTTTCTAAGAATGTGCTGGGTGCACTTTACCGACATTAGAAAGACAGAGGTTCCTGCCTCAAATAACTTCCAGTGTAAACAGAGTCTGCTCCTATATTTGGGAAGATCTGGGCATGCCATGCTTTGGCAGGGAAGTAGTTAAAGTGCACACTGCCAACTTCTCCGAATACAAAGCTGCCATTTCAATCGTAAGACTCCAGTTCCTTTGAGCCAAAGTCTGATATCAGCAATGGAACTGATGTTCTCCAGCCAATCAGGGGCTGATGCATCACTTGTTTGAGCACGCAGCGAGTAGTAACCCAAACGCGGCCTTAGCAGCCAAGAGAGAACAGAAGTGTGTGTACAGGAGAGGGGGCAGCCTGGTTAATTTAGAAGTCTTTTAAAAATATGACTAAGTTTCTTTACATTATTTAAAAGTCTCTTTAAAGAGCAGCTGCCTCCTATTAATACTGCTTGGGATGCTAATCTTCCCTCTGATCTATCTTTAGAGATCTGCCAGCACAAATGGGGATGTAGCGCAAATGGGTGATGTCAGTCACTATGTGGGTTTCAGATCTGGGCCCAAACAGCTGAAAACACAATGGTGCCTCCCTGAAGGAGGAAGGGGGGAAAAAGGGAAAGAAAATAATAGATCCAACTCGCTCTTCAGATGGATTTGGAGAAATCAAGCTGTTTGTCGTCCATTCTCCCCTCAGCTTTAAAAGTCTGTATGTGCAAGAGTGAGAAGGGTGTCTTTGTGGTCTGGGTTCAATTCCCAGCTCGGACGCAGACTCCCTGGGTTCCCCTGAGCAAGTCACTCGTCCTCAGATTTTCAGAAGTTTGGGGCCAGGCTCCCAAGTCCTCAGCATCCACAACTGGGCTCCAAGTTTTCAGAAGAGCTCAGCTCCCATACAGGTGCCGAAATAAGGCTCTGATTTTCAGTAGTGCCCAGCAGCTCATGCCGTGACTCTCCTGTCTAGATTTTCAAAAGCTTATAGCATACTGAGGCCCTTTGAAACTCTGGCCCCATATCCGTGTTGCCTCATTCCCATCTGTAAAATTATGCTTCCTTTTGTCTTGTGTTTTTGGTTGAGAAGCTCTTTGAGTGTAGTGCCTAGCACAATGGGGCCTCAATCTAGACTAATGCAAATAAAAATAATACAGTGCTGGAAATTGATGGTCACTGAGCGCTCTCTGCACCTCACAGGATGGGGCTGAGGGAGAAAGGGGTTAGAGCAGTGGACGAACCTCTGGGCGGTTCATGTTTGGCTGTTTATCTGAAGCTCTTTTGTCGAGAAAACAGACGCAGTTGGAGTCTTTCCTCATATCCACCCGATTCTGCCCAGGTACTGCAAATAATAGCCTTACTTGTGATAGGACATCACTACCACGTCTTACTGAAAACCCCATGTTCGGGAGCCGGCAAAACAAAAATAGAAAATCTGGCAGAAAGAGAACTCAAGCGAGCAAATGAACAAACAAAGATTAAACCACCCTTTTCTCAGGTCAAACAAGACTCAGCTTCCTGTCCCTTGCCCCTAGGAACTGACAGGTTAGAGAAGTCCCACAAGGCTCAGCAGAGGAGAAGAGTTCACAAGAGGGATGCGGATAGCTTAGGAGGCGGGAAGGAGGACAGATCCATGGGAGAGGTGGCTTTTGAAGAAGGGATTTTTGAAGGAGGAGAAAGAGGTACTTGGTGACTGAGATGAAGGAGAGTGTGTATTTCAGGCATCAGGCTGAGGTTTGGTCTACACGACCTATATCAGTATAACTGTCGCTCAGAAGTGTGAAAAATCCACACTCCTGAGCGATGTATTTACACTGACTTAACCCCTAATGTAGACAATGCTATGTTGGCAGGAGAGCTTCTTCCACCAACACAGCACCCGCCTCTCGGGCTGGTGGATTAACTATGCCGACGGGAGAGCTCTCTCCCAGCGGCTTAGAGCGTTTTCATTAAAGCGCTACGGCAGCGTACCTGCATCGATGTAGCATTTTAAGTGTAGACTTAAGAGTGGGAAAAGAGACAAAGGGGGTGGGAGGAGAGATGCAGGAAAGGGGACATGTTAGGGGCTTGAGCTTGGTGCCGTAAGAAATGGAAAGCCAGTGGAGGGGTTCAAAGTGGGAGGCAGACAGATGTGATGTGAAGGATGCTTTCAGTGATTGCATTTAGGACAGAGCTGGGCGTTAGTGAGGCCGAAAAGGAGAAATTTGCATTAATCAAGGTCAGAGATACTTGTCAGGGCATTTGCAGTGGGTACAGTGAGGGGTTACCGTGGCTATCCCCTCATTTCAGGAATGGAGTCTGACGAGAATTGCTCATTCAGGCTTGCTCGTTGCAGCTATTCTGTAGCATGGGCCCATGGAGGGGCACTGGGCTAGGATTTGGCAGACCTTCTAGTCTCAGCTCTGCTGCTGACTTAAGTGGGCCTCAAGCAAAACCTCTAATCTCCCTGTGCCTTGGTTTCCCCGTCTGTAAAATGAAGACAACAGTCTTTTGTATGTCTTGTCTGTTTAGATTGTGAGCTCAGAGAGGCAATGATATTTGCCTGCCTTTGTAAAGTGCTTTGAGTTTGACAGTGAAAAGTGCTGCATAAGAGCTATAGATTCTTTTATTATTATTATTTAGTAAAAGCGGTCAAACGTATCGTCTGGATCTCAAACAGAAAGCTGAGGAGAAATGTCTCAGGTTTATTATGATTTATACTGCAATCGTACCTCGAGGCTCCGCTGTGCTAGGCCTGGCCAACTCTTCACAATTAGATCAACCTAGTTCTGGCGCTCGGGGCTGTGAAAAACGTCATGCCCCGAGCGCCGTACTTAGTTCGACCTAACCCCTGGTGTAGACGTGGCGAGGACAACGGCAGCATTCTCTCCAAGAGGTGGATTACTTACGCTGATGGAAAACCCCCTTCCATCGATTGTAGGAAGTGTCTCTACTGTGGCAGTGTAGTGGCACAGCTGCAGTGTGGACATCTCCGTACTTTGCACCATGTCTAAAGGTCTGTCTACACTGCAGTTAGAAGTCTGACTGCAGCACATGGAGCCAGACCTGACCCAGCTTTGATCTAGCTCAGATAACAGCAGTGAAGCCCTGGCGGCATGGGCGAGCCGTTGAGTACATACTGAAAGTCCTGGGTGGGCTTGTACAGCCTCTGTGGCTGCAGCTTTTCTGCTGTTTGAGCTAGCTAGATCAAAGATAGCTTGGGTCTGTCTGTCAGGGCTGCAGTCACACCTCTGGGTGGTGTAGACGTACCCCGAGACCCTTTTCTAAACAAACAAGGTGTGAAGGGAGACCGAGGTCAAGTGACTTGCCCATGATCACCCAGTGGGTCACTGGGAATAGAACCCGAGTCTCCTGGCCCCCAGTTCAGAGCGCTATCCACTAGGCACTGCTGCTTCTCCGAGATAGAATTCAGGCACAGCCCCCAACCACCCGCTGCAAGTGACTTTATTAGGACTTTGAGCAACAACTGCAGGACTTGGCCTTTAAATGATCAAACAAATACGGTGCGAGTCTACATTGGCTTCTCCAGTCTTCAGTGGTTTCTTGGTGGTGTTAAAGTAGGACAATGTCAGGGTGCCGCATCCGTATTCCTTAGGCGTTGACAGCCGGTTGCTGATAACAAGGTGATGGCTCCTATCTTGAGATACTTAACAACGTAAGCAAACGAGAAGCTTGGTTCGTCAGATGGGTAAGGCTTTCATTTGGCATCCAGTATATTTCTTGCTCTGAGGTGTTGCCCTTTGACATTAAGCTGAGCTCTGAGCAATTCCCTTCTCCCACGTCAAAGGGGATTGTGGGCAGGGGTGGAGAAATGTGACTGGGATCAAAACTCTCTGACTTTAATTTCCTCTGCTTTCTTAATCATTTCCTGACAAGTCCTTGAGCTGCCAGGAGAAATCTTCGCACTGATGCGGTGTAATAAATTCCCTGGCTCCTTCCGTCTCCATGGGGTGAGCGATAAGGTTTTTCAATAAAATAAAGCTAGCACCTCTTCTTCATCTTCAGTCGTATTGTTTCTTTGCTGGGATGCTTTAATAGACCATTGATTTGGCTGGCTCAGACCACATCTGCCCATTGGTAGTAAGGGCTTGTCTACACAGGGATGCTCAGGAAAGTTAATCTGAATTAAATGAAGATGCAAATTTAAAGTGGGTTAGTTAAACCACATTAAGTCCCGGTGTGGTTGCTCTTTTCAGAATTAAAGTGGCCTTAATTTTATTCAGTTTAATTCACTTTGGAAGGGAATTAAGCTAAATCCGATTAAAGCCACTTCAGTTCTGAACAAGTGTGCCCGCATAGGGGGTAAATGCAGTTTAAATAAACGACGTTAAAATTCACATCTTTATTTAATTCAGATTAATTTTCTCGTGTGTCCCCATGTCAACAAGCCCTCTGTAAGATCCAGATCCTTAAAGGTATTTAGGTTTCTAGCTTCCATTGATTTCGGTGGAAGTTAGGAGCCCAAATATCTTTTCCGAATCTGGGCCTAAGTTAGTTTAAAAAGTAAATCAGTTAAAAGTTGTGCTGTCTCTTTTCATAGTGGTACCACCAGAAAAGCTCCAGTGACACTTTCCCTTTCTGCCACGCCATCTAGCTGTGGATCTCAAAGCACTTCCCATTCATTCTGCTTAGCCTTGCAATCTGCACTGTGAGGTATAGAAATAATACCCCCGCTTTACAGAGAGGTAAACTGAGGCCTAGAGGGGCTGAGTCGTGTGTTTCAGGTCCCACATTGAGTCACTGGCAGAGAATGGAGTCCTGACTCTCTGCCACCCTTAGACTACACTGTACTTTCAAGAGCACATGAAACATTTTACAGCCTCAATTTATTTTATAGACTGTAACCAATTAAA
Source organism: Eretmochelys imbricata (assembly GCF_965152235.1). Classification (NCBI taxonomy): domain Eukaryota; kingdom Metazoa; phylum Chordata; order Testudines; family Cheloniidae; genus Eretmochelys; species Eretmochelys imbricata. Next base: position 6,907,640 of record NC_135597.1, read on the forward strand.
CCAAAAGGTGCAAGGAAGGCATGGGTTTTTTACAAGCTCATTATTTAATTTCTCTGGTCTCTCTCCCTGTTGGGGCATTTATTGGGCACAAGGGCCCATTGATTGGGCACAGCCACATTTTAATATATTATTTTGAAGTTCACAAAGGTTGAATGCACTCAGAGCATCTGTTGTTGGAGGTCTGGGAGGGGGAAGAAGACCAGAAAGCAGAACCAAAAGTTACAGGCCTCAGCTCACTAACTATACTAAACAAAGTGGAGATGAGCTGCCCAGGAAAGGAAGGCATTGGTGAAGGGCAGAGTCTCAGCCCGTGTAAATTAAGGTAGCTTCATGGAAACCACTGGAGCAATACTGATTTACACCAGCAGAGGCTTTGGCCCTATGGTGGCTGTTTCTGTTTCAAAGGCCAGAATCCTGCTGCACAAAATGCCTGGAATGCCACAGCCAGAGCAGCGGTGGAAGGGTGCTATGCAAAGTTTGCCTCTCATAAATTCCTTGGACCAAATCCATTGTTAGTGTAAATTCAGTGGATTCCTACCAGAGGTGACTCTGACTTCTTGTGGGCTGGAATATCTCCCAGGATTTCAGTTGGGGAGGAAGGCAATAAGATACTGCTGTTATCTTCGAGCTCTCTTGTTGCAATGAGAAATGTATACATGATTAAAGGCAGTTCAGGGCTATGAGAAACGCTCGTTATTTACTCAGCGTGAGAAATGTATCACTGAGTGAGAAGTATGTCCCTGCATGAGAACAATATCTACTATTTCCATAAGGAACTGCAGTATGCATGAGAGGTACCCAGGACAAAGCATCACACCAGGCCACCATGTAAGTGTACACATGTAATTTAGAAAGCCATGAGGGTTATTTATACGATCGTATCATGACTATTGTATCAATATTTGGGGATGTTTGCAAAGAATAACCAATCTATTGCTCACAGCTGCTTACAAAACAGGCAATTCTCTGCTATCACTGTCCTGTCTGAACACCTGCTCAGTTACTGAACCTAATCAGCAGAAATACTGAATAAATATATGCTTCTTGCTCCATAGCCATGGCTCAGTGACAAAAGATTGGTTCCAGAGCACAGAGGCCTTTACTGAGGATTCCGAGTTGTCTGCACCCTGTTTTTTTGGAGGTTTTTTTTAAACTCAGGTGACAGGTAACAAGACATAGTTGTTGACATCTCAAAGATTAGCCAGGTTCCAAGCTGTGCAGGGCTTTATTGATTCTAATCAAGGCCTGGCATTGAACTTGGGAGTGCATCGAGTGTCAGTCGAAGGCAATTCCATCAAACAGTTGCAAAGAAGTGGTAGTTACAACATAAGTAAGAGGGGCTGTGATATTAGGTGTGGCTTATGTTGATGATTGTAGACATAGGATTGGTGCTAAGATTTTCCAAATGACTAGTGGTTTTGTGCGCCTCACTTTTTTGGGTTTCCAAAAAGACAAAGCACTGAGCATCCTTCCTCTAAAAGTCTGGCCCCTTTTAATTGTTTCAGGTTGGGAATGGAGGCAATCAGTATCACTAGTCACTTGGGAAAATCTTAGCCTAGATCTGTACTTGCCCAAAGTTCAGGAACGCTTAGGATCCAGAGATCCCATCTCATGTAGGTTTTGAGTTAAAAGTTTGGTTCCCTTCTCTGATCCATTCTGTAATAAATCTTGCAACAGGAGGGCTAAAATTCAGGCTCTGTCTCCCGTAAGAAAGCTCAGCGTCCCTCATAACTGGTCCTCAATGAGGATAAAGCTTCACAATGCTGGAAGCTGTGCAAAAGTCCTTGCTAAAGCCAAGAGGAAAAACCAATATCGTCCTTCTGTTAATCTCATTCTTCTTACAGAATGTACCACTCCCCGTCATTAAGGGAAGTTTGCTCCTTGACCTGAGAATACAGCTCAGGAGCAAGTGTCTTCCCCTGAGGTCTCATGGGTGGATCTGCCTGAAGTCCCTTCCTGTGGTACAGCGATAAGACATCTGTCTTATTGAATAACATCAATCAAGCCTTAACCATGCCATGTCAGAAAGCGTGGGTTGTGACTGACTCATCAACACATCTTGCACAGAGTTTGCTTCCCCAGTCCCAAGGTAGTGACGGGGAGGAAGCTGCTCTTGCGTCTTTGTGCTGCTTTGTATTCATCGCTCCTCCTATGGAGTCATTGTGTTTTCTGTGTTACTTGGGGGACTTTCTGATTGTCTTAAGGCAACCCATTCTGCTCTGGCAATCCGTTATAAATTAATAGTTTGCCTTGTCTTTTCCTGAGATGGTGGCTTTACCCAGAGGAAGGAAAGATTTACCCCAGGCAGCAATGTCTCCTTCATGGTCTGGATATAAAACACAGTGTTGTTCCTCTGCCTTGCCTGACGGTTGAACAAAATTCAATAAGGGTAAAATTGAAACTGTTTGCTAATTCAGTAGTTTTGGGAGGTGAGGGTGGACACCCCACAACAACCGAGCTGGTCGTTCTTCCTCTTGCTTGTATGTTTTCTTGTCCATTAGGTATGTAAGCTTTTTGGTGCAGGGATTGCATAATGCTCTGTTTGTATGGCATACAATGGGACCCTGATCCTGTGTTGGAGTCTCTAGGCATTAAATGATACAAAAGATCATTAACAATACATACAGAAGGCATATATATACAGTACATATTTGTAGCTGAAGAACAGAAGTAATCGTGAAAAACAGGTATGAAACAGTTAACCATACCAGCACTTAGAAAAATATTTTAAATCCTCTTAAAATAACTATCAGGATTAATTATCAGTGCAGTAAAAAAAAAACCTTAAATAATTGGAATAAATCCCCTTTTCTGCTTATTCATACTGTATAAATTCCCCAGCTGAGAGCACAATTGTGCTAGGATTTCAGTGTGATTGGCAGCAAATCTTTGATGATTTTATGGAGCTTGGTTGATTACTCCAATCAAAACAACGTATCGAGAAAAGAATAATGATTTGTTTTCATAACAAAATGCTCCAACTCCCGAGACAAAAAAATAACCCTGAGCAAAACTCAACGGACACAACTGGAATTTTCACCCCAGGAAGTGGTGGAGAGAAAATACTGTGGAAATACTTTTCACAGGACAGGTTTCCCTATAAACAGAGGTGCGGTATAATCAGGTTGTTTTTTCTTATTACAGGAGTGCCTAGATCAGGGATCTACATCAGGACCCTTTGTTGCAAGGTGCTGTACACGCAAACAGTAAGTAGTTCTCGCTCTGAAGCGTTTATAGTCTTAGTAGAGACAGGCAAAGGGTGGGAGAAAGAAAGTAGAAGTCAGATTGTACAATGCAAGGCATTGAAACAATTTCTGGTTTTTATTCTACTTCATTATAAAGGCAGAAGAGGGAGCATCGTCTAGCAGTTACAATACAGGATTGTGCATGGGGAGAACTGGGTTCTGGTCTTGCCACAGGCTTTTGGGCAAGTCGCTTAATCGCCCCGTGCCTCAGTTTCCCCAGCTATATCATGAGTGTAACAGTTACCTACATCGCTGGTGGGGGCGGGGTTGGCTGTATAATTTGCTAATGTATGCACACAGCTTTGGGACACACACAGCGGTATGGAAAGGCAAAGTTAACGGTGCTTTGGTATGGGGCAAATCCTGACTCTCCTTGGCTGTTGAGGGACTTCTTGCTTCAGAATGAGGCCAGTTTTGGGGAGCTCATGCAGCCCAGTTCTATGGGGTCTCCTTGCATGTTGCCACAGAGAGGGAAGCTGGGGGTCGAGCAGGTGTATCTGCCATGCTGGCCGGTCCCCTCCACTGAGGGCATTCCCCTGAGATTGGAGTATCAGCCACAAAGTAGCTCCACAGCGTTGTTCTATAACCCCCGAGGAATTCCCCATCCAACTCCTGGGCACGTGCTCAGGGGCCAAGATTGGAATGAAAAGTAGGTCTGATTGTATTGAGTCGGCCAACTACCACGGAACTGTTCTCCTCTGACCCTCAAGTCTGTCTTGCTATTATCGCTTTTGTGTAGATGTTCTCTCCTGCACCAAATTCCTCCGTTCCCTCCTTACTTTTGAATCTCTCTTGGCATTTCATCCTCAAAGAAAGAAATAAGAGAAAAATCCCGTGTGTACGTACAAACAATCGTATCCTCCTGTGTATTTGTATAAGTTCCATTAGCTTTTCCAGCTATGGGTAGGAATGAAAATGCTACACATTTCTGCAGTGCTTTTCATCTCAGCATCTTAAATGGCTTGGCAAGCATCAATTACTCTGAGCCTTTGGTCGAGGTAAGTAGGTATTATAACCAAGGACTAAAACTGAATGAGGTTCTTTATGGCCTCTGGCTGAGATTTGCAAAAGAGATGCCCAATTCCCATAGCTCCGTTTGAAAATCCCAGACCCTCCGTTGTGAGCACTGATGTCAAAAGGGTGAAACTGCTCCATTGATAAATTATATTGGCTTCTGGTGATAATGGAGGCATTGCTTATTTTTGTAAAATTTGTGCTTTGGTAAAAGGGACAATGTTTGACCACATTTGCAATGGCCCGAGTGAAATTTAACCGTTGCCATCGCATTCCCCACCTTGCTAAAAATGTGGAGCCCAATCTGCAGTCTTTGCTCATCCAGTACTTCCACTGATTTCAGGAGAAACAGCTTTAGGGTGGCCTGGGGCTCAACAGACTACTAGCAGTCCTACCTTGCCTTTCCATAGGGCCCAAACATCCCAGTGGGCGTGACCCTTCCAGATGTTGTCCTGTGTGAGACTAAGGTGCACTGCAAGTTTCCACAGCTCATGTTGTATCTGCAATAGTGTGACACCCATTTTAGTGCATGGTGATTTGAATCCGGTTTGCATTTGTTACTTTGACTTCGCTGGTGGCATTTTCAGGAACATAGACTGGGACAGACCAGGCTTCCCTCTATTCTTGTCACCAGAAGTAGCCAGATGTTCCAATGGAAGGTGAATCCCGCCCTCTCATAATTGTGCAATTGGGGTGTTGCTTCAGGATCCTAGCAAGTGATATTCTACTTCCCTGAAATATGTGGATCTCTAGCCCTGGCCGTATTATCCTCGCTGACGTAACTGCACTTGCGACTCTTACTCGCATATAAGACCAAGATTTGAATAAATGACTAGTGCCAGACATACACCACCGTACGAGGTCTGATTTTCAGGAATTGCCAAGCATCCACCCACTGGTTGTCAGGCCCCTTTAAGGCATTTCAAGCTGAGCCCCCAAAATCATTTGTCATAAATCTTGGCCATATATTCTACACTTCTGTCGAAACAGCCGTCTCTTTATCCATTTAATTCTTTTCTGCCTTTTCATTTAAGCAAGTTGCTTGTGTCATGGGAAGGGGCATTAGAAATTACATTGCAGTTTGAACCTTGCATTATATTTCATCATCCTACTTTAGTTTTTTTAAAAAAAAAATTTATTTTAAGTCACACTTGCTGAAAGATGGTGACAGAGACAACATACATGAATATAGACGGCAGCCTCTTAAGAAAGGAAGAAAGGTCCCAGAGTTAGGAAGTGAAGTGAGTTCCCAAACTTCACACCCAGCCATTTTATACAAAGTCATTTTACGTGCCAAAGGTTTCTCTTTTTTTGTTTCTTTTTTTCTCTCTCCTCATAACTATAAAGAAAGCCGGAAGGGTGAGGGCCAGGAAAAATTGAGATGATTTCCCCCTGGTTATATAACGAAGCTTAAAAAAAAATATAGACAATATCAGTCAGTCAATCACATCCTTTGGTCCCGAGTCAAATCAAATTATCCTTTGTTTTGTTTGTTCCATTTTAAGATGATGGTGATTTGACTGCAAGCCACGTTCATCATTTAGAGGCGATTTACTCTTCTAAAACCTAATCTGGGCATAGTTTTGTACTGATATCACTACTGCAGTTTGAGCTATGTGTTTTTTTTTTTTTTTTTACTGTAATACTTATAACTAGAGCTGGTTGAAACTGAGTTTCCATTCCACGAGAAATTCTGACATTTTGAAATTTCCAGCTAAAAGAAATTTCCAGAACAATTCATAATTCATTTGGGAAATACTGAAGTGACTGTATTGAAGCTCTTGGTTTCAATAAGGTTGAAATGTTTCATTTTGACTATTATAAAGTATGTCACAATCGAAATGATGAAGTCGAAACAGAGTGCTCCGATAGTTTTTTAATAAAAAATTTCCGTGAAATCGGTACATTCCCGCCAAATGTTTTGATTTTCTCAAATCAGCATTTTTTGATGTGGGGGAGGAGGAACTGATCCACTGGAAAATTTCCAACCAGCTCTAGTTATGACAGTACAAATCCCTAGTGAGGACACAGTGAAAGGTCCCTTTATACTGGTATAGATTATTCTCCTGCCCTTGCAGGGGTAAGCATCTTTCTGTCACTTTGGGATCCTCAAGGATGAAAAACGTGATGTAAATATTAGATGGCATTGTTATTTTCTATCTGAAGATCTATAGCATGTCAGATGAATATATACATAGTCTCTTTAAGCTAACATATTCAATATTTTATAATAACATATTTCAATTTTCAATATATATATATAATAACATATTCAATTTTTAGCCCAGGAATGATATATATAAAAACTTATCACATTAGTTTCAGAGGTGACTCTCTGTTCAGATAGTGTGAACAATTGTACACTTCTCGAACAATAACAGATATTAGCCCAATCCGTACCAATGACACTGTGCTTTTACTCCTGGTAGTGAAAATGCATTGATCCTTGAAAGGGGAAGCAGAAGGATAATTAGCTGAAGTACTAACCTCCTGCCTAGCGGAAGCATTGCTTAGATGCTTGCAGCCTTGAGAGCAAAGAGACAATGGAAACTGCTAAAAAAAGGAAAAATCCCAAACAGACTTTAAAAGAAAAAGTTATTTTTTAAGTTACACATGGTATAATGAAAACTCCTGCCAGCAATATTTCCTGCTTTTCAAACTGCTTATTTATTTATTTATTTAGATTTTTATTTCTGTATGATACAAGAGGGCTCCTTCAAGGACCTGGGTCACCGAATTGGCATTTGGACAGCTTGCATAAAAGCCTTCAGAGGGTTGCCTCATTTTCCTCACAGTGGTGTGACAGCAGGCATAGCTGAGGTAAGATCGCTGGCAGTAGAAACAGCCTATGAATCAGTCATCAGTAGAAAGCAGAGCAATAGTGCACTGATTTCCTTAGCGTCATTGATTTAGCTTGTATTGCAACAGGCAACAAAAGTTATTAATAGTGGTAACTAGAACTGTGAGAATAACGGGTTTTTTCTGGGCGTGCTGAAAAAAATTAATTGAAGGTCAAATGAAATGGCTCATTTCATTTTGAGCCTGCTTTTATTTCAAAACGTGGCTTTCGGTCAGTTGAAAATGTTTCTATTGTGAACCCTGAAAAATGGAAACAACTTGGAAGTTGCTCATGAAATCATTTCCCCCTTTCTCAATCAGCTCGAATACATTTTCTTCTTTGATTGAGCCCCCTCTTGTTTTAATATTATGGGGCAGTGGAAAAAAAAAGGGACTGATCTCTCTTTCGTAACGGTGAATGTGAACAAAGTCTCCTTTCATCCCTTCTCCTTTTCCAGTAAAGACTACCCTCATTTTTGTGATCTTTCATGCAAAGTTAGAGAGAGATTCTGGCCTATGTGTAGATAAGAGATCTGTGCTTGGAGCGACATGAGATAAGATGAAGGAAGCCTGTAAATTAAAATAAGAAATTCTTCTCCCTGTAATAGCCGAGCTATTATAAAGATGGTCTCTAAAAAGTGCTTTTACCTTTATTTTACTAATGGTTCTGCTTTGTCACAATCTCTCTCTATTAAAGCTTCAAGAGTCTCCTGTGAACAGCAGGATTTGAATCGGTGACTGTCAGCATCCAATCTTATGAGGTCAGAGTTACTGGAATGGGCAGTCCAGTAAGTGCTTCTGCTCTGTGGACAGAGGTGACATGAAACACTTGGCCACGAGACCACCCTTCTGCCTTTAAAATGTATTGAATACCTTCGCGATGGCACTGGACTGCAATGCAGGAGACCTGGGTCAAATTTCTAGCTCATCCATGGAGTGATGTGGGTAAGTCCCAGAGGTATGTCTACACTGTCACAGCAGCATGGGCTATACGCTCACCTGTCCCTTGTCCCTCAGTTCCTGATCTGTACAAACGGGGAGGAGAGCACTGCTCCGCCTCACAGAGCTGTTGTGAAGATAGAGTTCATTAGTGGGCGAGGAGGACCCTATGAGCGCTGAGATAGATAGAACTTGGGCTGAAAGTAACTAGCAGGAACTAAAGCCTGGTCTACACCTAAAACGTACGTGGACGTAGCGGTGTGGGAAGAAATCACTCCTGAGAGAGGTAGTTAAGCCAACTTAAGCTCCATTGTAGACACCGTTAGGTTCATCGACGGAGGAATTCTTCCGTCGATCTAGCTACTGCCTCTTGAAGGGGTGGATTTACCACTTGCAGTGCTATGCAGAGATTAAAATAAATAGGCCTTAAAATCAATTGGTCAGCGTGCTCTCTATCGGCTTTGTTCATGGGTCTCATATTTGTTAGAGAGAGGTACCCTGGGTGTCAAATCCACGTGGCAGCCGGCGGTCTAATTCCTGCCCATGGATAAGTACGTGCGCCAGACCCCCAACAACATAGCTGGGGTTATATTCAGAGCTCGTGTGTAAGTCTACACGGGCTGGAAAGTAGACAGACCCCTGTCTGTCTTCCTACTGGCAGCCCCTCAGTGTGGAGTCATGGGATATTCTCCCCTTGTATTAGTTAACTAACACTTTCAGGGTTTACAACTCTGGAACCATGACTTTAAAATGAAAGAAAACATAGCTGCACCTCTCGTTGGAACAAGGTGGAGAGACCAAGGCAAGAACCCTGCTTTTCTCCTCAGGGTCACAGTGGCATTTGAATAGCAGATCTCGGATAGCGGGGCATGGTAAGGTGTCACCACAATGACAGGAAGACACAGACTGAAATACAAAACCATATTTTGTTGCATTTCCCAGATCCTATGCTGCTTGAAGCAAAATGGGGGACTTGCCAGCCAGAGACATTTGACTGTCAACTCCTTAGTGTGGCGGGAGCTTGTGTACCTATAATGCTCCAAACACATTAGAAAGGGCATCGGAAGTTTACCTGGTTGGCTTTTTTGCCACCCCACTTTAACAATAAATCAAAGTATGTGCAAGTCAGCAGTATCTTAGTCTTCCCAAACAGTGAAGGTTTAGTGAAAATCAGACACTAGAAAAAGACTAAATTTAACATTTTATTTTGTCTCAGAAGGAATCCACCATCGGCCTCATATTAAGTTATGCATCTTTAATTATAAAAATAAGCAAAGAAAATAACTTGCATCTCTCATTACCATGATATGTTTCAAATAACCTTTATATGAACATATGGAGCTTTAAAAATGTAATTTAACAATAAATAATGACATATCCCAGATATGCTCACTGTTTATTCCAGTAATCAGTCAAAAAAACCAAACCAAACCAAACCCCCCTAAGTATCATTAAATTATAAATACATAATGCAAATTTATAATGGCACAAACATGTCTAAAGTGCAAACAAATCACAATGAGAATCATGCAAACGCTTCTAGATAAGCCCCTCGACCCCCAAGAAAATCACTTTGCAGTGAGCACAAGACCAAAAAAAAAGCATTGGAGATTAAATGGGTGTGAAACAGTCAGACTCTACACAGAAAATCATGTGACTATAGGCCAAGGGGGAAAAAGTGAGACATTTGGCGTAAACTAAGCAGCTCAAATATTTTTGTGAATTAGATTTTCTCTATGCTGAGTAGTTGCTTGGGGGGAGGAAGTAAAGCCACTAGATGAGATTTATCCCTGCTTGAAACCACAGTAATAGGGTTGCTCAGGAAAGGACCACTCCCCTGTCCTCCCCAGGTGAAAAACTGTTAAGAATTGATTGGAAATGTTTTCTACTTTTGGGGATCTGATTGGACAACCAAAAAAAGTTTCCACTTAACATTCAAAATGTTGGGCATTTAAATAGCCTTAGGAAAAAAAAACACACACAAAAACTTAAGCAGTGTTTATAGAAATAGTTGGAAAAAGCCGTCAATCCATTTTCCAACACCACAATGTTCGGAGAGCAAGTGTTGGACCTGCTTCGCAAGGTGAGTTTTACTGGTTGAAATAGCGGCTTTGCACTCTGTATGTAAAGGGACCACAGCTCCAGGGCACTTACACTGGTAGCTCTATTTGGAGCAAATCCCCAGTGTAGACACGCCCCTATGTAACGGTGTAGTGTACTTGATACCCAAACTCTGGTAGACTTCCTGTTCTAATGCCCCTTTCCTAATGGTGCATCTCAAAAAGTACCTCTCCCAAAGCGCTGAGCACCTGCACCTGGTAAAATTGAGCACCCGTAATTCCCACTGGGAAGCATGCAGCACCTTGTAGGATTGCATCCTCCTTACGTTGGATTCCAGTATACCTGACAGTGTTGCACCTAGCTTGAACCGGACTGCATGATTCAGAGTATCTCTATATATATTACAAAAATCACTGTCAGCAACATTTTTTGCTGCTTACAATTTTACGACAGCACTTTCGGGCTACATTTAATGAAGACAGCAATTCTGGAAATGCTGTCACTGCATCTGGTTTTAATATATTAGCAGCAAGTCATTGTTTAAAGGCTTTGTGGTTGAGAAGTTCTATTGCTTTATATTCTGCAAAGAGAGATGTCCCCCCATTAGCCTTTTACAGAACTTGATTCGCTTCTTAACGAGCCGAATCAGAGTCAGCTACCCCCCAGACCTAGTTTCCAACGGGGTAGATTTTGGAATCAGCCCTGCTGCTCCCAAGCCACCACACAAGGTTGCTATTTCTGGCGTACTGAACCCAAGACAGGCTCCTGTGGAGGCCTTCAGCTAGGCGTGCCAAAAAAACCAACTTGTAAGCCTTGTTCAGATCTTTTTTTCAGAAGAGCATCGTAGGAAAGGCAGGCTTGCAGGCCCTGCGCTTCAAGTGGCTCGCAACAGGCACAGTGATGCATGTGTTTTGGATTGCCTGGCCACCTTTAGACATATCTGGCGTGGCGCAGCCGTGATATTTAAGAGTTGGTCTGTCAGCCGTTTGACAATTCCCAGATTTGCTTTTTAGCAGGACTTCCAGCTGGGATGCAAGTACAGTACCGTGGTAACCCCTGAAGGTAGCTCGGGCGGTCGGAATCCAGCCTATCGGTGAGTATGAATAGCTACTCACCAGTTCTTTTGCCTGGTCCAATTCTAATACATGATTAAACAATTTCTCTCTTTCATTAGAAAAAGGCCACCGTGAGGAATGTGTACTTTTGAACATGACAGAGACAGTGTTTCCAGGGGGAAAAAAATAAAGCTAAGGTACAAAACTAAATTTATATGCAATAACATTATTATATTCTGCTTCTTTTAAGCAGACTCTTCTGGAATTTATGTACAGTACATGACAGATTTTAAAACTATGTATACCACAGTTAGAGCAAGACCTTTAATACTCTAGTTTTAAGACAGTTTTGTTAAGGATTCTTTTAAAGCTTTTAACAGTTAGATACAGTACATAAAGATGCTGGGGTTTTTAAACCAATGCAAAGACTGACCAACTTAAAAATCCGCTGTCACCACATGGTCTTGCACCCCATGCTGTCGTTTTTGCACTGAGATGCAGGGCAATACTAAACAAACAGTCCTCCATGTTTCGTAAGTGCTAGACCTGATTGTGGTAGATTAACTGGGTAAGGGAGTTTTACAAGAGAGGATTAAGACTGTATGTCACTGAGACCAAGAATCCAAACATGACATTCATATTCGTCCATGGCCAGCACAGATTCATAACACAAATTCCACTGATAGCTTTTAATGGATCTATCCTAAAGATATCAGCCTCATCCTATTCATAAGGTTAAACTATTAGAGTTGGTTTTAAACTGCAAGGGTGTTTGAGCTACAGTTTGTGGATAATTTGGTGTCTGCTGAAGAACTGACTGTTGTAAAAAGCCTAGGTTTATGATTTCCCTTTTTTTTGGTGGGGAAGAGAAGAGAGATGGAGAAAGCTGGGACATTGAACACAGAAGCCTAGTTCCATGCAAATTGGTTTGAGAGGGATAGAAAATATGAACGACTATATCTAAAACCAGTTTCTAATTGTTATTAAAATCAGCCTACAGTACATTTGGATGGGTGTATTAACTCTCCTAGAAAAAGAGGCTTCTATATTGGTCATGTTTAGATCTCCTACACACCCATTCTCTCTCCCCTAAGGAATTATGCACTTTCTGAAGAGGTACGTTTCACATGGGATGGAATAGACCCCTCACCTCGGAGGCTCCTAAAATAGATTTTTAGCTTTTGAGGCTCAATGATGCGTCTCCTGTTGAAGTCTGCTCTGGGGTGCGTTTGAGAGCAGTGGTCTGTTTGCAGCAGATGGAAGAGGCTGGCCATGTTGGGTCCTATCTTCTCCATCAAACTGTCTTTGATGGTGCCGACAGTCTCTTCATCACATTCCAGTAAGCTTCTCACGAGCTTGTTGTAATACCTGGATATATGAACAAGACAGTTACTGCCCATTATATTCTTGTTCTCCCACGAGTGAGGTAATCGCACGGGAGAGAGAGAGTGTTGATGCCAAGCTAGAACAAATCCATTTGAAAGAGAGAATTGAAATTGTAAGCTATTACTGCAAGGGGCTGTGGGCCCAGGTCCTGCTCTGTAACAGCTTCATAGCCAATACACAAGTTATAATATTAGCATCAACTTACATAGATTGCGCTCTATCCCAGAGACCATGTACGCATCTCCATCTTTGATTCATGGAGTTACAGTACATGTGTTTCTGGGACAAAATTCTAGTTTACTAGTCCTAGCTGTGCTCCTGTAAAGTTTCTGAACGGTAAATACACAAATTTGGGTTCTAATTACTGCTCAAATTAGAAATGATACTCTGATTTTTTTGACAAGTCAGTGTTGGACTAGGAGCAAAGGTATCAAAAAGGTCACAGGTTTATCAGGACTTATTCTCTAGTAAAGAACCATCAAAATTGTAAACTGCCTTATTTCATCCCCACAAACAAGGGTAACATCAAGACCATAAAATAATGGACAGAAATAAGTTATAGACCCTTATGCACACCAGAGTATAAATTCCCCTATGCAAAGGTTATTCCCTAATCATTTGCCTTAGGGCTTTTTTTTTTTTTTTTGCAGCTTCCTCGGAAATATCTGGCACTGAGCACTATGTCCACTCCTCTAAAGGAATCTCTATATGCTTCTTAAGACTCTTCTATGGAGATTTGACACTAACCCTTTCCCCCCTTCTATGTAGTCTTTAGAAAGGGCTGAAGAAGAAAACGAGGTCAGTGTAGGTCTAATAGCCTGACAAATGCATGCCTTCCTAGTAGGATGAATTTTTAGGATTTACAACCAGCAGTAACATGCTGAAGAAGAGAAAGTTGGTTAATTTAATCAGGCCCTTTTACTGCAGTTTTTACTCTCTACTGTGGAATTTTATTTTAGCACAAGGCCCTGAGAGTATGCTTTCCTTGCTCTCCTGTTTATGAGAGAGCGAGCCAGGAATTTGTGCTGATCTGTTTCCACATCTCTGTTTGGAGTCCAAGCAGAGAAATAACAGTGCTCAAAAGAATTCTCCTCAATGGGACGCAGAGAGAGCTGGGTTGATTCTTCCTATCACTTAAGCAGACAGCGCAAACCTGAACAAGGGGGGTTCAGGGCAATCATACTGATCTCCTAGAGAACAAACTGGAGGGAGGTGTAGAAGTATCAGAAGTCCTGGGGGCTACTGCCCAGGAGGATAATGGAGCAGGATAGAAGGCCATAGGGTGAAGAAGAAGAAGACGACGACGACACAGTGCTTTTCTCACAGATGTTACCGCAGGCTGCTTCTTCAACTGCTACAGGTCAGGGCACATTGATATTTCTGCTACAACTGGAGAGTGAAGTGAAAGGCCTGGGAGTTTAGAGTAAGGTACTATGGTTAACTTAAACGATCCCAGTAGGGAGTTCTGGTTGAAACTTTCTATTAAGTTGACATTTACAAAGGGTTAGAGGTCATAAGCAAAGTACTATGTTTTTTGGTAGAGTTGGGTGAAGTTTTTATGCTGAATTTTTATTTTTCTCCAGGAGAAAAATGCATCTTTGGCAACTTCAAAACATTTTGTAAATTCATGTTGAGGTCACCAAATTGTTTTTTGATCCAAACAAAAATTCTGAAAAAGTTTAAACACTTTACTTCAAAGTTGCCTTCAATTTTATTAAAAAATTGAAAACAAAACCTCACTTAATCTGATTGGCACATTAAAAATGTCTCATGATGATGCAAAGATTTTGAAAAATTTCATTTTCAGGTTGAACCAAAAATATCCATTAGTTGCACAGCTCTAATTACAGGTACATCAGGAGAGGTTATCAAAAAGTCCTAATGTTAGATAATTGAGACTTTTTGGATGCAGACAACGCATTAACCCTTCATAAAGGATCAACAGAGGTGTTCATAAATGGCCAAAGAATTTATACATTTAACCTTAATGCAAAGGGTGACAGAATGTTGTCCATTTTATTCTATGCTGCTGCAGATGTATCAATGCACCACAGAAGCTAGTGATTGGGAACTGCCTAGTGAAACATCTCTTCTTCCTGGTGTCAAGTTTTGCTCACTTAGTATCCTTTGCAGAAGAGGTTCTATTGGATGATGATGATATATTGTGTTTATCATCAACTGAACTTTCAGATTCTATCCCCTTCCCTAGCTCTCTCTCCAGCACGCAAAGTTACTGGATAGAAATACAATCTGATGTTTATTAAATGAATGGATTTTAATTTTTTTTTTAAATCTAATTTCAGTAGCTACAGCATGTCTAGAGGCAGAAGGGCCTTCCTCCTTCACGGCTACTGACTGGAGATTAAATCAGAGGAAGCTGCATGACCCTTTAACTACTTCCTGTTGGAATTCCGTGCCAACTGGCACATTCTTATTTTGTGTCTATGTTGGGACTTGGGCTGGGAAAGCAGGATGCTTTAGGAGAACTTAGTGTAAACTATTAGCTGGGAAATCCTGCTTCTTTTGTTACTCAACATGTTACAATATCCTTTTGCTTCACCGCTAGTCAAAGGCTGTGTGTGGAAGTTTCCTTTACCACATCTTATCCCAAGACAGGTCTCTTAAGGAACAGCGACCCTATCCTAGGGCTAGATTCTCCACTGCTTTGCACCTTGGGGCGTGACTTGCACTTTGAAATGGTAGAACAGGTGTAAGTGACCACACAAGGTGCAAAGATGTAGATAGAGTCAAGTCACTTGAACTCTTCATGGATGCAAATTAAACATTTATACCGAAGAGATTATAAAATTAAGGCCTTGTCTACTATGTACGCCTGTTACTTGATACAACACCCCGACCCTTGGGTAGATGTAGTCAGACAGGTGTTTATAGCTTACTCCTATATAGGAAAGGGAATAAGTTCCACGCTAGGGATTGTACTAGTATAACTATACTAGTAAAACCCTCCCCCTCCAAGCCAAAATAATTATTACATTGCAGACATACCCACGCTAGCTTTACCCTGCCTGTTCCTTGAGATGACAGTAACCTTCCATTTTATTGGGAGTAGGGAAGACTCAGAATCCTACAACCTAATGGGTCATGACAACATAAAGTCATGGAAGAGCCATTTAGCTGGTACCCTTTTTAAAGGAAAGCATTCTCAGTTATTTATATTAAACACAGAATGAGACTGTTTCAGCGAAGAGAGGTGGAGTTGCCTTGGGAGGAAATTAAGCTGCAATATTCACTAAGAGACGTTCAACATAAGAATTAGATGCAACATTTTCAGACATGTAGTTGAGTGTCCCTTTAACAGCCATCACTAGAAGTATAACAAAGTTAACCAAAGAATTCTCAGCTTTAAGTTCACTTTGTGCCTTTCAGAGCTCTTAGTGTAGCTAGTTTCCCTGTTTCCCCCAATGTACAGAACTTTATAAACATTAGCAGGGGGCCAGAAAGTACTATTTAAAGCGAGCTGTATCTGGAACATGTAAAAATTAAAAGAGTCAGGTTGATAGCATCCTTTTAAATGTGCTTCATTCTGTGTTCTTGTATGTTTCATGTAAGGAAACCGCCACATACCTGTTTGAGAAGTGATTTGGAAACTGGACAACTTCAGTGATTGCTTCAGGATTACGCTTTGCAATGCTGCACATGTCCAGTTTGCTGTAACATTCCTCCTGCACCTCTGAGATCATTCTTTGGAAAGTGGAACACCTCCGAATGGCAAGGAAAACCTTGGAAGTAACTCCGTTTGCAATGCATTTCAGACTCTCTTTCACAAAGGCTTTTCCCTGCAAATTTAGAAGCAGCATCATCTTAATGTGCAACAGCATAAGTCGGTCATACAATGTTAACCAATATCCTGGTTTTGCTAATTGCTGCTAGGTATGTGTCAAAAGCTTACTCAGCAATAAAGAAACCCATTTACAGTCAAGGCATTTTGTTCCACTGGCTTGTATTCCTAATTATTGTAAATAGTGATTAATGCCCAACAGTCCCCAATTGTACTGGGCAATGTACAAACACAATACTTATTCCCTGTTCCAAAGAGCTTCCCAGTCTAAGCAACAGCATCAAAAAGGCCGAAAATGCTGGTGTCACAGCGCATATAGAGGGGCCAATCCTGTAAGGTGCTGAGTGCCCCAAGCAGGCTTTGAGGCTCACATCCTGATGTGGGGTGTTTCATTTTAAGGCACCTTGAGATCTTCCAAACCGTGTCACCCTCCCCTATTGAAAGAGGTGGTTATTATGCCCCCTTTATAGATGAGGGTAAACGTCCCCAGCAAAGCCAAGATTACACTCCTTTACTTATGCCCTTTCTCTAGCTATTCCATGTGAAAAGAAGGAGGGAGGGGGGGGATCTGCAGCTCCAGAGACTCAGGCTGATCCGGTTTTGCATTCCCAGGGCTGAAGACTTCCAATTCAAATCACACGTCTGTGCCAGGTTACACAGCCAGAAGAACGTTTATATTTCCTCCTGAAGAGGAAATTTAGCTCTCTGCCCCACAAGGCTACCTCTGCCAAGTCCTCACACACAGCACTCACTCTGTGGAAAACGTACTGTAGAAAATCTCCCCGAAGAATAGATTTGTGGCCAAAAAAGCAAAAGTCCTGGTTCCCACAAGAGCATCTAAGTAGGAGCAAGGCCCATTAGGAACTACGGGTGACCTGTACAGAACCCATTGCAGGATCAGGGCCAAAGAAATTAAAATCTCAATTCCAAGCATTTAAGGGCTCTGGGGATTAAGCAAGCACTTTGCTAAATCAGGGTGTAAACCTGGCCTGAATAAAGAGGAAGCTGTAAAGGAAAAAGAGGTTAGCCTTGTACTGTACCTGAGTATCAAATTTAGCAGCGCTATAGAGGAAGGACTTGCAGATGTCGTACATGCCATCCGTGTCGCACGTAGAGTTCTCCAGGCAGGCAAACGCACCGCAACCCACCTGGAGGGCACTATTTAAACAGCGAACCACTTCAGCTGGAAAACAGGCATAGGACACCTTACTACATTACACAATGCTTCCCACTTCTGTAGCCCCCTTCATCTGAGGGCACAAAGCACGTTACCAATGATTAAGTTGCAGAAGTCTCTTGCAGACACAGTCAAGTGATATCCTGTGACACAGGATATTTGGGGGGGGGGGGAGGAAGAGAAGGGAGTAAAAACAAGAGATATATCAGGCAAGTTATTAATTGAAGTCATGCAATAAACCACCAGCAAAACTTGGAACAGAACACAGATCTTCTAACGGACAGTTGCAGGTCCTAGACTCACACAAATTAAAAATGTTTCCTACGGGTCAGTTTCATTTAATATTGACCAGAGGCATTACTTATCCTACTTCTTGAGTTTACACAGTTTTTATGTAAAGGTTGTGCAGAGCCTACTTAATGTAAAATTAGGAAAAAATTAGTGCATCTGAGGCACAGATGAAGGAGAAACACTAGTGGAGATTGTGTGACGGCTAAAAGCCCTGGAGCTCCAATAGTCTATTAGTCTGAAAGGCAGTCCGGATGAATTGACAATATCTAGATCATATATAATGGCTGAAAGGGAAAAATGGAAACAGTAGCGCACAGGGACACTAGCCAAAAAAAATAAAATAAACCAATGTGATAACTTCATTTTCATGCTTGTGGCTATTGTGAAGGGAGAGAAGCTTTGACTGCTGTTGAGAGTACTGTATCATGCTAGGAAGAAGAAAGTTTTAGTCCATATATTAGTCCCTGGTTACTTGCTTCATATTTATATCTTCATAAGCAGAGCAGAGCTCTGATAAAGGTTTTCATGAAGGTAGAATAAACATTTGATCCAGGGAGTTAAACTAATGAAGATCAACGTGTAATTAAAATAATTCGGACATAGGCACTAATGTGTGTAAACGGCAGAACATAACATTTCTCTGTATTAAAAAATGATATCGGGTGTATCGAAACAATGAGCCAACTGTATTATCAGATTACTGCCCTAAAGTTAACAGGTATTAAGCGTTTCTAGCAAGCTGAAGGTCTGTTCAATCATGTCCCTGTGCAGGGCATATTCACTACTTTTTGTCATATCTTGTTACTTACTTACTCACTTCCCTGAAGAATGTCAACCTGGAGTCTTAAATCAGAATATTAGATGTCAGAGACAGGAGGCTATATGCAGAGTAGAAGAGGAAAACCTGTACCAAAAACTAGCTCCTAATCTAAAGAGGGGTCTGTTACAACTGCTATCTTTTGAGGGAAAAAGAAATGCAGCCCCTGTGTTCCAATACCACTTACACACCTGGAGAGAAAGATTGATATTATCCTATTCCTAATTCACCTCTGGCCATCTCAAGTTGTTTTCATAACTATATGTTTTGATAGGTTCCGATTATAACCTTGCTTTCAGCAGGTTTAATATGCATTAGGCTTTTATTGTTTTAGGCACAGTGGACTAGAGAGAGAGAGAGAGAGAGAGAGAGATCTTATGTTTCTATAGCAACCAAATACAAAAGGAAATTGAGCAAACACCCTCATATAGTACTGCAAAGCCCTGCAGATCTAAAATAAAACAGCTCTTAATGAGCTCCAAATTAGAGGATCCTTCCCCACTGTCTTTACCATATATTTTAAGACAGATTTTTTTATTTTTCCATTGCTCAAGAGAACATAAAATGTGCTCAGCTCATCTGGACACCTACAGCACACGAAGTATAGCCATTTAATGATGACTTGCTAGTTATTCCTCTCATCTATTGTAGAGGCTAGTTAGGTAAGTGTGCTGATCATATTTTCCATGTTACCATTCTGACCAATATCTATAGACAATTAAGATGACCTGCTAACAGTGGACACATGTTTAGCTTATTACATTCTCTGAAGTGGCATTAGAAAAAAAAATCCTGTTCCTCCCCCCTTTGAACACACAGAGATATTTCAAAGAAGGAGCTTTAACTTGCTAATAAGCAAGGAATTTAACATTAAAGTATATTTATGGACAGGGAAAAAAGCGCATGTAACTCATTTAATATCTCTTAGATATACACATTTGCAGATTACATGCTGGTTTATAAACCATCTCCTGAAATGAGATTATTTCCTTTCGCTGTGCATCAATATTACACCGAATCACCTTCCTAGGATTTTTGCTTATATAATTTATTGCTAACAGCCATGAAGGGAGAGTCTCTAGCTATTTAGCAGCAGACACATTTGCAACAGTTTAAACACATCAGGGCTCTCGTATCTAAAGCCCTCTTTGAGGGGTGTTACCTGAATTCTGTGCTGCAACCCTGGTTTTCCTGGGGCTCACAGAGTCATTCTGTTCGGCTTCATAGGATGCAGAAGCACTGATCACCAGCAGCAGGAGAATAACTGACTTTTGGAGCATTCTCTGACAAGTTTCCGCTAAGTTTTTGAGAGTGTCTCTTCTTGCTTCGGCTTCAGCAAAGATGCGGATCTGGATACACTCACGGAGAAAGGAGTCTGTCAAGGACTTAGTACTGCTGCAGCCTTGCTCCGCTTGTACCCCTAGCTCCTGCTCACTGGGGGACCAAGAGCAAAGCTCAGGGCTTTTATAGCCGGCCTTATCTATCCCCCTCCAGGATCTGGAGCCAATCAGGAGGTGGTATGGGCAGCCAATGGGATGCTGTGCTCATTCAAGCACCAGAGCACTGGAACTTCACAGGAAGAATATTTTCCAGCCAATTAAAAGGACCTGCCAAACAATTAAAAAAAAAAAAGTTAATCTTCACAGAAGCCAGGGGGAAAAAAACCAAAACTTCCGGTGATTAAAATTTTGCTCAAGAAATTGCACGACAACCCTAAATCTTTCCCAAGATCACCTGCTTTAAAAAGTAACTTAGTAGCTACTGCAGGAAAATACTGATATTGTAGTCTATCGTCTATAAATAAGTAGATCAGCTAATTAAAGCAGAGGCATTTTCAATGCATTACACAGAATGAATATTTGCCACATAAGTTGCATACAGTCAATACTGCCAGTCAGCCATGCACATAAATAGCGGCCCCCATCTATGCATACACTGATTATATACACAGTGCTTGCACACAGTAGCTGTGTGTACCCCATCCCCCAAATATGCAGCACACACAGAGTTCAGGCACAGTCACCCCCCCACCCCCGGCCAGCATTATACAGACCATACATATAGTCCCTAAACCCTCCAACATGCTAATACGCAGACTGATACACACCCGTGCATAACCACAGTATATGCTTCGACCTATGCTCACAACAGCACGTCCTCTCTCTTCCCCCTCCTGCCCCTTTTCCCATAAACAAACATTTGCTGACTTTGTTTTAATAAACTGAGTATTCATGCCTGATACTTCATCATAAACTTTTTTTGGATGATAGAACAGGAACAAGCTCGAGAAACAACTGTTGATTGTTTACTTTTTTGTTGCGGCTGGTTTTAAACCTGACAAATTCATGACCTGAGGAGGAAAAAAACATTTCTTAAGCTTTGTTTTTAAAAAACAAATGATGTTTAAGACACTGGAGGCCTGGTTATTATTTACACCCGGGCCCCTTTACAGCAGTCTGAAAGTGTAAAGGGGCTTAAGGGGGCCTAAAAGTAAACAATGCTGGCCCTAGATCTTGAACCTGAGCGTAGGAGGGTGTGTGGGGAAGAAAGATTTATGGGTTAAAAAAAAAAATTAATTTCAGGAAAAATTAGAAATAGATACCAAGTATCATTCGTCATGCGAACACTGCTTTTCCGTGGATCTCGTAACGCCTCACAAACATTAATAGATTTATCCTTACAATGCTTCTTTGGGGAAAGAAAGTATTGTCGTCTCCATTTTACAGGGCGAAGAACTGCAGCAACAGAGCGACGAGGAGTTTGTCAGCATGAAAAGATTGCACTAATTACTTGAAAATTGGTTTAAAAGCTGATTTAGTTAAAAAGCCCAAAAGCCTGCATAGACACACTAATTTTGCTTAACAGTGGCTTACTTTGGTTTAAATTTTATTCAGTAAGAAACAAAATAGAAGTAAGCCCTTCATAAAACAAATAAAAGTGGGGTTTGTACCAATTTAACTAAATCAGTTTTAAAAACACCTCTTTCATTAAACCACTAAGTGTGTGTGTAGAAAGAATCTGAGTTGACTAGTCCATGGTAATACATGGAATTTGAGGCAGACCAGAAAATAGGCCCTAGATGTCCTGAATCCCAGTCCAGGACCATGTCGTCAACCCTTCCTCTCATAACAAGGATAAGAAATGACACAGCAGTGAAGAAGATGGGGCTGTTATGGTTCTACAAGTATCTCTTCAAAGGCATATTGCAACATCCCACTGAGTTGAATGGAGCCTCTCCACAGAGAGGAACAGGACACATCTACACCACAAATTAGGATGTAATTATTGCACGGTAGACATATCTACAGTAGCTTTAATTTAGCTAGTACAGATAACAATAGTAATAGCAGGCCCCAACTCAGGTGAGCAACCTGAATATGTACTCAGAGTTCCCAGTGGGGTCACACTGGGGGAGCTAAGCCCGTGCCACCCTGGCTTCACTGCTATTGTTACCTGCATTAGCCGGATTAAAGTGAGCATAGGTATGTGTAACCATGCTACAATTACACCCTAATTTGCAGTGTCCATGTATCCACAGAGGCAGCTGAAGGATAGGGGCCTTGGAGCAAAATCCTGTTCTCATTGGTATACTTCCTATCAACTTCAATTGGAATAGGATCAGGCCCTGGACTGTACTCCTGCCTTGGGGGGTTAGAATTACAGCCGTACCAGATGTTCAGAAAAGATTCAGAAACGTTGAAACAGAGGGGTTTTGTGTTTCGTCTCAGGTTTGTGAAACTGCGCCAATTTCATTAAAAAAAAAAACAAAAAAAACAACAAAACCTGAAGAAACACTGTGGGTTTCTTCACCTTGAAAAAATAGAACCAGTCCAGTCTGCAAGTGAAAATGATCCTTGGGGTTTGATTCTGACCAAATCAAAGGGAACACTAGCATTTACGTCAAAGGGAGCTGAACCACCACTCTATCTAGTTCCTATCTTATGGGCAAATTTTCCTAAATGTTGAATTTCAAATCTGAATCCCCCCCCCGCAAACTAAGGTCAGTTTTCATGCCAAGTTCTGAATGCTTCAATTTACTGCAAGAAGTTTGCAAAACCGAAACCAACTCCCCCCTCACCCCCCCGGCACACACACACAAATATTTAGAGCCCTTTCTATGAATGACTATGGGGAAATGGTAAGTTGGGCAGATTAGCAACATTCTGTTAATTTTTTAAAAATGAATTATTACTTCCATTCTAATGACTAGAGGTCTGATCCATTGACTTCAGTGCATTTTGGGAAAGGCCCTACGTGCAGTTATGCTGGCAGGTATTACCACCACCAGTCAGATATTTCTAAAGAAAGCAAGATAATAGCCAGCTATTACAACAAATATTTACCAAAGGTGATTGAAAGGAGGTGGCTGGATATTGTAATAGGAATAGACGTGGTTAGAATTTAATCTCTGTGGCTATCATGGTGCATTGGATCAACTCACACGCACACATTAAGAGCCCAGAGCATTTTAGAAACATTTAACTAAACCTCAACAGAGACAGATCATCACACCGCACACCCCTGTTTCAAAGATGGGGAAACTGAGGCAAGGAGAGATTAAGTTCCTTGAGGCCACACGAGTCAGTGTCAAATTTGAGGCTAGTCTTGGGGAGTCGTGTGCAAGAACTATGACACCATGCTCCCTTCCTTTGGGGGTATCATTCAGGAATGCTCCCCAGTTCGCTGAGAGACAGATCAGATATAATATGCATGGTGGCCATTTACTATCAACAAATGATGAAAACACCCTCCTCTCCTTTCTCCTGAAATCATCATTCTGCTTATGGCACTGGAACACATATGTTGTATTAACGTTCTCAATAAATAAAAAAAAGAAAATAAAAAAAGACGACGTTAGGAATTGCTAGACTAGGAACAGACAAGTGGTCCATCCAGTGCAGCGTCCTGTCTCTAACAAAGGCTAGTTGCAGAGGTGCTGGAGCAATTTTTACAGAGGGGGTACTGACAACCATTGAACCCAACTGTAACCCCTATATAGAATGGAAACCACTGTAAGCCAGGAGGTGCGGAAGCACCCCTAGTTCCAGCACCTATGGCTTGTTGTGGATGATTCAGGACAAGTGCAACAACCAGGAAGTGGTCTTTGGGGAATAACCTTCCCACAGGGGAAGTTTCTTCCTAATTCCCTTGTCTTTCCCCCTAAAGCATGAAGATTTATATGCTCCTCACCCCCACCAACAAGATAAGACCAAGGGTCCATCTAGTCCAGTAATGGACACTTCAAGGAAAGGCGCAAGAAACCCTGTGGTTGGCAAATATGGTACAATCTGCCCACAGGGCAAATTTCTTCCTGACCTTCTCAATTAGAAGTTAGTTTATGCCCTGAAGCATGAGGGCTTATATCCTATTCAAAACATTTGTTTTATTTTTTCCACCTGGGACATAATGCATATTATTTTTTTTTTTAAAAAAAAACCCCACAATTAACCTTGCATGCATCAGCCCTTCAAACCATCTCCAACAATAGATCCTGTTAAACTGGCTAACATTTGCTATTACATAGTCATTTGTTCCCAAAGATTGTGTTGATTGTCAAGTAGAAACTTGGAGGAAAGAAAAAAAAAAAAGCAAAGGGAGGAAATCCAGGGGGATAAATGAACAATCAACTCCCTTTTTCCTCAGCTGCGTTCGCGCGTTGGATGAGTGGAAGCTGCTCTCTTTTCTCTTCCATTGTGTAATAAGATCCTTGCCCACCTCCCCAAGAACACAAGCTCCCTCCATCAGCTGCACTGCGGACGGACGTGAGCAACTGCATCGCCTCAAGAGTTAGCAACGCTCCGCTGATTTGTTCCCCACATAATCCTTGCACGTCGGCGTCTTTCAAACAAATGAAACTTCTTAAAAAGACCTTCAGGAGCTGTGACACTTTCGCCTCCCTCCCCTCCCCCCTTTCCTTAAACTCTGCCGTTTGACACAACTTGAAAGAGCCACACAGCTCATTCAACAAGCTGGAACTGCAAAGGGGATGGTTGTAAACCAGGCACAATGAATGGCTTTGCCTGTAAGGGATAGATTTACATAGAAGCAGGAGATTAGGGTCCAATTCCTACCACGTGCAGAGCCCTCTCCACTCCACTGAGACCTAAGGATGTTCAGAACCTTGCAGGAGGGGCTCAGGACTTTGCAGGATCAGGCCCTGAGTTTGCACTGTCCAAAAGCCTTGATACACAGCTAAGAAACCAGATATTGGGCCATATCCTCAGCTGGTGTAAATCAGCATAGCTCGATTGTCTTCACTGGAAGGACACCAATTTAGGCCAGCTGTGAAGCCTGCCTGCATCCAATGAAGTGGGCTGTAGCTCACGAAAGCTTATGCTCAAATAAATTGGTTAGTCTCTAAGGTGCCACAAGTCCTCCTGTTCTTTTTGCGGATACAGACTAACACGGCTGTTACTCTGAAACCTGGTATTTTTATGTATTTTGGGGGCCAGATTCTAGACCTGATTCACCACTCTCAGTGGTGTAAATCAGGAGTAGCTCCTCTGAAGCCAATGCAGTGACATACTGGTGTAAAATTGTAGTGAGAGAAGAAGATAATCAGGGCCTTTTAATTCTGTGCAACAGGCATCGACATGTGGCCTGCAGAGTAGGAAAGTGGCTAGAAATCACTTCAACTTCCAGTGAGGTTTTCGGACTCTTACCATAGCTTCTAGAGCAGAGGCGGGCAAACAACGGCCCGCGAGACCCTCCTGCTCGCCCCCAGCCCCTCCCCCGCTATTCCCCCTGCCCTGCGCAATGCTCCGGGCAGCGTGGCGGAGCAGCAAGATCCTGGGGCAGCACAGCTGTAGAGCCTGGCCTGACCCGGTGCTCTGTGCCGCGCGGTAAGGGGGCAGGGCGGGTTGGATAAAGGGCAGGGGAGTTCGGGGTGGGGGTGGTCGATGGGTGGTCAGGGGATGCACAGGGGTTGGGACGGTCAGAGGGCAGGGAACAGGGGGGTTCAATGGGGGAAGGTCCCGGGGGGGCAGTCACGAAGGAGGGGGGGTTTGGATGGGGCGGCGGGGGGCAGTCAGGTGCAGGGGTTCCGGCAGCGGTCAGGGGATAGAGAAAAGGGGTGGTTGGATGGGGCGGGCGTCCTGGGGGGGCCGTCAGGGAACAAGGGGGGTTGGATGGGGCAGGTGTCCCGGGGCGGGGGGCACGCCCTCCTCCCCTAACTGGCTCTCCATACAATTTTCAAAACCTCATGTGGCCCTCAGGCCAAAAAGTTTGCCCACCCCTGTTCTAGAGTCTGGATCTGGGCCCATAAACCTGGTAACAAAAAAACAAAAATATTGATTATTTGCCTTGGGATTGTTTTGTATAAAGAAAACCATTAATCCAATCTCTGCTTTAAGTGCAAAACCCATTGCAATTTTATACCATTAGATATTTGGTTCAGACACAGTTGTTCTATGTCTAACACAGGGTAGCCCTGTTATATGGGGAGCATGTACCAATTACACACAAACAAATTAAACCATCCGAAAGAGTGAGCTCCATGTGTACGTTTTCCTTGCGATTCCCTGATTTTACACTGTTTGGAAATAAATAAAAATTAAAAAAAGCATGCGTCTATTTTAGACTGTTTCTGACAAACACACCACACTGCTAGGAGCACCCATTCAAAATAACCCTGTATTCCTTTTAATCCTATGCTGTAAATCCCAATGACATCTTTTAACAGGATTTTGATTAAGCCCAAACGTATTTTACAGACTGGAGGCTGCCTAAAAGCCATCAGACGTTTACATCTTTCATGACTCGATCTTGCAAGGCACTCTGGCACACGAGTATTCCCATTGACTGGATCAAGCCAGAGTGCTCTGCTGTATCAGGACCAGACTACTGTCAGCACCAAGCCCTCGCACACTACTAGCTTGAACTGGATTGGAACTGGGAACACAGGACCAGACATTGATATCCTTACACACATCAAGCGGCATCTTTCTCCATGAGTAGAACTGCTCATTTCAATGGGGCCCATTCCAGGAGGCAGATAATAACTTAACAGGAATAAGGGCAGAAGAATCTGTTCCATAGAAGAGAAAAAGCTCTCCACCTGCAGCCATATGCACAGTTTGTACTATTGCAAAGCTAGGGGAGAGTGGTTACAGCTGCTCCTGGTATGCTCAGGGATCGGGAGTGACACTGCACGTTGGAGGCCAGCCTGGAAGGCTCAGGCTGAGTGTGGTGTGGATTCAGCGGGCAAGGCGCAGGGGTCACTGGCTGCAGCAGGGATGGGTCCCCAGGGATTGCCGATGGCGTCTGGGATCTCCCCATCTCCTCCTGTGCTGGGCTCAGTGACTGCTGTGCTTGGGAACTGCTCCACTCTTGGTGGGTGACTCAGCTTTGTTTCCTTGCTCGAGGCTGGAGTTTTGTTGGAGAAGAAACTTTGAGCCAGAAGCCCTGGTGGCACCATGCTCGGTCGTACCATGTGAAAAATTTCTGGGGTGCCCCTCATTCTATGAGCAAGCCCATCCCATCTGACAGGGAATAAATATTATCTAAGCAGTGGATGAAGAACAAGGGCCAGATTTTGTCCATAATGACACAGCTGTAAATCAGGAGTAACTGACGACAATGGAGTTACACCACTGTGAACAGGGGTAGAATATGATCTCAAGAATGAGGTCGGGAGATTTGGTTAGAAAAATTAGGAAGTTTTGAAATTTTGACATAAAATTAGGGGAAGAGGGGCTTTTAAAATCTTCAGACATTTTTTCCCCCTTATTTTTCCAACCAGCTCTAGATATTCACTAATGGGCCTGAACCAAAGTCCATTGAAATCAATCGTTCTATTGACTTTGATCAGAGATTCGCATTGACTTCAAAAGGTTTTGGATCAGGGCCTTGATCAATGGCGATTCTACTTATGCCTTGTTCCAGGGCAGCAAAATCTCACTTGTCTTGTAACAAACATTCTGTTTTTCTAAGTCTCAGCGGCTGATGATACGGACAAATCTTTTAAAACAAAAATTTAGATAACTGCCTTAATCAGACGGGGAAATCTGACTAAAGCATAAAATTAAATGCTTCAGAGCAAAGATATTAGCACATTAATATGGAGATTCTTCTCTTCCCTCCAGCCCCAACTCCTCTGAATGCCTTAGCTCTGGATGTGCAATTTGCATTGGAAAATGTAGGAGTCACATAGCATTAACAGCTGTGAAATTGGTGTCATTCTTAAAGGTTAAAATAAACCCAGCTATTTCCCCAAGCTGCCAAACATTTCTTTGCAAGATCTATGGACAGGGGGGCCCATGAATCATAAATCTGCTTTATTCACTGCAGAGACGACCCTGCAAAGAGCTGGTCTACCTTCAACTCCAGTTTATTGGGAGACAAGGGCGTTTGCGGCTCAGCACCTTGCATGAGTCAGGCAAGCAGGACTTAGACCAAGGTGTACGTTTTAGTTTCATGGCAGCTCTTTGAATAGGAAGTCGCGTGACAGCCTTGCTGCTCTGTGCGTGAGAAAGTCGCTCGAAACCATTCTAGCGGGTAGTTACTGGAATGCATTTTGCAAGTTTCATTTTTGATTTTTGCTGTAAAAAGTTACAGCCCCTAAAGGATAACCAACGCATTTAACATGAGAATTGTGCTTTCCCCCGATTCTTCAGTAGTCAGAGAATGTCACCCTGAACAAGCACATCAACTTCCAAGCCTTAAGTAATGCCCTGTCTTGTTAAAGAAGGTAAGATAGGCCAGGGGTTCTCAACCAGGGGCACACGTACCCCTGGGGATACGCAGAGGTCTTCCAGGTGGTACATCAACAAATTAGGTATTTGCCTAGTTTTACACCAGGCTTCATAAAAAGGTCTAGCGAAGTCAGTACAAACTAAACTTTCATACAGATGACTTGTTTATACTGCTCTGTATACTATACGCTGAAATGTAAGTACAATATTTATATTCTAATGGGTTGTATTATTATACAGTAAAAATCAGAAAGTCAGCAATTTGTCAGTAATAGTGCGGCTGTGACACTTTTGTATTTTTACGTCTGATTTTGTAAGCAAGTCGTTTTTAAGGGAGGTGAAACTCGGGGGCGTGTGAGACAAACCAGACTCCTGAAGGGGGTACAGTCGGCTGGAAAGGTTGAGAGCCACTGGGCTAGGTGACGAGAGCCACAGCCAAAGCCCACTGAAGTCAATGGGAACGCTCCCCGCATTGGAGCCGATTCTGTGTAGCTCTTCACAGCAGGCCCAGCACAGAAGGTGCAACCCAGAGGAAGCAGAGGCAAAAGGGGACTTCAATCCACCTGCATCTGGGGCTGGCTGAGAGTTAATGAGGGCCCTGGCATAAACTGAAGTAGTCCTAGAGGTTGCTTTAATTTACAGAAGCTGTAAGCAGCCAGACTACGGACTGCTCTGTTGCTCAGAATCTCTGTAGCTCTGTGTTATCAGCCCTTCGCTCCCTTCCGCCCCCCAGTCCTGCACTGGAAAACACACCTAGGCTGGTGGCTAAGAGTGGGACGGTATCCCTCTGCAACACCTGCACTGAGAAATTCTCCCCCAGGACCTTGTTTAACAGCTCCTTCACCCCCACTGAAGTCGTACTTGGGGGTGAAGCTTAGGGAGGCAGAATGGGGTCCATTGACTCCAGTGAGCTGTGGGTCAGAACCTTGATGCTGAAATGGAATCTCGCACAGCAGGGAAGAGCAACCCAAAGGGCTAATTTTAGAAGGGGAAGAAAAATGGGGAAATGTCATGGAAAAAAATGCATCCCTTTTCTCCCCATTAAAACAAAAAAATCTATTTCCCCCCCCCCCCGGCTAGTCGAAAACTGGGACGAATAAGGTTTTGTGAAAAATCTGACCCTGTTCTTTTCCTAAATTTGAGCTAATGGGGAAATTGGTTCTATTCCCCTCTCCTGCCCCAGAAAAAACTTGATGAAAAATGGAAAAACTAAATATTTTGCTTCCAAGTGGCATCACAACGCCTCATGGGAGCTGTAGTTTGCATGCTTTATGCCCCCATTTTCCCCTGGGGTGGGGATGTCTCTGGCTGGACTACACCTCCCTTGATGCATCATTTTCTCCCCTTTTGATAAGCAGGTGCTCTCAAAGGAGCCCCTTGCTCTTTTAGTCAAAAAAGACAAACAAACCAAAACCAGTTTGCCCCCAAAAGGCAAGATTTCAACCAGCCCTAGTCAAAACATTGCACAATTCTGTGACCAGCTGAGGTTAATTTTAATAACTGATCATTCAGAGAGGCGACCAAATGCCTGTGAAAAAGTTTTTTAAATGGAGCAGAGAATCAAGCCCATGGTAAATAATGTTCCTGATCTGCGTTTGTTTTTTGGGGTGTTTTTTTTTTTGGGGGGGGGGGAGGGGTATTAATAATTCAGGGATTTTTTTTAGTTTAAAGGTAGGCGGATAAACAATGACCTGGTGGCTCAGTAAACACTATGTTAAAAAGAAAAGGCACTTAATCCACCAAAGTGTTCACTATAACCTGCAAATTAGTTTGTCTGGGAAGTTTTAAATTTTTTAATAGCTGTCAGAGTAATTTGATGGAAAGCCATCATCACATGATATTTTAGAAATCCTGTAGGAAACTAGCATGGAAAATAGAACACACAATTCATTATTTAGGAGAGGATCAGAAACAAAGAATATAGATTCAGTGGAATGGTGTCAGTTTCAATGTGAAAAAACACTTTTTTGGGTTTATTTTAAAGGAACAATGGGAACACAGTGAATTACGGGGGGGGGGGCCGCGGGGGAAGGGGAGAGGAAGATTTTTCTTTTTAAATGGATGGGTCAATAATAGGAAAGAAAAAACATTCATTTTTAAATGGTTGGGATACATATTTAGTAAAGGACAAAACCCATATGTAAGGAAGACGCCATGCTTCCTTCAGACATCAACCCTTGGGAAAGTCACTGATGCTGGGAAGTTTTGACATTACTGTATGATAAGATCTAGGGTGGAAGCATCATTCTGTGACTGAAGTATTTCCCTGTAACTCAATTTCCAATTTGGCCACAGACTCGCAGCGCGATCTTGAACAAGCCACTTAGGGTAGGTCTACACTAGAAATAGTTGCCAACAGAACAGCGTTTGTTAGGGGAATGATTTTGTTGGCGAAAACCATTGTGTAGATGCCGTTATACAGACAAAATGGTGCTTTGTTCGTATAATTTATTTTGCTCGCTCAACTGGTATAAGCTATACTGCAAAAGCACATTTTTGCCAGCATAATGACTCTACATTACATCGGTTTGCTGGTATAGCTACACCAGCAAAACTTTTCTCGGGTAAACTCGGCCTTAATTGCTCTGTGCCTTAGTCCCCGATCTGGAAAAATGGAGATGATAATAAATACATAATAATAAAGAAAGGAAGTATTACCATTATTTTTTGCATTGCAGTATTTAGGAGTCACAAGCCATGAATCATCACGCTAGGTGCTGTCTGAACACAGAACAAAGACAGTCTGGTTTGTCAGACCTCGTGCCTCTTCTGCAGCTCAAGGGAATCTTAGCTTGTAAGCCCTTTGGTGCACAGATTGTCTTATTTATATGTTTGTACAGCACCTAGCACAATGAAGTCCCGATTTTAGTTGCAGCCTCTACTGTAATGCAAAGAACGATACTGCAAAAAAAAAAGATATGCTTGATGTATGCTGTTCCCTATGTCATCACTCATCAATCCAGGAGACTATTTATGAAATAATAAATAAAAATAAATACACCAAACCATAGAAGTGTGTGGCACTTGTGTGGAATGCAAGAGTGTTGGTCCAGATTTACACCACCATAAAGAAAGATCCGAATCAGGCACTGGAGCTTTTTGTTCCATGTCCTCACCCAGCCTGCATCCTTGAATACACATGGCATTCCCATCTGTCACTGTGGATTTTCAGTTGTGAACATTGCTAAATAAAATGGGACAGCAAGGAGTTGTGTGCGTTATCTGGGTTACTGTCACTGGGGTTATGGTCCAATAAGAAGATGCTTAGCTTGACAGCCACGCCAAAACGATGAGAAGGGACTGATTTTGTCAGAAAGGCAAGCCAGCATCTTTCCCCCTGCATCAGCCTAGTGGGCAGTTCTGTATTTGTCCGTTGTCTTTTACGGGTCTGATTTGCATGGTGAATGTCAGCACCTGCTTATGCAAACTGGCAAGAAAAAGGACCATGGGGCACTCTGAATAATTTAATGTGGCTTCTAAGCTTAGAAAAACAAAACCGAACACAAATAGGGGAAAGCAGATTCATCTCTGTGCCAATGCAGAGACCGAGGGGGGGTGGTCAGCACCTCTCCTTATCAGCGGCTATCGGAGCCAGTTTGGCTCCTGGTGCAGCCCGGGGGCTGCCCTCAATTGTGCCTTTGCTACAATAGCTTCTTTGGGCCACCGAAGGGGAGCAGAACACAAGGATGCAGCAGTGATCTGACCATGCTTCGCACAACCCTGATCCACCCCCTCTCTCCTCCAACCCAGCCCTGTTCTGCCCAAAATGCCTCTTGCCCCCAAGGCTGCTCTGAAGACAGTTCAGGTTGGTTCCTGTACCAGGGGTATTCCCAGAAGTGGGAAATTCTGCCAGTCCTAAGGTCCCTTTGCAGCAGCCTAGCTGGTGTAAAGGGAGTATATAACAAGGATGAATCTGGCCCATTGACTATACATGTATATGATCAGGAGAGGCCATGATCCAGATAAGAGACAAGAATGTGTGTCACCAGCAGGAGGAGGGCTATTGAGGTGATGGGTAGGTGAGAGTAGATATTTTAAAATAAGAAATGCTGTGCTAAGGGTACTTCAAACAGAGACAAAGTTCGAACCACAACCCTCAGGTCTGGATTCTCACCATGCCCCCAATCTTCCAGAAAACTCGTGGTTTTGTTTGGATATTTGTTTGAACTCTCCAATCTGCTCCATTTAACTGGGGAATTTCCCAAGTGCAGCACTCTCACCAACTCTCAATTTTATTTGACATTTTCCTTAAGGCCCCAGCTCCTGGATTCATGTGATTACAAGAACATCAGAACTTTCATTTCAAGGTAAGCTTCTAGCCCTCAAGGTTGCAGAGAAAAGTCTTAAAAGGAACCCCAGATGTCTCATTTAAAAAAAAAAAAGTCTGATGATTTTGGAGCATGTGGTGGGGAGGGCGGACACTGATTCCTAGACTTGCTGTGTATTCATCTTCCTTTTTTCTGAACCTGTCTGGTTCTAGATTGGAACAGAAATGCCCTAGTATGCCAAGGGAGTTTGCTCTTATGACCTATCCAGTTTTATGTTGTTCCAGTGGGTCTGGAATATGTTGCAAGTGCAGTCTCCCTTGGCATAGTCAGACACTTCCACTCCAATCTGGAACCAGATAGCTTCAGAGGAAGGGAAGATGAATACACAACAAGAAGTTAATCAAACCTTTTCAAATGTTCAGTGTGGATAAAATGAGATCTACATCCAAGCTTTTCAGGTTCACCCGTCTCATATGAATGCTACCTGCACTTACTAAAGACATTTGCTTCCTCTGTGCACACTTCTGTGTTCAGTAAGATGTGTTTCTGTTTTCATAAAATGAAGCAAAACAGAAACATTATGGAGCACTAAAGGGCTCATGGACTGGTACTGGATTTAAGAACCTTCTACTTCTATGTTGCGGATTCAAATCCAGCCTAGGTCGGTAGAGACCAGAAGGTACATTGCCATCTCTGATAGTTAGTCAGTGGCCCGCGTCAAATGGATTTGTTGAATCTCAGACAAGTGCCTCGTGGTCTGGGATCTACATCACAGAAACCACAACTGGCGCTAACAGTTGGCATCTTGTCAGCAATCTAAGCTGGACAAAATGGGGCTCAGAGACTGAACTAGGGGGTAGCTTGGGGCTGGAGAGCAACCTCTGAAAGTGCCGCATTTGAGACCAGATCTCAAAAAGCTCCTGCTGCTAAACAGCCTAAATGACCCCCTCCTCCTAACACAGCCTGCACCTCAGGAGCCCATCTGCACAGCAAAAGCTGCAGCTGGGCTGTCCGAACAAGGGACAAGTTCTCCACCCTACCAATGGGGAGTGGAAGAAAGATAGGAGGGAGGAGAAGCAGGAGGAAAGGGAAATAGAAGTCCAGGGAGGTGACAGGGAGACCAGGTGAAGGGATAGGGAAATACACAGGAGTAGGGTGACCACTAAGTTGACTCTGAGACATGCACCAAAATGGCATTTGCCTAGGAAGCCGTTACACCTATGTACAACCCTGGGACAAACTTCCTAAAGGGGATCTCTTCAGATCGGGTGTGGGGCGACGTGTGTGCGTGTGAGTGTGTGTGTGTGAGAGAGAGAGGGAAGAAGCCGGGAGAGGCGAAATTAATGATCCAGATTAGCTGGAAGTCTAATTTACTCTTTGGTGGCTCTTTCTGAGCTAACCCTGGGAGAATAGAGACATTGCTGAACGCAGAAATCAATTTGCACAGCAGATAACACACCACCAGCCAAGCTGTTATCTTTTGAAAGAACAGCTCCCTTTCCAGTCCTAAATTAAGATCTGCCTCCAGATTGCAGTTACATCAGATGGGACCTAAAAATGGTGTGGCCGCAAAGTAATTGGTCTTTTACAATTGTTGCTGATCTAGTAGTTGACTGTCATAAACTTTCTAAGATCTTGTTGGAACTGGGAATTTGCCCTGATTCTCACTCCTGCTCCAGTACAGTGTGGGGGCACTCAAGGAAAGCTGTCATTTGCTCCGATGGAGCTTGTCTCAAGTTCAAACAGAGGTAAGCTACACCGTTGTTAATACAAGCTTGGCCTGTCCATACCAGGAGTTTCCACTGTCTATCTAGATGTCTGTCTATGGTACGTACGCGACTCCTATCACTGTACTACCTGAAGGCCTCAATCCTTATTTTTTAAAAATTTATCCTCACCACGCCTCTGTGACATAAGGAAGTAACTATTACTCCCATTTTACAGGTGGTAATGGAGGCCTTGATCCTCAAAGATACTTAGATGTTGTTCTAGTGAGCATTGCAATGCCTAGCCCCTTGGGGTACGTCTACACCGCAAACAGCAGCAAGTCTCAGAGCTCGGCTGGACAGATTCGGGCTCACAGGGCTTGTGTCACAGTGTGAACAATGGCTGGGTAGACGCTGTGGCTCAGACGGCAGCATGGGCTCTGAAACCCCGCCAGAGCCACGCTGTTTGCACAGTGCTGCCGTGCGAGCCTGAGTCTGTCGGCCCGAGCTCCGAGACTCGCTGCCGTGGGCTTCCTGGACGTCCCCTAGGGCGGTGACCTGCTGCCTCACAGAAGGCTCAGCCTCAAGCGAGGCACCCGGGCTCCCCCATGCAATGCATAGGGAGAGTTAGGCGCCTAAGAAAGGGATCCCCAGAAGCCAACTAGCTGAGAAGGGAGTCTCCTAAATTAGCCAGGACAGAAACGCCAGGACGGGGCAGGGACAGGAGAAAGACTTGGGCACGTAAGAGGCTGACAGACCAGGTAGGTGATTCCCTCCACGCAGAATCCGCAGCCACAAACCTTCCCCTAAAGTTAGGCACCTAAGCCAGGTCAGCTATTGAGGTACCCCAGGCCTGAGCAGCCAAATCCATCTGTCACTCTCTTCTGCTCATGCTCACTACCTTTCTCACACACTCACCCGACATTTCCCTGTGCCCCTAGCTGTCCTTTGGACTGGTGCTGTGCTCCCACCTATTGGTACCGTGCTCCCACCTATTGGTACCCTCCTGCTGATGGGTCTGATAGGTAGGAGGCCTTAGGCGCGCTCAGAGCATGCCCACAGAATTGGGCCCCACTGGCAAAACAGACATTTCCACCCCCTCACATCCCCTAGTTTGAGAACGCCACTTTGTGGCATCTGGTGCTTTAGCTTAAGCTGGGGCTGTGAGCTGCTGGGTAGCTGTGGGGTTCAGGCACCTTTGCAAAAGGCGATTTGGGCATCTTTGGAATTAGGCAGTTTTGAAAGGGTCAGTGGCATCTCAAGACTGCTGAGAATCTGGGCCTAAGTGATTTGTCCCAGGTCACTGTAGTGGGGTGGCCATTTTCTCATGGTCTGGGTCACTTTGCAGGCACCCTCCTGGGAGCCTCTTACAAACTCACTAAGTTCAAAGGCAGCTCAAACAATCCCCTTCTGGAGATTTATTTATTGAGTCCTTAGGTGCACACTGGTCCTTTAGGCCCCAATCCCAGTTCCACGTTCCCACTAGCCTAAAACAACAAACAGAACACAGACTCACACAGTCTTCATCCCAGTTTCGGCTGGGCACAGCCCCTGCTTCCCAGCGCCTCCTGCCTGGAGTTTGTCCCTCTCTCAGCTGGTGCATTCCCCCTTCTGAATCAGGGCCCTGCAGAAACCTCTTTCTCCCTGCAGCTGCACAGACAGCTTCCTGGGCTTTCTGCATTGGAAGCATTCTGTAATCAGGGTAGGCAAAGCTCCAGGCAGGCTCTCCAGCCCCTGGGGCAAGCCTCCCTGTTACAGTCACACAGGAAATCTGCAAAAAGAACAGGAGGACTTGGGGCACCTTAGAGACTCACCAATTTATTTGAGCATGAGCTTTCGTGAGCTACAGCTCACTTCATCGGATGCATCAGTGGCAAAGGAAATCTGTAGTATAACAAGGAATTATGCCCAAGTCCAAGGCTAGGCTCCCTCATCTAGAGCTCCTTCTTCTCACTAGTGCACTGATTGGTGAAATAAGTGCACATTCCCAATGTGGAGAACAATTAGTTATCAAGGCAAAACAGATAGGGCATAGGATCCTCCCCGCCCCCCCTTTCCTTTCCCCCTAGTTTTATGAAACTTTTTTCACATGGAGAACTGGTGCTGATCTAAAAATGCACAAAATACTTCACAAAAAATTTTGCCTTTTGGAAAAATTTTCAACCCCGTACAAGCGGGCAGAGGAACAGCCAAAAAAAATAAAAATAAAAATTGGGTTCCAAAATTTTTATCGACTTTTCAACTGCTTCTATTAACTCCCCTCTTCTTCCCTCCTCCCCCCGATCAATCTGGAAACTTCTCAAAGCAGCCTTTCTCTGTTCGGTCCCTGCTTCAGCAGGAATCAATTTTCAGCCCGTGAAGAGACCCAGGGAAGGCCGTGG
The DNA here is from genome assembly GCF_965152235.1 of Eretmochelys imbricata. Classification (NCBI taxonomy): domain Eukaryota; kingdom Metazoa; phylum Chordata; order Testudines; family Cheloniidae; genus Eretmochelys; species Eretmochelys imbricata. Next base: position 6,944,309 of record NC_135597.1, read on the forward strand.
GATGCTGGAGATGTTTAAAGTTAGGCACGTGCTTAAGAACCTTGCGGATCTGGGGCCCTCCCACATTTGTAATCCAGGCAGTGGCACTGTGCCAAGATCTCCAGTTAATGAGGCAGATGATGGACGAGAAGTATAATCTCTAGCGAAGCAGCAGAGAGACTGACGGATCGGTATGAGCGTTTTCATCGTAGAATTAAGTGAGAGCAAGGGGCAAGCCTCCATCAAGTCACTGGGAAAACTTAGGTCTGATCCGTTAAGTCAATGGTCCCTAAACTTTTTACCTCGCACCCCCCTTACTCCTGTATATGCCATACTCCCCCCCCCCCCCCCCCGAGCTGGGAGCGGGGCCACAGCTCTGGGAGCGGGGGAATGCAGATAGGGGTAAGGGGACCACGGCTGGGGTCGCGGCTGGGGTTGGGGCCGGGAGAGGAACCGAGGCCGGGGGCCTGGGGCCAGGAGTAGAGCTGGGTGGTGCTCCTGCCCCGCCCCTCATAGGGGCTGGCCTGGGCCCCAGCCGCACCCCCCTCCGAACATTCCTCCGCGCTCCTCTAAGGGGGCAAGCCCCACAGTTTGGGGACCTCAGTATTAAATTGACCAACACAGATGGATCTTTGCAGGCATACAGCGTCCTATGGGATTTAATGGATCTCCATGAGGGTGGAACGATCTACCCACTGAGATCAGGTCCTTTTTCTGCATTTCAACAGCCATCCAGACGGGGCCCGTATTTTGGTACTGTATGTCTGTATTATGCAAGAAACACAAGCACTCCGTATCTGTTCAATTGTCTGATAAGTACATGTCTTCCCTTTCATGTTTAGCATAAATTATATTTCATGCTATTTCCAGCTGTGTCAGTGTGGCTCCCCCATGTTCTTCATGTTTTGTAGACTGCAAACACACAATACCCCCCTACGTCAGTTAACGAAAAATTCCGCATAAGGGATTAAGGTTGATTGCAATAAAATATCTTTCTAATATGGCCCTCTTTTTTCCCCCATTATCATTGCTAGCCTGTATCTACTTCTTTATGTAAAAAATTGCTAAGATTCTGTCAAAAGCGACTAGGGATTTTGGGTGACCAACCTAGACACACCTTAAAGAAGCCTGATTTACAAGGCAGGTGTTGTGCACTGTCTGACAATCAGGTCATTTGAGACATGTCAAACTGGGCACTTTAAAAAAAAAAAAAAAAGCAACATGTCCAAGAGCATTAGCCTGGGACTTGGGAGAGCTGGTTTAATTCCCTGCTCTGCCACAGACTTTCTGTGTGACCTTGGGTGAGTTACTTAGCCTCTCTGTGCCTCAGTTCCACATCTGTAAAATGGGGAAAATCCCTACCTCACAGGGATGTTGTGAGGATAAATACAATAAAGACAGGGAGGCAATCAGATACTGTGGTGAAGGGGGCCATATAAGTACTTGAGAAAGATAGAACACACACAAAATCACTTCTGAAAATCTTAGCCACAACATCTATTTTAGTAAATTTGATGATTACCTCCATTTTTACTCCTCTGATGAAGGGGCAAATCTTGTTTGTCCTATTCACTCCAGTAACCCTCCCATTGCCCACCAGTTCAAAACTAGATAATACAGTAAAAGATCTGGCGAGACAAGATGCAGCATCCATTTGAAGCTTTATTCCATTCATTCATTTAAAACTAGACTGAACCAAGCCCCAGAAAACGTACTATAGGGAATAATCCTGCATTGTTCCACAGAAATGGACTAAATGACTCCATAGATTTTTTTTCTAACGCGCGCTTCTAAGATTCCAAATCCTGCTGGCCAATTTGTTCGACAAATAAAATAAAATAAAAACTTTCACTTGGATGACAATGCCTTTGGAATCTCAGATTTCTCTAACTTTCTCCAGTCAGCAAATTTATCAATGGGGCTGCTACCAACCCTCCTTAAAACAAGACAATTGCTCCACAGTGATTGTTGTAATAAGAGGCTCTGCTTGCAACTGAATAGCTAATCCCAAAGAGATTAGCAAAGCTTTGAAAAGCTTTTACCAACATTATACCAGGAAGCTACTTATTTCTTGGATGAGAAACCTTCCCTTAATCTCTCCAGCCTAACTGAAGACAAGACAATTTAGACTGAGACACCTTTCTAGGAGAAAAGGAGTACTTGTGGCACCTTAGAGACTAACAAATTTATTTGAGCATAAACTTTCGTGAGCTACAGCTTGCGGATACAGACTAACACGGCTGCTACTCTGAAACCTTTCTAGGAGAAGAAGGCATCTTTATGGTGCAGGGGAGTTTGTCTCAAACAAGGCTACCAGTCCCAGTGGCTTCAGAGCTCACCTCTATCCTAAGGTCTTTTGCTGGTAAGGCACTTTTTGCTAGTTAGGCTTTTCCTCAAGAAGTCAAGTCACTTCACCATTAAAGAACCAAGTTGTGATATCCTTATTTACCCTGAATAATACCTTGCTCCATGAGGAGTCACATCAGGGACCACCCAGAGGAGCTGCTTCTCACAATGAGTAAGGGCATTAGAACCTAGCTGTAAATCACTCGTGGCTCGATTTGTAAAAGAGCTCGGCATGTTGAGCACAGATCTTTTTTTGAAAACTTGGTTGCTGCTTAAATGGGAGATGAAAACGGAGTCAGGGAGATCTCCGGGACCAGCGCCAATCCACAGACCGGTCGTTGAGAAACATTGGACTAGGGGACTCCATCCCATCTTAGCAGACAGTGATCTGGCCTCAGTGATTCATGCTTTCATCACCTCTCAGCTGGACTACAGCACGCAGCGTACCTAGGCATAAAGCCTGCAGCGCTTAGGAACTCCAACAGGTACAAAACATTGCAGCAGGTCCCTTCAGCAACACTGGCTACCGCAAGTACATCAATCCTGTTCTCTGCTCTCTACACGGGTTTCGCATAAAATCAAGTTCAAGGTTTTGGTCCTTATCTTCAAGGTGCTCCCTGGTGTGGGCTTAGGATATCTAAAAGAGCAGGTAAAGCTCTGAGTTGAAGACTGTAGTCAACAACGTCATACCTCTGGCAGAATGGTGCTCTCTACAGTAAGAATAAAACAGAGATCAGTGGAGGACAGAATTTTCTTGGGGGCCGATTCGAGATTGTGGAATGAACTCACTCGGGAACTAAGGACGATCACAAACCTCACCACTTTCTGCACCAAGCCCAAGGCATTTCTTTCACCTTACCTTTTCTACATAGCAATATGTACATAAAAAGAAGAAAAATGTCCCTAAACAAGACCCTTCACTGCACACACTTCTCCCTCACAAGACAGGATGAGAGAACAAATAATATGGGACTAGAACTTACTGAATAATTTAATATTTGTTTCCGTGATAAATCTGAAAAAATATGGTTTCTGATCAACTTGAAATGAAAATGTTTCAAAACATTTAACTAACTGAATTGAAATGTTTTGTTTCGATTTCCCGGTTTTTAAAACTTTGATATTTTTATTTTAAATAAAATTGAGGGATATTCTGTAACAAAATGCTCCTTTGAAATGAAGTCAAAACATTTCATTTCAGAAATGCTGACAATAACTGTTTCAACATTTCAGAATTTTTTCCCTCCCCTTCCCGATGGAAACAATTTGCTGAAATCAACCCAAATTCACAAATTGCTTTTGTTGACCCCAATATTCATTTTTTGGCAAAAAAGGGTTTCACATGAAAATTTCTGGCCACATGTCAATCATGTCGCTTAATGCACTACTGGAAGGTACTCAGATACTATGGTGATGAGTGCCTTATAAGGGCTTGTCTCTACTTACCACGGGATCAACGTGCGGCAATTGATCCCATGGGGGTTGATTTAGCGGGTCTAGTGAAGACCTGCTAAATTGACCGCCGATCACTCTCCCGTCGAACGAGAAGCATAAGGTAAGTCAATGGGAAAGTTTCTCCCGTCGACCCAGAGCGGTGTAGACACCGCAAAAAGTCGACCTAAGGTACGTCGACTCCAGCTATGTTATTCACATAGCTGGAGCTGTGTAACTTAGGTTGACGTAGCCCCGTCGTGTAGACCTGCCCTAAGAAACGATATAGAACAGAATAGGAAGGGTGTGTAAGGCATAATGTCTCCTGGTGCTACTCCTGGAGTGGGGCAGTTTATGCGACTTAGCCCGAAGTGGTAAACAATGAAAATCGAGCCAGCAGGTTTTGTAGTATACGACGTTTACGGTAGTGGTTGGTGCTATACACGAAAGAGCCAAATTTTCAGTAGCCAACTTGCCCAAGCAAATGTGCAAGCTCATGAGTAATTCTGGCACTGCTTCTGCGACTCAGATTGACAGGTTTGGGCCTTAGCACAAGGATGCAAAGGATGTTAAGTTGGTCAGATCCTATACTGATGGGCAGCAGTACAAAACCTTGAGACAGAATCCAACTGAATATCTAAATATATTAACAAATAATGTCATTAATGGAGGGAAGAGATAAACGCAATATAGCTCACTATGGGCCTGATCCAAAAGCCATTGCACGTAGCGGAAAGCCTCCCATTAGCTTCAGTAGGCTTTGAATTCACGTCGAAGGGCACATTGTGTTAGGACTTTCAATAGGACTTTAGGTCTATTGAAAATTCAGTGCCTCCAAGGACCTGATTGACTTCCAGAGGCTAAAAGAATAAAGTTCCAATTTGGAAGTGAAATCACCACTGTGACTGTGACATAGACCAGAGCTATTTATGGATCAGATGAACACAAAGCCTTTATGAGCCATCAGCTGTATAACTGTGGTGAGTGAATCAGCAGGCTGTTAGCCTAGGGGCCAACTGCTAACGGAAAATGGCAAGAGGGAAAAAAAAGGGCTGGAGTTTTGTATCTAACTGTTAAATAGACTGCGACTGTGGCAAATACTTTGCACAGTTTGGACCCGCTTGTGCCCAGCCCCGAGAGGGGTGTGTGCATGAGGACTGCCCGTCTCTTGCATGCTTGTGTAAGAGCTGGGGACAACCGCAGCAGTTGCACTTCCCTGAGTGCAAGGACTATCCAAGGATTGCACCTATATAACAACCACCATGCAAAATATCACCAGTGAGAGAACCCTGGACCTTCAGCACTGGATTTACCACTTGAATGAAAGAGGTAACTCCATTAGGTGGTAGCTGTAGTAGGTTATTTTCTTATGTAGACCAGCCACTAGAGGGGGATATAACACACTATGCTAGTGGGAGTTGTACTCTCAGCAACCTAAGCCTTTCCAGAAGGGGAAAAGTGGTGCCATGGCCCTGCCCCTTGTGGATCAAAGAGTAAATCTAGGTGCCCTAATGGGAGAATACACGCTGTGTCCTGCAACAGGAGAGAGCGTCCTACCTGAGTTACAATATCGCTCTGGAGCTCCCATTGAGCGGTGCATCTCTGCACCTCTACCAGTGTAGGACTGTACCCTAAGAAGAGCCCACGCATGATCTTTAGATTTAAATGGTCTTGCTGCCATTTGTTCGGTTACTTTACAGCTTTAGTACCAGGCCACATTAGAAAAGTTTCTTTTTCTCCCCTGGCCAAAAATTCTGCTTTGTTACACAAGTGCAACTCCATTAACAGAATGGAATTTCACCAGGGGTCTAGCAGGGTAGCCCATCAGGTGTTGGGGGTCACAACCATCCTGCCCTTCCCACATTGTTAAATGGGAAGAGTGTTCTAGCTAGATCCAGACCAGATGGAAGGGGGCATGTAAAAGGGGGCTGCTTGAGGGAAAAAGCTGAGAAGCACAATGTACAGTACATGCCTTGTAATGATATGTTTCCTTGCAATATATTATTCAGTCGCTATGTCTACGAGCACTCTATGGAGTCCCAAACAGAGTGTGGTCCCTGGTAAACAGCTGGAACTCAAGCTGTGTGGAAGCCTGTTTGTTAATTATAGTTGTTTCTTTAATAAATATCTCCTCTTTGAGAGACACTACAATTCTATATATGACATGCCTGCAGCAGACTGACCTTGTACCTTATCCTGTATCTTTTACTCATGAGAGTAGTCCTTACTTTCACAAATAGACCCTTACTTATGTGAGTAAAGTCTGCAGGATCTGGCTCCTGATTATACATAAAAGACTTAAGGAAAGTTTCAACAGCTCTTGACAGAAATACTTGTAAAGAACGGACTTGAATGAAAAAGCCTAGTCAACGGAAGTAGACAGACTTGCAAATGAACCTTAATATGAATGAATATATTTAAAGCATTACTTGGATGTTGTACTGAATAGAATTCTATTGTTTCTAGTGTTGTCTACCTCCTAAAGTTAATTTCTCCCCAAGTGACTGACAGGAAAGTCTAGCTAGCTAGTCACTGACCACAAAGGAGGATTTCAGATAATAAGCACATGTAGCTACTTACAATGGCACACAAATAAAATAATACAATATAAAAATAAAACAATGTATAATAATAAAATTAAAATGATAAAAAAAATACAATAAATGCATGTAGCTATGGACAATGCCATAGAGGCCCACTTCCCCAGGTTTGCAGAGTTTCACGGTAATCTATGTAGTGATGCCATTTGTCTTTTGGTTTGAGACAAGGAAAGTAAATCTATCTGATGGACCAAGTTAATTTTAAATACACAGTTTAGAATCGGATTCTGAGTCAACACCAAAAGAGGAAGGAAAAGGGATATTTTGCCTGTCCGCCGTCCCTTTCATCTGAAAGCATCAATTCACTTCGCAGAAATGGAACCTAATTCAGGAGTGGATTTACCATGAAACAAACCATGCGGTGGCACGGAGCCCCCAAAATGCAGAACAAATATCTGACAACCTGCCCCCGAGTCCCGGCCGGTGGCACAGAAGGGCTCTGGCAGGCAGGCTGCCTGCATGCCGTGGACGGTGGCCCCACGCTGCTCCCGGAAGCGGCCGGCTGCTGGCACATATCTGTGTGTCATAGAATCGTAGAATCATAGAATATCAGGGTTGGAAGGGACCCCTGAAGGTCATCTAGTCCAACCCCCTGCTCGAAGCAGGACCAATTCCCAGTTAAATCATCCCAGCCAGGGCTTTGTCAAGCCTGACCTTAAAAACCTCTAAGGAAGGAGATTCTATCACCTCCCTAGGTAACGCATTTCAGTGTTTCACCACCCTCTTAGTGAAAAAGTTTTTCCTAATATCCAATCTAAACCTCCCCCACTGCAACTTGAGACCATTACTCCTTGTTCTGTCATCAGCTACCACTGAGAACAGTCTAGAGCCATCCTCTTTGGAACCCCCTTTCCGGTAGTTGAAAGCAGCTATCAAATCCCCCCTCATTCTTCTCTTCTGCAGACTAAACAATCCCAGCTCCCTCAGCCTCTCCTCATAAATCATGTGTTCTAGACCCCTAATCATCTTTGTTGCCCTTCGCTGGACTCTCTCCAATTTATCCACATCCCTCTTGTAGTGTGGGGCCCAAAACTGGACACAGTACTCCAGATGAGGCCTCACCAATGTCGAATAGAGGGGAACGATCCCGTCCCTCGATCTGCTCGCTATGCTCCTACTTATACATCCCAAAATGCCATTGGCCTTCTTGGCAACAAGGGCACACTGCTGACTCATATCCAGCTTCTCGTCCACTGTCACCCCTAGGTCCTTTTCCGCAGAACTGCTGCCTAGCCATTCGGTCCCTAGTCTGTAGCGGTGCATTGGATTCTTCCGTCCTAAGTGCAGGACCCTGCACTTATCCTTATTGAACCTCATCAGATTTCTTTTGGCCCAATCCTCCAATTTGTCTAGGTCCTTCTGTATCCTATCCCTCCCCTCCAGCGTATCTATCTGTCCTGGTGGGGGTCGGGGGGAGGTGGCTGTATGCGCTGCCCCCACCCTGGGCAACACACAGAGACCCCTGCCCCCTCTCTCGCCTAGGAGCCGCTGTCGGAGGGGTGTGTGTGCCAGTTGTTTTGGGAGTTGTGCACCCGAGGTAAGCACCACCCCCCTCCTGCACCCCAACCCCCTTCCGCAGCCAAGAGTCCGCACCCAAACTTCCTCCCAGAGCCCGCCCCCTGCACCCACGCCCACACCCCAACCCCCTGCCCCACCCAAGGTACCTCACTTTATTTTCATTTACTTCCCATTACTTATAATATAGGAGGAGGGTGAAGAAAAAAAGAATGAAAAACAGGCGGGAGATAAGAGAGAATGTTCTTTTTCTTGGCTGGGTCCCGGGGGGGGAGAGGGGGGAAGAAGGGGGTGAAAATGAAGCTGCGCACGGGGCCCCACTAACTCCAAATTCACCACTGGCCTAATTACATCATCTCTCTGAGGTAGGCACTGTTATCCCAATTTTATAGATAGGTAAACTGACCTACAGAATTAGGAAGAGGACCCAGGCATCCTGACTCCTAGTCCCCCTGCTCTAACCAACAGATTCATAGATACTAAGGTCAGAAGGGACCATTATGATCATCTAGTCCGACCTCCTGCACAAAGCAGGCCACAGAATCTCACCCACCCACCCCTGTGAAAAACCTCTCACCTATGTCTGAGCTATTGAAGTCCTCATATCGTGGTTTAAAGACTTCAAGGAGCAGAGAATCCTCCAACAAGTGACCCATGCTACAGAGGAAGGTGAAAAACCTCCTCCAGGGCCTCTTCCGATCTGCCCTGGAGGAAAATTCCTTCCCGACCCCAAATATGGCGATCAGCTAAACCCTGAGCATATGGGCAAGATTCACCAGCCAGATACCCAAGAAAGAATTTTCTGTAGTAAGTCAGATCCCACCCCATCTAACATCCCATCACAGGCCATGAAGCCTATTTACCATGAACAGCTAAAGATCAATTAATTACCAAAATCATGTTATCCCATCATACCATCTCCTCCATAAACTTACCGAGTTTAATCTTAAAGCCAGACAGGTCTTTTGCCCCCACTGCTTCCCTTGGAAGGCTATTCTAAAACTTCACTCCTCTGATGGTTAGAAACCTTCGTCTAATTTCAAGTCTAAACTTTCCAATGACCAGTTTATATCCATTGACCAGTTTATATCCACACTCCCCTTCCAGAGCCAGGAAGAGCACCCACAAATCCTTACCTCAGTCATGCATGCTTTCATCACTAGACCTCCCACACCCAGGAATAGAACCCAGACATCTTGATTTCTAGTCTGTCCTCCTCTAACCTCAACCCACAATACTGGTTAGTCTGCTGAAATTTTTAGATACATTTTCTGTGAAGCTCCAGATGCCTCCACCTTATCAATTCCAAAACCATCTTCAGTGACACATTATGAGACAGCTGTTCTCATTTGCATCCTTGCAGCCAGAAGCTGTGGTGGGTTGAGTGGGAGAGAGACAAAACCCACATTTGATTTCCAAGTCAGCCAAGACTTGCACGCGAGAGCTCTAACCTACCACCAAAAGGGTTTCTTTCTGTGGTTCGGGCTTGTGGTGTCCCACCAGCGAGACACACCATAATGGAATTAAACAGATAGGGAGGCAGCCTGGCTGTCTGCCTCTTAAGTCAGTGGATAAGTCACTCTGTGTCAGCAGAGCTGTGGTGAGCCACATACTGCTGTCTCATTTCAAACGGTATTTCCCCTCAGGAGGTGGTCAGTAATATCCCTGACTGAAACCAGAGACTTGATTGTGGGAATCCTAACTGGCTATTTATCTTATTTAGCATTCTATGGTATGAGCTCACATAAGAAACAAGCTGGATTTCTCTCTCCGAGACCCTGAGTCTTAAGCACATCTTTAACTTTAACATTGACTTCAATGGGACTCATGCATGCACCTAAAGTTAAGCATGTGTGTAAATGCTTTGCTTCGGATGCATTTAAGAGCTTTGCGGAATTGGAACATCGTGCTGCTTTTCTATTGTGTTGAACGCCATCAAATTTAGTGGGGGTGATTCTTGGTTTACATCAAACCACATGCCATTTTGACTCCTTTGTATTCTCATTCTCCACTGAACAAAACCACAGCGTGGTAAATCTCTCTCTGCAAGCACAAGCCGTCTGAACGCCCCCAAACTGAAAAGAATACATATTTGGCATGTAAATCGCTCAACATTGCATATGGAGCTTATTAAAAGAGGGATTTCACTTATCCTAATTAGTTTTAGAGGTTTTTAAAATAATAATTAAAAAAACCAACTCTAAACAGAATCCCTTCCATATTCATTTTAAACCTTGCAGAATCATGTTGACTCAAGACAGACACATGGGCTGAGATATAGCGCTCAGAGAACAGGCTTCTGTTTCATTGGATCCTGCTTCATCAGGCCAACTGATGCAGATGAACCCTAGGAAATTCTCCACAGGGCCCTAGCTAGAGTTAGGCCAGAACTGAGCACTCAGCTCTGAAGAGGACTCTCTGACAGACAGCCCAGGTGCCTGCTCTCAAAGTGAGATTTTAATATATGTAGGGGTTTTGCACAGCTGTTGGGATGGGAGAAGCAGGCCAACTGTGTATCTTAACAGAGTTGCTTTGCTAGAAAACTGGATGTTGGGTAGCCCCTGAGAGATTCTGCTGGGAAGAGGCATCTGTTTACATATAGGATCTGTGCACCTCGCAAGCATTACTGATTTTATCCCCACAGCCTCCCCAGGAGGTAGGAAAGCGCTATTCACACCACATTATGGGTAGTGAACTAAGGTATGGAGAGATCAACTGTGGGTGTGAGCGTTTAAGAACCTAGCCCTACATGACTTGAGCAAGGTCATACAGAGTTTGCTGCAAAGCAGGGAACTGACCCCAGATTTCCCGTGTGCCCAAACAGTGCCGTTAAACAGGGCCATCCTTCCTTCTGATTACTGGTTGAGAAAGGCTACTCCAGGGAGGCGTCAAGTATCAGAGGGGCAGCCGTGTCAGTCTGGATCTGTAAAAGCAGCCAAGAGTCCTGTGGCACCTTATAGACTAACAGACGTATCGGAGTACAAGCTTTTGTGGGTGAATACCCACTTCGTCGGATGCACGTGACCTCCAAGGAGGTGCTGAATCAGTGCCTTTCCTAGCCAGTGCAGCCCGGATCTGGGGGGACCCTGTTGGAGGGTAAATTACAGCCTCTTCCCACCCTGCCAAACTCCTCCTTGGCACAGCCTTTGCAAAAAATTTTGGCTAAGGCTGCCATAGATCCCAGAGCGAATGTGAGATGCAATATTGAAGTCCTTCACCGTGTCACTCCTGAACTGTGAGACCATCCCTAACATACAAATATTTGGGGCATCTCACTCTTATGTTTCATCTCCAATGGGACACGTCTGCCTGTGTCACGACACACACCACCCTCACCTCCTTCTGCCTGCTGAGATCCAACAACCAACACAGCAAGAAGCAATTTGCCTGTTCAAGAGGCTGTTGCAGGCACAGCTAGGACCCACTAGGTGGGGCAGAGAAAAAATCCCACTTGTAGTGCCATACCTGAAAGAAAAGCAGCAGTAAAATTTTTGCTGCTCTTCACATTGCAACTAGTAGGTATGGGGGGGTGGGGGAAAATCTTCCCATTCCATATTTTTGATCCTGGAGAAGGTCTGAGCTTCCTTAAATTACACTTAAACGTTAAAAAAGAAGAGTTGATGATCTGTGAGAACATGATGACCTCTTGGCATGGTTTTAAACCCCAATGTAGTCTGCTCTGTGCTGCAGAGAAAACATAGAGGAAGGCTGTCCCTGACTGTTGGGGCTTCCTTTCTCAGGTAAAATCTACAGGGCTTGTGCTCAGAAGCCATTTAGGCTCTTTTGAAAACCCGTTTGAAATGGACAGACAAAACAGATGTGTGGCCGGATTTTCAAAAGAGCTCAGCCCCCCATCTAAGCCCCTAAATGAGGGCTTGTCTATATGCAGAGTTGCTCTGGTTTAACAAGAGTGTGATTTGCATTAGGGTAAATCCAGAGTCGCACCATGAAACTCAGTGCCATCATTTACACCGTGTTGGAATAAATCCCCGAGACCCTGCCCCATGTCCCTAGCCTTGAGCTCATCCTGATCTCCTTTTTTCTGGCAAACGTGCACTAAACTCAATCGAGCTCTGCCCGACTAAGGAGTCCAGGTTCAGACTTACGCTTGTTGACGGTTGATAGTTTAATATCCTGCACTCAAAATTCTGGGCAGGTGGGCCCAGAATAGTGCACAGTTCAATTATATTTAGCAATTGAGATACACGCGCACACTTTGCACTTATTTGGCACCTCCCACCTGAGGATCTCAAAGCACATTACAAACTTTAATTGCATCCCTCTATGTCTCTCTGAGGCATTGCAATGCTTCTCTTGCCAACTAAGGCCGCCTGGAACTTAACAGCAGGGATAGAACTTGGACCCTACTTAAAAAGCTCGGACCCTACCCCTCGAACTAAAGGAGAATCTCTAGTAGCGGTATGAGGCATATGATATACAACTGATTCCATCCAATAGGTGGCAATGATGCACATACACACAAGCCACTCATTATCATAACCTCTCTTCACTCACCTGCAAAGTGGATAAGTGATTTTCTTCAGCAAGTCGGTGACAGAGCTGGGAACACGACTCCTGGCTACCCGCCTCTTCCTCTAACTTCTAGACCACTCTGTGCTGCCTCGATTTTTACTGCTTAATTATTTGTGCACTTGAAGGCTTTTTTTCCATTCAGCCCTGCACTACTTTTGTTTGTCAGGCCAGACTGTTAAATGCCGAATAAGGAAAAGGCCCGTAGCGTAGAGCAAAAGCACTAAATGTACTCTGAAAATAGACCATGTCAAGGGAAATGGGTTTTTTGTTACCAAGTGTCCCTAATCAAACTCTTTGTGACTTAATCACGCTTTTGGCAGCGGCGTAAGAAACGAGCAATGAATCGGGTTATTGTATTTCCTGGATTTTACTCTGCTATTGTAGTACACGACCCCAATGAACATGTGGATTCTACTTCTTTGGCAGGGTTCATTTCTTCCCCCACCCCAGCCAAATCCCCAGAAAGGGCAGTTCCGCTGATGCCACACAGTTTACATTCCTAATGTTTTAAAAACTCATCTTTAGCAGAGATTTAACATCTCCTGGAATTGGGGACAAAGCAGGAAGTGAAGGGAAAAAAACCCAAAGAGCACTAGAGACCGATATACATTGAGAGCAGGAAGGTGGGGGAGGAGGAGAGAAACAACACAGAAGTTGCTTTACAAACACAGGCCTCCTACTTTGTTAACACATTTAAATAACGTTAATTGCAGTGCACTGCAGTATAAAGAGGCGTTTGTAATTGATTAATCTGTGTTTGCTATTTTCTAATTACAGCGAAAAGGAACCCTAATTATTCCATTCTGTACCAGGCAAGCTGAACAATCATTAGAGTTTAAGCAATTTTCCTCCATCAGCCCCCAAATTCCCTTATTCTCCCACGTTAATATAAAATCCTCACAGCCTAGAGCTTCTTACAACATCTTGCTTCTGCTCATTAGGCTCTGCCACCATTTGTAAATTTCACAGCATCCCACCAGGAGACGGTGCTGGGGTGTGGATTGCAAATTTCAATTCAAGCATCTCGACACTTATGGAGCTTTCAGAACTTTGCAAACAATGAATTCAAAGCACTTAATTCCTGCAGCGATAGGGGCCTCGGAAAAATGACTGAACAGCGATGCCAGGTCTGGCGCTCGTTCCAGGCCCAGTGCAGTGGCAGTGTACGTGGGCCATACAGGAGCCAAAGTAAGCACTCTGCAAGCCCTGCAATAGGGAAGTGACTAGAGTAAGATCAAGGGGAGAGCTGTCATTGCTCTAACTTATATCAGGAACCATTCTGGATTTTTCAACAGCCAGGAATCCAGAAGGTGGAAAGCTACATCTGCCCTCTCCCTGCATCCAACTTGAGCTATATCTTTCAGGAAGCACATCACAGCATCCAGCCCCTAGATTAGTTACTCAAAGTGGGGTACTTTTGATTATACAGTGCACTCTTGGCCAGACTGTCCAAAGACCTCAGCACATTGGGTGTTGAGCTGTTCTGAAAATCTGGCCACCGGTGTCACCATGGGTGCTGCTGGGTGCTAAGCACTATGGAAAATCGGGCCTGAGCTCTTCTGAAAACCTGACTCCAATTGTCAGCGCTGAGCACTTGAAATTTGCTCTGGCCTCTTTTGAAAATCAGGACCCATATGAGGCACAAAGCCCAGGCTATGGCAGGAGAAGAGGAAGCATGAAATACAGAATAAGACCATTCAGAAACGTACACAACTGATATCACTGTTCCTGTCTCATCTCAAATCGTCTTCCCTTTAACCTTCTGTGTCTGTCAGGCTTTATATCATTTAATAAGGGGTTTGTGGGTTGTTTTCTTCGTCTGGTTTAAGTGACTCAGGATGAAACACTTTCTCTTTAATTCGGAAGACACGCTGATGACTCAGGTTCTGCTGATGATAAAAAGTCCTAGGGCCTGGCTTTAAACACTGGGCAGGCTGCAATAGCCTAATTCGTTCCAATTATCTGCATAGCACATGTAAATTACAGCATTCAGGATATTTGGTAGGCAATAAAGAAGCAGCTCCATTGATCATTTAAGGAGACCATTCTAGCAAGTAGCTAATTGATGTAAAGTAGCTAATTGAATTGATGCCAATGTACCTAAACTCAGAATTTGGATCTCTGTTTTCCATGCTGGATCAGGTAGGAAGAAACAGCTAGGCCAAGAGGGAGACAGCTCTGATAACACAAATAGTTTGGCACAACAGAATCTGAGACTCTGATCCTTCTCAGTGTCCATGCTTGGAAACAACCCCATCATAATAATGTCACTAAGTTCTTTGTGCAGAGGTGTTGCAGGGTTGGGTCCCAGTTGTTGCATTTTGCTGGTCATTTTTAAAGATTGAACTCTTCTTAAAAAAACAACAACAAGGAGTCCGGTGGCACTTCTTGTTTTTGTGGATACAGACTAACACGGCTACCCTCTGATCCTTGACACCATGCAAGGCACAGGTTTTTTTTAAAATCACACAACGCACGCTTAGCATGTGGAACTCATTGCCACAAAATAACACAGAGACCGAGACTTTAACAAGATTCAGAAGGGGATTAGACATGAATAAAAATAAGAATATCTACAGTTAGAATAATTAATTCTAAAAAGTTAATCAAGGGTTTAGAAGGGATATAGGCCCTCATGCATCAGGGTTTAAGAATACCTCTAATGATCAGGGGTTGGAAGGAAGTTCTCTCTATGGGCCAGATATCCCATAGCTGCCCACTGCAGGGTTTCTTGTACCTTCCTGTGAAGCAACGGATAGCGACCATTCCATGTTCTCTGTTCTCACTCTGGCTCTACCTGCTTCTCTCTCTCTCAGTGCAATCGGGCGGGCTGAGGATTTTACATCTAAACTTTTTTTTTTTCCCTGATGGAATTTTGGATGATCAATTTAACACAAAAATTTGACTTTTTTAACTGGGGAACCAAGCATCCACAAATTGATTTTGGGGGGCGAGGGGTGATTTTCAACTCATAATTTGATGAAAAAATAAATCAAAAATTTCCACTGAAAATTTAGACAAAAATGGGTTTCCCACCCAGCCCTGTTGTCATCAAGATTTTCTGAGTGGGCGGGGGAGGGGGGGATTTCAACCAGCTCTACAAGCAGATTAAAAAAAAAAAAAGGAACTTTCCTTGGCCAGAAATACATCATCCAGTTCCTGAACTGTGGAAGCACCCCTTAAACTGCTCTGCACTGAAAAGAGAGTCCGTTTTGGTGGCATTCAGGCAGGTCTCTGAAACAAAGAAACTGGGTGGAGTTTCTATTGAATCCAGTCCTCACGGCAGCAGCCAGTTCCCAGTAATGTTATTCTTACCGAAAGTTTCCAAAAGTACAAGCAAACATTTGGCAATCAAAAAAAAAAAAAAAAGCTACAAGCTGTTTGGAAGAGTAGTCAATGCTGATATTGTCTTATGGGATGGGCACATTTCCCCCCAGGACCTCATGTTCCCATATACCAACCATTTAAAATAATAACCCCTCCTTTTCCTTTCATCTGAGTACATTAAAGAGCTTTACAAATGTATCTGACTGAAGCCAGGTCTACACTATAAACTTACATCGGGGTAACGACGTCACTCAGGGGCACGAAAAATCCACAACCGTGAGCCATGCAGTGACACCGACCTATATACCCCCAGTGTAGGTAACGCTCTTGCGGAGGTGGATTTATTACGCTGACAGGAGAAGCTCTCCCGTTGGCGCAGCAGCATCTTCACTGCAGTGCTACAGTGGCACCAGCTGTTTCACTGTAGACCTGCCCTAAACCTCTGAAGTTATGTCAGTTAGAATCATCAGCTGCTTCCTTGGAGCTAGGCTGACATACATCAGCTCAGGAGCTGGCCCATCATCAACGCCCTCTGAACAGATGAGGTGGCTGAGACACACGGAGGGCAAGTGACTTGCCCAGTGTGTCAGGCACCGAGTGGGTGCCATGGCAAGGAACGGAATTCATCTCCTGCCCCAATGAAAATGATTAGGAAGTACGTAAATACTTCTCCATCCTTAGAAGTTTTTAAGGCCCGGCTTGACAAAGCCTGGGCTGGGATGATTTAGTTGGGGTTGGTCCTGCTTTGGGCAGGGGATTGGACTAGATGACCTCCTGAGGTCTCTTCCAGCCCTAATCTTCTATGATTCCACGTGGCCTTATCATCCAAGGAAGTGAAGGAGGCCTATGAGGCACTCAGCAGCCACCACTTCATCAAAGCTAAAGGGTGACGAGGCCACTCCACACATCGCATAATCAGACCTACTGTGAAACGTACTTAATGCTGGTAAAGTGCTTTGAGATCTTTAGATGAAAGGCAGTACGCAAAAATCCCACAAAAATCACCCTCTCCATTTCTTCTTCCCACTGGAAAAGGGTCAAGTTGAGTAGAATGTGAGCGATACAAGAAAGAAGAGGCTATTTGAGGGTCTAACTAGACTTGTACGGCAGTGCTCACTCCTGTTTACGACGTCCCACTTGCTTTGCTCCTTAATTCTCACCAATTCTGAAGCACGGTACTACCAGCTCCTGGTTGACAACTGGTAGGCAGCCCCACAATACAAATAAATGCAGAATAACAATAATTACAGGCATGGTTACTCTTATAGTTACTAATTGTAAAGCACCAGCAATCTTCCCCCTACCTACGAGTCCTCCCCACTACAAATGCCAAAAACTCTGCTCGCGGTTGTACCAGCCCAGCCCACATTAGCTTCAGTGGGGTCACACCTGCAGAAATCAGCAGACTTTGGCTCTGCTATAGCCCAAGCATTTGGAGCTCATGTGCTCCACATAATTACTGACAGTCCAGAATGTTTCTATGCCATCTCGATCTGGTGTGCATGGGCGACTTCCTCATTGCAAGTGTGCGTAAGCAATGAAAAATGTTGTAGTTTCTCAATCTTGCATGGAGCGGTTATTGATAAACTAAAAACAACAGACGCAATGTGGTGATTACTTATGCTATTGCACAAAAACAATGGAAAATTTCTTCGGCAGAGTGATACTGCGAAGGGATTTTGAAATTAGCCTTACCATCTTTTATTCATTTTACCCTGAAAATAACAGTTTGTTCCAAGGAGGCATAAACTTTCCGATTTTCCATAGACCTTCCTCCTATTCTACAGGAGTCCTTCTCTGTAAATATTGATTTCTAATCAATTAGAAGTTTGCTTTGGATGTTCCCAACCTTGAATTACAAAACAGGGGTTGATTGTAACTTAGGAAAACAATGTTGCTTTCATAGCAGGTTGTTAATTGCAGAGTTCCATGAATACTGTAAGAACATACGCTTTCCATTTAACTGGCTGTTATGCAGGACAGTACTCATAACAAAGGAGCTTGCTTTTCATCAGCACAGGGACATATGTAGTAAAATCTGCAGTCTCAGACTGGGGACGGTTGGGACATCATGAGTCCCTGTTGCTTAATTAAAAAGAGGAAGGATGGTCTTGAGGTGAAGGTAATAGACTGAGACTCAGGAGATGAGGACTCAATTTGCCACCCTGCCACAGACTCACTCTGTAACCTAAGGCAAGTCACTTAGGGCCAGAGTTTTAACAGGTGTTTAGGCACCTGGTAGGATTTCAATGGGAATTAAGCACCTGGGTGCTTTTGAAAAATCTCGCTTGGCAACCATCTGCATCTTTAGTCACTTAAATACTTTTTAGAAATCTGGTCCTGCAACTTTCTTTTATTTCCATTTGTTATTATTATACATTATTTGTATTACAATTGTGCCCAGAAGCCCCAACTGATATCGCAGCCCCATTGTGCTAGGTGCTGGGGAGACACATGGACATTCCCTACCAATATGAGTTTAATATCTAAACAGACAAGGCTGATGAAGAGGGTACTATCATCCCCTTTTTATAGAGGCTAAGGCCCCAATCCTGTGAACACATATGGGATATCATTAACTTTATGGGGCTATGCACATGCTTAAAATCACGCACATGCATAAATGTTTGCAAGATCAGGGCTTTGATCTCTCGGTCTCCCAATTGCTATCTGTAAAATGAAAGTAATAACTCTTCTTTTGTCTGTCCTGTCTATTTAGATTGTCACCGTTCTTCGTTGAAGGTGTGTACTTACGTACTTCCCCGGTGTTTGCACAGTACCTAGCACAATATGGCCCCCAAATCAGTTGGGGCCTACCTAGGTGCTACAGTAATATAAAGAATGAACAATAACATCGTTATTTTGATAATCCAGAATAATCCACTAAAAAGGCAAAACAAACATAGGTTTGAAAACATACACGCGGTAAATCAAATTCTGCCTCTGCTATATTTATTCAGCCCCACGGACATCCATAGGGTTTGCACAGAGCTAATTTCACCGATATTGCTACATTAGTGGAGTCACATTTGGGATTAAGATGTGCCCATTACATTTGTACTACGACACAGATGCCATCAACTTTTCTTTTCAAGGAGGCCAGATTCCAACAATGCTAATGTACAACAAGTTAAAGAAAGCTTCTGACTATGCATCATTCTTCCTGGAAGTAATATTTAGCAGTTAAACTGTGGTTATCAATTGTTATCAGTGACTGATTGCATTCCTCCTGCAGTTCCAACTGGATTTAGTATCCTTTTCCACTTGCCCTCTGACACCACTGTGGAGTGTTGTTGCATTCTGTTAAAGAGCTACTCTACTGTGCTCCTCCCCAGATGTGGCTGCCTTTCAGACTTGATGAAGTCATGTCCATATAAAGGACCACATCATGAGGTCCTTGCTGCAGGTGCTCACTTGCACTCCCACGGAGTCTTCATGTGCACCAACAGAAATAGGGATGGGAGGAGTGGCTGAGTGGGATTTCCATTTCAGTGGGATGCTGCTGTTGAGCCAGCAGATGCCCCTTCATGGTGGCTCCTTGAGGTTCTTGCCCTCTACAGCTGGAGGATGCTAGCCAAGGCAAAGAGGGGGAGGGAAGAGCCCTTTGCTGGGCTCTCTCCCATAACTCACAGGGTAAAGCAGAGAATGTTTTAATATAGCTTGAGGCAGAGGCCTCAGGGGCAGCTACAGCGAGGACTGAACTACCTGAAGTATAGCTGCATAATCACATCATTCTAGGGGTCAGCAGGGCGGAGTAGCAGAGGAAGGCAAGGAGCGTTGAGGTGGATCCTCAGGGGACAGAGAAAGGGCAGCAGGTTTTGGCCTTGATTAATGCGAGTTGCTGCGAAAAGCTATCTTTCCCCCCTCCGTGACGGTATGCCTGAGAACGGAAATGAGGGTGTTGCTCAGTTTTCTTATTTTGCTGGATCACTGAACCTTCAAATAAATAATAATATATGCAACTGACGACCGGACTTCTTTGTCTTGCTGGTACCATGGCCCAAATCTCTGGGAATGACTGTGGAGGGTCCTTTATTGTCCCAGCCCATCATTACAACCTACTTGTTTCCTAGCATGAATAACATCACTTGTGATGCCTGCTTGATTATCTATATTATACCCCTTCACACACACTTATTTTGACAAATCTAGCTGTTTGAAGTCTAGCTAGGCCATTTACAAGACATGTATGGTTACTTAATGTCAGATAACAGGCTTCCTTGAAATGAAAATGGAGTGTTATTTGTTCACATACGCGTCCGGTACATGGATGGAAACAAAGCCCCCTGTAAATGATATACTGCAATATGCTTACTGTGTGAGTGCAATTAGAACCACGCTGGGCAACAATCACAAAACTATAAATATTCACACAACTTATATCCAGTATTTATGAGCAAGCCGAAGTTAAGTAGACACAGATACAAGCAGATATTGTTAATTATGGGGTAAAATGTCACTGATCTGCTTAGGAGCCAACATCCTATGCAGATGAATAGTGGCAGTTGAAAACTAGGGTGAGTCACATCAGTGTACTAGGAGGTAGCACTGTCAAGTGGTTAGGGCACTAGACTGGGAATTAGGAATCATGGGTTCTATCCCTAGCTGTGCTGTGTGAAACTTGGCAAATTACTTCAGCTCTGCGTGCCTGTTCCCACTCCCCTCCTTTGTCTGTCTTGTCCATTTAGACTGCAAACCCTTGGGGACAGGGACTCTCTCACTGTTTTGTACAGTTCCTAGCACAATGGAGCTCTGATCTCAGCCAGAACCTTTAGCAGGTCCTATAATACAAATAATAAAACATGAGTCACTTTCCATAGTGGTGCATTACATCTGCAGAAAGGGTTTGCGCTGGCATGGCTACAGTGGTGCAAAACACCAAACAAACAGTGCAAACAATCACTGAGGCAGATCAGCATCTTTCCCCATAACATTAAAAAAGGAAGAGCTGAAAGGCACAGAGGTGTGTCAGTAGCAGGCAAAAGGAACGCTTGAAAACATTACCATGTAGAGGTTTGTTGGCTATTCATACACTCCAAGTGGTTATGCTGGAGAGCACACCATCTCCCTGAGAACATAATAATAGCAAAAAGACTTACCAGCTGGAAAGAGGAGAAAACCTGCATCAGTCAACTACAAAATGGCCACATTAGGAAAGCTGCTGGTTCTCTCTCCCTGATTTAAAGGGCTAGATGCCAGAGACCTGAATGTTGGGAAAAAGCATTTGCGTAAGGGTGAGCCCCTAGTGGAAAATATATTAGTGAGAAGGCAGCTGTAAAGCTAGTGGGCCTGATTCTTCATCAACCTGGGCTTTGTGCAATCATTTATACCAATGCAAAGTGAATGTAAAATGCTAACATTCTGATATGATAGTGTCTCAGACCTACTTTACATTGGTGTTAATGACTATAAAAGGTGCAGGGTAATGGAGGACCAGGTATAGCAACTCCGGTTAATGTTAGTGGAAGGAACAAAACTCCTGATTCACTGAGGACAGGGGCAATAGGTGCAAGAGACCCTGAGATATTCCTTCCTGAAGCTCGTTTCAGTATTCGGGGTAAATATGTATCTGTGTTGTGGTCTGTTATGGTGCGATGCAGACTCAGTACAATCTGAGTTTTTTAATTGACATCATCACTATCTTGGCTCAAAATAAAACAAAGTGGTTGAGATTTTCAAAGTCATGCAAAGGATTTAGACGCTTGCCATCCATTAGAATGGTTGAGAATTTCAAAGCAGTCTAGGGAAGCTAGACATACTTCCCCATGTCTTCCCAATAGAGGATGTGTGTAAACCCTCAAGACAAGCTTTGAAAAATCTCAGCCCACATTTTTACCAGTCAGACAATTATTTGGTTGGACTGAAACCATCTTCTCCACAGTCATCTCAGTGGAATCATCCATGTTCTATTTTGGGTTTTTTTTTAATCGATTGGCACTTCTCTAGGACTCACTTTTCTGTTTCTCAGACCATCCTCTGATCCAGGACTTTGGACAGTTAACCAGAGGTGTTGCAATCACAGTAGAATGAGAATTCTTAATGAGGATGAAAAGCTTAAGAAAACAAATCTCCCACCCCGGTGCCATCAGCCATTTCTCAAACTTTATGATTTGTCTTACGGTAACACCTAGAGTGCCCAAATGAGATAATTCCCCTATTATAAAAGGTATTGTACAGTCACAACGCGAGAGACAGTCTCTGCCCCAAAGAGCTTACAATCTGAATAGACAAGACGGACAAAAGGTAGGAGAGGAGTCACAGCCGAAGTCGCTTGCCCCCCAAATCAAGCCAGGATGGGAAGTGCTGGAATTCGTGACGGGGAATTCAGCCCTGTGCTGTAATTAGTTTGTGCTAGGTATTCTATTGACTCCAGTGGGGCTCTGCTTGGCGCTAAGATCTGTTCCTGTGGATGCAGTGACAAGATTGGAACCCAGTTTTAACAGACCCGAGTGGCTTGTTTGTGTTTCGGAGCAAGCTTTTTCCCTGCTTCCCCACAGGCTTCCTATGTGCCCGTGGGCCCAGATCCTCATTCCACTGATTCCAATGGAAGTTAGGAGCCTAAATATCTTTGAAAATCTGGCCTTGGCCTCTCTGTGCCTCAGTTCTCCATCTGTAAAATGGGGCTAATAATCCTTCCCTACCTCACAGAAGTGTTGTAAGGATAAATACAGAGATTGTAAAGCACTGTGAGATCTACTGATGAAAAGCACTATATCAGACTTAGGTTTGTTTATTATTATTTTTTATTGTTTATTTTATTATTTTTTGGGGTGGTATCTATCCACAGTGACCTTCTGAAGTTCTCCCATTATTAACATCTGCCAATTCATCCTTTATCTACTATCAACTTTTAGTCTAAGAGGGATTTTTTATTTTTAACCTTCCTGTATTTGTGCCTACATTAGAGCCTGATCCTGTGAGGTGCTGAACCTTCACAATCCCTGTGGATTTCAGGGGGAGCTGTGAATACTCAGCAGGATTGGGCCCCTCCTCAATTTGTAGCCACTGAAAAGTCACCAAAATGTCATTCTGTGCAGAGGGTACAAAGCAGAGGAAACCACCAAGTATTCGGTGCCTAACTATAGTCCAAGTCACTATCACAGTATCTATTTTGTTTTAAGAAAGGAGCACTTGGAGCAAAGACAAGGAAGTTCATCCAAAAACCCTTGGTCTGAATCCCCTTTGAGCATAATAAAAATGTGTCCGGCTTTCTATTCCTTTATAAACTGTGAGCAGCAAAAGCTTCGAGTCCACTAACCCTCCACAATGCTGGACTCCAAATTGCACAGATAGTATCTGTGGCTTTTTGAAAAACAAATACAAAGGGGGTCAGGGGAGAGTGTGTTTGAGATGCCTGCACTGTGATTTAGGTATTTAGGGCCTCTTTCTATTGACTTAATTGGGCTTTGGATGGAAAAATAAGAAAGAGGGAATTGAGAAGCTGGCTCCAAAGGGTAGGTCAACACTGCAGCTGAGTTTGTGTCTCGCAGTCCAGGTGGACAGACTCATGCTAGTTCTGCTTGAGCTAACGTGCTAAAAATAGCAGCGTGGATGTTGAGGCTCAAGCCCAGGGGAACGGGGGGGGGGGGGGGGCGGTAAGGGGGACAGAGGGAGGGAGGCTTGGACTCAGGTGTCTAGCCTTAGCTGCCACCCATGTTGCATCATCTACATTGTTATTTTCAGCATGCTAGCTCGACCCACGCTGCAGTGCAGACCTATCCAGGGAGTTCAGATTCATAGGCACAGAGGCACTGATCCTGTAAGCTGCTCCACCAGGCCATGCTGGTGCAGAACCCCATTAACTTCAGGGAGGCTCTGAGTTTGGGCAGGAGTCCACTGCACAGAGCTCATTGCAGGATCAGGATTGAAAGCGTTGAGCCAGTGGTAGGGTAGACATGAATAAACAACAAGATCTTTGACTGATTAGAATGATACAGTGTTGGTTGCAGTTGAAGTTTAAGAATTGCTCAAAACAGGCTGGTTGCACTAAACCCATGTGGCTAGAAAACTTCCTTTGGCATCATTTCATGTAACCCCTCTTGGGGTTTCCCTGGAGTTCAGAGATGGTTAGGAGTTTGAATTGATAGCAGGGGAATGGGGAGCAGACAACCACTAAGATTAACAATACTGTCGCCACCTAAGGTGTTTTCTCCAGCTCAGAAATGGGACAGCGTGGGAGAAGCTGGGTCTGCTGCTATCCCTGTTCTGTGATTAAGCAGAAGATTTTCAGTTACTGGAGCTGTCAGTCCAGTTCTAAATTCACTAAGGATGGAGATCACTAATGCGAGGTCAGCGCAAGGCCAATGAACCACAGAAATCCCCCTCACAATAGGGCATGAGTGGGCTATATGGCCTTGGGCTAACCCTCACCATGGAGACAATTTCACTCATGGAAAGAAGATAGCTGCAGTCACTTGCCCAAGGTTCGTACAGGAGATCAGTGGCAAAGCCAGAATTAGAACCCAGACCTCCTATCCCAAGTGCAATACCCAGCTGGCTTCCAACAAGTCTACTCACATGACTAACTGGAGGAAGTAAGGGGTTCACAAACTGGCCCCAAGTGTGGACACGGTTAAGCTTGACAAGATCACAGCCCAGGGTGGAATGGCTGCAGCTGATAGCTCTGCAAATGGAATCTACAGACAAGGAGGAGCGGCTGGTTCTTCCTAGCAATTGCAAAGACATTAGCAGCATGACTATGCAGTAGTTGTCAGTTTCTTGGGAGAGCCTTAAACTGGAATCAAGAGTTTTCTCATGGTTTTTCAAACAACCATCTGTAGCCATAGTTGGTCCTTATGTCAGAATGAGGTTTCCTCCCTCCCCCCACCGATCCCCATCCCTCTCGGGCACGTTGAAAGAAAAAAAGTGAAAAGCTTGCACATTTATCTTATTTTTTTAGTCCTCCCAAGACTTGTCTTTACTTTCCCATTTCTTTAATGCAAAACGAGAGAGGGGAAAAAAAAGTCCCCCATGGATAATTTAGTTCAGCCAAATTACAATGCATTTACGTCTGTTTCGAGGCTCTCTCCCACGCATCAACCGTGCTGCCTGGAGCTTCCAGCACAATATCTGCACTGCCCAAGCTCTGTGTCAGCTTTGATAAGAACCCTTGTGTAATCACTGCAACAGCAGTTATCCGGCTACAATACTGTATGATTTCCTCTTGTGGCTTCTTCATTCCTGTTTATAATTAAAGTAGGACTTCTTGCCATGCCAAAAGCTATATAAAAATAAGTTAATAAGTAATAAAAGCATGGCACATATCCAAGAGCTGACTGCTGCTGCTGTTCTTATTCTTGTAACACAGTTAATATACGGTGGTGGTGAATAATGTTAAGACTTGGATACTAGATTAGTCTGTTTGGGTTTAGCAGCTACAGAAGGATGCAAGCTGCACAGATGAAAAAAAAAGAAAGAAAGGCTGATTTGAGCTAGGAATATAGACTATTTAGCCTGAAAAGCACTGGATAATTTACTAGATTGTCTTCATGGTGCGGTATTAGCTCAGCTACTTTTAGACTGTCCCAGAGTCTCAACTGTGAAAACTCTGAAATATTGCAGGGGGTTAGAAGCTCAAGCACAGAGCTGAATTTTGCATAATAATTAATTATTTCTGGTACAGTGTTGCCTCGAGGCCCCAGTTGAGATCACAGCCCCACTGGGTTAGGAACTTTATATACACACAGTGTCCCCACAAGCTTGCAGTTTAAATAGGCAACGCAGACCATGGGTGAGAGGGAAAACAGAAGCACTTTCCCAGTGTTACAACAGGTCCCAGTGACACAACAGGTCATTGGCAGAGCTGGGCGTCTTCCCAATTTCCAGGCCAGCGCTTGATCCATTAGACCACACTACCTCTCAGCTTTAAAATGGGCCAAACCAAAATCCCACATTTAAAATTTGGGAATGTTCAAAATCCATCTCCTGAGCCATATTTCTTTGCTAATGATCTTATCTTACTCCTTTTGCATTTTTTTAGATTTCTGTACCTACGTGTATGTGTACATTTGTAGGGAATAGCTATTCAGCTTTGCATTATTATTATTTATTCCTTGCATTTAGATAACACCTCGAAGTCTCGAGTGAGAGCCAGGCTCTGTTGTGCTCAGCACTGCTCAAACCCATAGCAGCAGTCCCTGCCCCAAAGAGCTTCCAATCTAATAGACAAGGAAGCCAATCGAAGCATTCCCATTTTACAGATGGGAATATAAGGCACACCGAGATTAAGGTGACGTCTAAACTGTTTTGCAGTTCTGGAGAAGGGGGTTATGAACTGCAGAGTGCACCAACTGTGCGGATGCTATTTGAAGAGAACTGCGTTCATGTGAACTAGGTACCATTTAGTTCGCGCCTGCAGCATCCACATGGATGAGTTACAGTGCAGCCCTTCGGTGCACGCAGCAATTCACGCACTGATAGGCCGAACCGCAGGGCTGTGTAGACAAGCCCTGAGCGACTAGCTTAAGGTCACACGGGAATTCTATGGCGGAACGAGAACTGATGCCAGATTATCTAAATCTTAGCCCAGTGCCATAAACACTATGCCATTTGGCTACGTTCAGCTCTCTCCCTGCGTGTAAGTGAGCCAGCGTGGAACAAGTGACTCAGGTATTTAACCAAAGCACAATTTTTGAAGTTTTTGTATAAAAGATCTTAATTATTGATCCCAGTGGTTACTTACTCATCTCTATTGTTTCTGAGTCACTGATTTCAGTGGGATGAATTCAGCTCAAGGAATCGCATGGATTTCTAGCCAAAGAATCCAAACCTTTAAGAGTCTCTCAAGAAAAGTATTTCTGTCTGTCACGCCGACTCTCTGCTTGCCTGCCAAATCAAACTCAGCCAGGGGCATGTATATGGGGTGTCTCTTCTTTGATGTCTTTAGCATGAAACAATCTTTCCCTTTCTCACACCTGAGAAAACTTTCTGTAGGAAAACTTTTTTTTTTTTTTTTAAATTACTTGGCTACAGACAATTGCATGTGTTCACAGATTCCTATCTATCTATCTGTGTTCTTTTGGCATAATACAGATACTATAGCATTACTTAGTACCTTCCATCTGAGGACCTCAAAATGCTTAACAATAATGAATTAATCCTCACAATTCCTGTATGAAGTGAGGAAGCATTGTACTCTACTGGCTACTTTGTACATGCTCCACAGATAGAATCAGAAGTGCTGTGCCGTGTGTCATAGGCACTATATGGCCTACAGGGACTCTCCCAAATTTGGTCACAGGTTCCCCTGAACCAACGGGAGCCTAGTTTAATCCATTTTGAAGCACATGGAGGAGAGGAAGGTGATCAGGAGCAGTCAACATGGATTCACCAAGGGGAAGTCATGCCTGACCAACCTGATTGCCTTTTATGATGAGATAACTGGCTCTGTGGATACGGGGAAAGCGGTGGACATGATATATCTTGACTTTAGCAAAGTTTTTGATATGGTCTCCCACAGTATTCTTGCCAGCAAGTTAAAAAAGTATGGATTGGATAAATGGACTATAAGGTGGACAGAAATCTGACTAGTGTGTCAGGCTAAACGGGTAGTGATCAATAGTTTGATGTCTAGTTGGCAGGCGGTATCAAGAGGTGTGCCTTAGGGGTCTGTCTTGGGGCCAGTTTTGTTCAACATCTTAATTAATGATCTGGATGATGGGATGGATTGCACCCTCAATTGACTCCAATGGGCTTTGCATCAGGTCACGAGAGAGGAGAATCAGCTTCAGTGGTTTTTTAAAATGAATCTGGAGACCAAGGTCGCAGGTTGACCAATGCCCTAATTTCTGACTGGAGAAAAGAAGCATTGAGGGTACGTACACCTCATGGGATTAGTTCTTACCCCCTAGCACAGTGCTCGGCATGGGTTGCTCATTTCGGTCACCGGGAGATTGCACAGGGAATCTGTGAGCACAAGCTGTTTTTAATTTCTACGTGTCAAATGAGACTCGATACTGCAGCTTATCCAGCTTGGGTTAGGAAGATAAAGTCTAGCCACAGTCCCTCTTTTTTTGTGGTTTCCCCAAGTGTTTTGATTTAAGATTCCTTTTTTTTTCCAGATTCAAAATTATTCTGGAGATATGGACTCCACGCTGCAAGCTTTTTAAAACACCAGTTGTTTTTAGTGGTGATGGTGATCGAGCAGCACAGATCTTTAGAGGGCTGACTGAAGTTGTCCCAACTTAAGCTAGCTGCAAATAGGCAAATCCTTCCGATGACTGTGATCTAAACAAGAACAGGCATGTGTATCCAGCCATTTTACAGCCCCTTCCAAATGGAGCTGCCTAATCATTGTGAATCACAGAGAGAAGTTACTTACTTGCTCCTCTATTTCTCATCGATATTCTTTCTTCTCTTCCAGCCATGCAACTGAATATGACATGACCCAAACCCCATTGATATTTACAAGAGTCTTTCAATGGGAGATTTCAATGGGCTTTGGATGACGACCATAGGGGTTTTTTAAAGTAGTACCTAAACAAATGACTTCATTCTGTTTCCCACCTCAGGCTTCGGAGCCGAGCAAATCCCTTGAGTGATCTTATTTTAAGGAAAATAACACTGCACTGAGGTCTGGGGGGGGGGGTTGATCTATAATAGGTATTTATATAGCCCCCTGTTTCCTTAGCATCTGAGCACTTCCCAATCTTTAGTGTATTCATCCTCACCATGCCCATGTGAGGTAGGGACGTACCGATGCACAAAGATTGTTCAAGGACACTCAGCAAGGCCATGGTAGAGCAGGGACCTGAACCCAGCTCTCCCAAGTCGTAGGTTAGTGCCCTAACCACTAGCCAATCTTCCCTCTTTAAATGAGCACTCTTCCTCTTTAAGATGAATAAACATTGGGGAAATAAGGCCAAAGAAGCAGTACCCTTCCCCTCGGGAAATGAGCAAAGAGGAGCAAAAAGCAAGAACGCTGGAAAAAAGAAGAAAGAAAGGGCACTGTTTTATTTTGCTCTGGGTTTTTCCTGTTAACGAACCCTCCTGCTTTCAATGCAGACTCAGAAAAGCAGCCAAAAAGCAGGGATCAGAAATGGCAGACGTACAACTGGATGCGGTATATCTGACATGTGGGTGTCTGAGGCCGAACTTGACAGCCAGCCAGCTGTGCCAGAGATTTGGTGAAGCCACCCATCCTTGTGAGAGTGTACAGGTCAGAGAGAAAGAGCGGACTGTAGGCCTTATCCAAAGCTCATTGACGTCAATGGACTTTGGATCAGGGTCAGAGGGCTCATCTACAGGCAGGATTGAGAGCTGCACTGGTTTAATTTAAGGCAAGATTTTAAACTGCCACCGGCTATGCTAGTTAATGGTAGAAGAGAGAAGCTGTGGAGTGACTCAAAGTGTGTGAGTGAGGGTACGGGGGGGTAGGGACAGATATTCTTTTCCCACTTGATAGGATTACGGGGCACTAGATGCAAGGCGATAAGTTGGTAAAGAGTTCCAAAACCTGATAACTTCTGCCAAAAAATTGGGCCGTGTGTGTGTGTGTGTGTGTGTGTGTTCATTTTTTAAGGATATTTTTGGAGGCCTGGGGTGGGGGTGAGGGTGGGGATTGGGATGAAGGGGAGGGAAGTTTTCAACAAAAACTTTTCCAACAAGCTGCAAAAATTTCAACGTTGTTTTTCATTCAAAGATACATTTTTTTTAAAAGAAACAATTTTGTTGAGGAGAAAGAATCATTTTTTTCATCAAAAAATGCTTGGGATGAAAAAGTTTGATCAGCTCCGTCTATAGTTACATTAGTGAGTAGCATCTTTCGTCCTGAGTAATCCCATTGACGTTAATGGGATTGTATGTGGATTAAGGTGCTATTCAATGTGTATTAAGGTATCAGAATCTGACCCATAGATAGGAAACAAATGATTATTTTTATTTTTATTTAATATTTATATTATGGTAGAGACTAGGAACCCCAGTAATGAACAATGACTCCACTGCACTAGGCGCTGTACCAACAGAACAAAATGACGGTCCATGCCCTTAGGTTAGCTTCAGTAAAAAATTCCCCCGAGTGTTGTTTTATTCTATAGATATCCACGGCAGGATTCACTCTGAAATGGCTGCTATTGGGCACTGTTGGAGTCAGGATGCTGCATCAGATGCACTTCTAGTCTGATACAGCCTGGCAAGTCCTACTTTCTCTTAAACTTCGAGTAGGATAAAAAAGCATATACATGACTCAGGGCAAAACGGAACTGATGACAGCGTAATGTGTTTAAATCTTTGATTATTAAACATTAACCAGGCTGCCGCTTATAAATCATAGGGATGGAAATGAATCCAGCATGTTTCCTTGGATCAGATAAGAGATTTTAAAGACACAAGAGGAGCCTAACCTAATGGGAAGCTTTGTGTTTTACACGTACTTTACAAATTGCTTCAAGTGACAGAATGTCAAAGCAATAATTAATTGATGAGATTAAATTACAATTTTATAGAGAAATACGTCCACGTTTCTCCACTTCAGGAGTTTTTATGTATCATCCCTCATGGAAAAAAGCCTCATATAAAAATGAAAACTGGATGTGTCTGGCTTTTATTATTTATTGAACAATGCTCCATTGATTCACAGACCCTCTCCAGACAGCTCATAAACAAGGCCGTTAGTGCAAAGTTTAGACAAGGACAAAGATTTTTGTACTCTTAAGTATAATACAAAGCTCAACTATTATCCACACGAGGAGGAGTAGACAGAGCTGGACTTTATAGGGGAGAAATCTGAAGACATTTTCCTGAAGTGAAAGGGAAAAAAAAAGAGTCAGCTGAAAGCTGGTGTCTCATGTCTATTTCCTTTTTAATATCTCTCTCTCTCTAATCCCCACGCAAACCCTTCTATTTAAGCTTTAAATTGCCATATCTATCTGTCTGCGCTCTGCTTATCATCTGTACACTTGGGCTTTCATAACTCCGCCATCACGATGATGTCCCAGTGGCTGGCCCATTGTTTCTCCCACTGTCCGGAAGGCACTGTACAATAATGCCCCTCTACCCATTTCCCACCATGACTCTACCTTTCCAAAGGCCTATTTTGGCCCTGAAATTCAACACACTCTTTCCTTTGGTCCACAGATTTGAGCCCTTATGGCCGCTTTTTCCAGTCAGGGAAACTTGGCCTATAAATGACTGGAGTGTACCATCCAAGGCAAGCAAGGACGCCCCCAAGTTGCCCAAGAGGAAGTGGAAAGTAGCTTTTGCTCTCTCTAGTTAATTGAAGTTCTGTTCCCGGTGGAGGCAATAGGAGTTTTGTCACTACCTTCGGTAGGAGCAGTACTGGGCCTTGATAAGATAAAAGTGACAAAGCCAGTGAGGATGAATATATGCCCTGTAAGTAGCTAAGACTTACTTAGATTTATTTTCTCTGTGCCTCAGTTCCCCGCCTGTACAATGGGGATAATAGCACTGCCCTGCCTCCACAGGGGTATTGTGAGGATAAATACGTTAAAGATGGTGAGATGCTCAGATACTGAGGTAATGCGGGCCATACAGATAGCACAGATTTGTGGATCATCCACCATCGGTCCTTGCATTGAACCCAGTCCAGCTCCCTTTGAAATCAACGGTATGATTTCAGTGGTAGAGGAATCAGGCCTATGATGCTGGGCTCCTCCTCCTTATTTTCAGCTGTTAAACTGCTTTAAGGCAGCTAAAGGTACATTCTGTGCTCTTCCCATGTAAGCAATTGCTGTATTTGCCACAATCTCCACAGAAGGAGAGGTGGGGACCGTGGGATCGTAGCCTTACAGGAGAATCGATGCATTAAAGCATTGTCCACCCTGTAAAAAAGTTTGAGAACCCCTTGACCTTGGTGAACCATGAAGAAGCATTTCCAGCCCTGTTGGAGTGGCTGAGTCTTTATTATTGCAGGCAGACGTAGTCCACGCTGGCTCTCATTCTTGTTGCTGATTGTCATTCCTAATCTTTTGGCAACACTAGTACATTAAAAAGTTCCTATGAGTTGGCTGCAACTCAGCTTCCTGGCTTGAGAGGTGCACCACTCTGCCCCACATCCAGCTCTTCTGAATACCTAAATGTTCTGTCCCACAAAGGTCACTGAGTGGGAGTGGGTTCAACCAAGAGCCTGATGAAGGTAGCACTTTTGTTTTTTTTTTTAAAAAAAACAAAGATAGGCCAGACCCTCAGCTGGTGTAAATGGGCACAGATCCATGGATAATCCTTCATACTGCACAAAGATCCCAGAAACTTAATGCTACGTGATTTATATGTTGTAATTTGTAATTGAGACTGGATATTGTTATTCCTTCCATGCTCCGTTCGGGTGATGTTTTTCCTCCTGTTTTCTATTCCAGCCGGTCCTTTTCCTAATTGTCGCTCTATTGGAAGGAGCACATCCTCAGCTTATGTCATTGGACATAGCTCCATTGACTTTCACGGAGCTACATGCCAATATACTCCATCGGAGGGATCCAGCCCTTTAAAAATGAACCTCCTGTTTGGTGGGACATAAAGCAGAAAGGGATTAAGAGGCATTTAGTTTCATGAAATCTTTTAATAAATAGTCTCCTTCTTCTGGCTTGGGTTACCATAAAAAGTGAATACTTTCCCTATTAAATCTTTATAGTTTCTTCCCCCTGACAACCTATTCGACATTTGCTGTATTTCTCCATGAAAGGAGCTGTGAAAATCCAAGATCCCCCTTTTAAGGCTCATGGACAGTCTCTTGTTATCTTAGTTCTTAAACCAGTCAATTTTATATCCTTAGACATTAGACTGTGAAAGGGACATTCAGAACTTAGCCGTGAGCGCATTTCATGGCTCAATAAATCCAGAATAAGACTTGTCATAAAACCGTCAGCATCAAGGATTTTTTATACCAGGCAATAAGCCCAATTTATAATTATTTCTGAACGCAGATCATCTATCTCCCCTATTTTCAAATGTAAAATGCACTGTGGTCGTATCTTTAAGTGGTGCAGTTATAAGTGTTCCCAACTAATCCACTCATCTAGGGTCTCCATGGCTCGGGAAATGGTTTCAATTTTTCCAGTGGAGAAAAAAAATCTCTCTTCAGAATGTTCTGGTTTTTCAACTTTCTGAGCATCCTCATTGTTGAGCAATATTAGGGTCCCTTTATATTTTGAATTGATTTTTGAAAAGAAGAGCAAGAAGCAACTAGGAAAAGAGCTAGATTGTTTGGGACAGATTCTGATCTCACGCAAAGTGGTATAAATCCAGAGTAACTCCCCAGTTGTCAAAGGAGTTACCCCAGAAGCGCACTGCTCCATGTGAGATCAGAATCTGATAAGTAAGAGAGTTCAAACAGCTGCTGTGTTACGCTGTCACTATTCAGTGTCTCTGATTATTAGTGCAATAAATATTCTAGCATGAAAAAATAAGCAACACAACGAACATGTGAATGTGAGGATCTGTAGTAGAGTGAATGCATAAACACACCCAAGTTTATGAAATCCATCAATTGCTACACAGAAATATTCATGTAATATTTCAAATGTGACATTTGCAAGCATTATGCTCCATGGACCAAACTGAGACCTGGTACCTATGTATGCTACTCTATTAAATTCAGTGCAGTTGCATCACCTTAATTACTCTTATTATTTGTATTACAATAACATGTAGGGCCCCAAACGGAGATCAAAGCCCCATTGTGCAAGGCACTGTACATAAGAAACAGTCCCTGACTCAGACAGCTTACCATTTAAACAGCCATAGAAACTAAGATAAAACTCCAGGTTGCATGGGACACTGAGATAGTGTCTCCAAAGTGCAACAGTCATGGTAAACTGGGATGTCAGGCCACAGTGCATTTCATAAAAGCCCTGGGAAGAAAGGGGAGGAGGAATGAAGGGGAAGGATAATTTTCTTGCTGCAACACATCAGTCTATTCTAACCTGGGAAGCAGTATTCTCCATTGGGGGAAGGGAGACGGACGGACACAGTTATCAGATCAAAGATTCCAAATGGCTGACACGTGTTCCCGTTGCAGGAACTCATACAAGTGGCTTTTTAAAATAAGACATTTCTAAATCATTACTCCTGACAAAACATCCC
This sequence comes from Eretmochelys imbricata, assembly GCF_965152235.1. Classification (NCBI taxonomy): domain Eukaryota; kingdom Metazoa; phylum Chordata; order Testudines; family Cheloniidae; genus Eretmochelys; species Eretmochelys imbricata. The sequence goes on from NC_135597.1 coordinate 6,978,076, forward strand.
CTCCTGAGGGATCATCTTCAGATATATGGGACTGAAATCAGAGTTCTTTTAAACTTCCTTAATGTAAATATTTAGGATATAACCCAAACGTATACACATTTTCCATGCTCCCATCCCTATTTATTTATGTTGGTAAGAGACCACGCTGGGTGGGAATGGCAATTGAAATTTAAAATAAAACCCACAACTTTTCTTGCAAAGGGCATCATGCAGATTGCAGAAATCAAATGTTCAAACACTTTCCAGTTAGTTTGACTCATTTAAGATTCAGAAAGAGGGACTGTTGCCTAGTAGTTCGAACAGGGGGCTAGTACCCGGGACTCTGGGGTTTTAATCCCAGCTCTTAGCAAAGGAGTCTGTTTTAGTGGTCAGAGTAGGGTAGCTGGGAGTCAGGTATCCTAGATTCTATTCCCGGCTCTGGAAGAGAGTATAGTCCAGAGTTAGACTTGAAGATCAAGAATCAGAACTCCTAGGTTATATACCCATTCTGGGAAGAAAGAGTTTGCTAGTGGTTAGGGTAGAGGACTAGGAAGCAGGATTCATGGTTTCTTTTCCTAGCTTTGTCACTGATTTGTGATCTTGAGTAATCCATTTAACCTCTCCGTGACTCAGTGCACTCATCTATAGATTACGTAATGCAACATATGAGGTCAATGGCGCTATGCTAATTGACACCATCGGAGGATACGGTCCTTCAAATCTATATACCTACTGTATCTAGGATTTTATCATCATGGTACCTGAACATCTTCCACAATAAAACCCCACAAAAATCCCCCTTTTCCAGATTAGCTGACAGGAACAGTCTTAAAGTAATAGAATCATACAAATATCGGGCTGGAAGGGCCCTCAAGAGGTCATTTAGTCCAGCCTCCTACATTGAGGCCAACCGAGTAAACCTGGACCATCCCTGACAGGTGTTTGTCCAACCTGTTCTTAAAAACCGCCAAGGACGGGGATTCCTCAACCTCCCTTGGAAGCCTGTTCCAGTAGTTATAGTTAGTACTTATCCTTATAGTTAGAAAGCTTTTTTCTAATATCTCGCCTAAATCGCCACTGCTGCAACATAGGCCCATTACTTCTTGTCTACTTTCAGTGGACATGGAGAACAATTGGTCCCCATCATCTTTATAACGCCCCTTAACCTATTTGAAGACTTCTATCAGGTCTCCCCCTCAGTCTTCTTTTCTCAATACTAAACAGGGCCAGGGTGTGTATTTGTTTGTTTCAAACGAACACCTTTCCTCGTAAGTCAGATTTTCTAAACCTTTTACCATTTTTGTTGTTAGACTCTCTCCAATTTGTTTGCATCTTTCCTTAAGTGTGGTACCCCGAACTGGACACAGTACTCCAGCTCAGGCCTCTCCAGTGCTGAATAGAGTGGGACAATTACTTCCTGCAACTGGATCCCCTTGTGCCCAAACATAGGAACATAGGGACTGGCACACTGGATCAGACACCAGGTCCATCGGGTCCCATATCCTGACCCCGACAGTGGCCGGCACCAGATGGAAGGAGTAAGAGCCCCGCAGTACGTAGATGTGGGAAGCCACCCATGCAATGACCCAATAATTTCAATAGTGCTTCATATGTGTGCTAGGTTTAGTCTACATAGGTCTAATTATAGGATCAGGGCCTGAGATATCCAATAAATAAAGCTGTAATATTGAGTAAAAAAACAGTGAAATTCAGTTATACATTAAAAAAGAAAGAAAGATGTACCCAGTAACTGAATCATCTAATAATATTTGCTTAAATCAATATAAGATGAGGAAAACTATGGTCCTGCAATTCCAGCCTCTTTCACAACTCAACATTTATTCAATTAAAAACATCAAATAGAAGAAGAAGAAAACAAGCTCAAGCTAACCAGTAACAATGAAAAGTTGGGTTATCAGAGCACCTGCGTTTTTGATGGTGTCTCTAATATGTGTAGAAGTTTCTGTAAAGAAACTAATCTGGACAAAGATACCAGGATTTCTGCAGGACCACAAACAACATTGTCAGAACACAGGAGAGCCATAAGTCTCTAACGATAGGTTTGTCTGGAGCAGGTCTTTAATTTTGGAGATCTGAGATACAGTAAAGTTACCATAGATGGGACGTAATGCCGAAAACTTAATCTGTTAAGCATATGCTTGAGAATATTTCCTGTGAGAATTTCTAAAGCCCTTATGTTGTGTGTGTGTGTGTGTGTTCTTTGCTTCTACCCCTGTTTATATACGGCATTATTTGAGTCACCTTAACAACCTGTTTATACAAGAAAGGGCTGTTTCTGTGGATACGATGACACTTTTCGATAGAATCACTTATTTCAACAAGGAGAATGTGCCATCGAGGAGTCCACTGACCCAAGTATTTGTCTCAAGCTCTGTGTAGTCTGGATTAGTTCTCCATTCCTCAATAATATTAACATTTATGGGCACAATCCTGCTTCCATTATTGAGTGGCAACATTCCAATTGACATTAGATTAAATTTATCCTTATGCCGAGAGGCCTATACACCACTTAAAACTACAAAACAGCGGGTAAGTGGGACTTACATGATCTAGAGTCCTCACCGCAGTCGTGATTTCCTTTTTTTGGGGAGTATGACTTTACCTGGAGCTGGAAAACATAAATAAAATACAAAATGTAAAATAGATATCTATCTATCGCAGAATTTCTCTCTCTCTCTCTCTTTCTTTCAATTTTGCAAAATTTCAGAATTTTGACAAAATGTTCTGTTGGTCAAAAAACTAGCAGAATTTCCAGCCTGGCATGGAAGCTGCAATGGTATCAATAGCACTTTTCATTGGGGGTGGCCAAACTTGAACCCAGCTCCCGCAATAAGATTTAGGTTTGAAGTTGATTTAATACAAAAGTCTTGCCAGGGACGTAAACCCTTATGCTTCAGGACATAAGCCAACGGCTACCTAACAAAAGTCGGGAAGAAACTTCCCATGTGGGCAGGTAATTCCACAGATGCCCACTGCAGAGCCTCATACACTTTCCTCTAGGTAACTGTTGGAGACAGGACATTAGAAAGATGTATCAATTTCTGTGTCCTATTGATGGCCCTTGGTTCCTGTGCAGAGTCTCATTTCAGGCAATGGCGTTCCAGACAGAGGCAAGGTTTTGCTTGTGTGGTACTCGGCACCTCGTGGAATCGAGGCTTTTTTGTAGTAAACATCCGGCAATAACCAAACTTTCCATTTAATGCTGCTACTTTCAGCTAGTGATCTCTTGTCAGGCACTGAACCCACTGCCCTTCCTGAGAGAATGGTTTTATGGGCATTGCTCCTTTTTCCTTGATGACTGTGTATATGGAGAATTGGTGGGTTAAGAGTTTCCTTATTGCATATTAATGCCCTTTAATGTGCTTTGAACCCTTTTATTTTAATTACGTTAGTCTCCAATCTATTTAAAGTTCCTGCAATCTGGTTACTCTGATTCAAATCAGATTTCTGATTCTCCACACTTAGCGGCTGTTTTTCCGCTTTGCTCGATGCTGGGTTGTTTTTACTGCAGAACTGTTATTGGCATTAATACCTTGCAGAGGGCAAACAGGAATGGCTCCCACAGAGTTTCTCCCCATCACCCTTCCCCCTCTCATCCAGGACCTGATTTTACTCCCATTAAACTAGAGCTGGTCAGGAAATGTTGTCTTTTCACCGGAGGGGGAAGACCATCAAAATGAAATTTTAATTTTTTTGATGAAAAACAAAATCAATGCAGACAGATTCTTTTTCTGCAGAAATGTCCACTGAAAATCGCTGCAACAAAAAAATTTCCAAACCAGTTCTATGCTCAAGTCAATGGCCAAACTCCCAGAGACTTCAGAGTGAAGCAGGGTTATGTTGTATATATTACAGCAGTACTTAGAGGTCCCAACCAAGAACAGGGCCCCAATTGTGCCAAGTGCTGAACATACCCATGGTAAGAGACAGTCCCTACTCTGAAAAGCTTACAGTCTAAACAGACAAGCCAGACAAAGGCTGGGAGGAGAACCAGGATCAAGCCCAAGGCCAGTATTTATCACCCAAAATAATATAATAAATACCTAAAAGGGTGGTGGTGGTGGGGATAGTGAAGACGGAGCTCCCTGGGAAAATCAGTACAGCTTTCCTGCATATTCCCTGTGGGACTACTGTGCATGCCCCAATCCCCTCAGCCTCTCGTCTGTTATTCATCTTCTTGTTGTCTAATTATCTCCATCCCCATGGAGACCACTAATACAGATGGCTGATCATCCCCGTCAATTATGAGGTAGATCCATGCAGAGAGAGGCCCTCAGCATTCAGTTTTTTTTTATTTTTGTCTTTAGATTTAAATAAACAATTAAATAAGCCCATGCAAAAAACCTTTTGATGCCCTAACAATTAATATAAACCTAGTGCTTTTCATTAATAAATCTCAAAGCACTTTACAAAGCAGGGCAGTATCATTTAGCCCCATTATATAGATGGGGAAACTGAGGCATAGCATGGTGAAGTGACTTGACTTTAGTTACTGAGCCAAGAATGGTTTCAGAGTAACAGCCGTGTTAGTCTGTATTCGCAAAAAGAAAAGGAGGACTTGTGGCACCTTAGAGACTAACCAATTTATCTGAGCATGAGCTCATGCTCAAATAAATTGGTTAGTCTCTAAGGTGCCACAAGTACTCCTTTTCTTTGAGCCAAGAATATAATCCAGATTTCCTGAGTTCTTAGCCTGAGCTACCCCACCACAATGGACTTTCAATTACAAATGACGACCAGTAAAAAAACCAATCACACTTAAACAGGGCTAGATTTTCACAGCAGCTCATCTCCCATTTAGACACATAACTAAGGACCAGGTACTGAGGTACCAAGCTGCTTCCATTTGTTATAATAATGGTATCTTATTTGTGTTATGGTAGTGCCTAGAGAGCCCAGCCCCATTGTGCTAGGCACTGCACAAACCCATCACGACGAAATGGTCCTTGCTCCAAAGAGTTTATAATCTAGCTACACATAAATTTGAACAGGTTTAGTTAAAGTGGTGCAAACCTTCATATGGTGAATTTTATTTTGGTTTGAGTGGCTTATTTTGGTGTAGTTTAGACTTTCTCCTAACTGATTTAAACTAATCTGAAATAACAGCGTTCGCATAGCAGTTTGTACCTGTTCAAGTAAGTCACTTTAAATTCACACCTTTAGTTAAACAGTTGCAACTTTGCATAGACAAAGGCTGTTCTTCACTTCAAAAAAATGTGTGTTTTTACAGTGAGAAAGCTATCTCGCTGTACAACCTAGTGGAAACAAGACATAGTAGTTGTTACCTTGGCGTAGCTAGATGAGCTTAACTCCAGGTGAGAGGAATAGTATTGAACTTGAGTAGACACTAGAGCTGTGCAACTAATGGATTTTTCAGTTCAGTGGCAATTGGGAAAAACTGGTTTGTGACCAACTGAAAATGAAATTTTGGAAAAACAAACAGGGTGAACCAAAAAGACAAGAAAATTGTTTTGGGTTGAACAAAATGTTTCTTTTCAACAAAACTGAAATGGTTTGTTTTGAATTGGATCACTTTAAAATGTTTCGGATTTTAAAAAATAATAAAAGTAAATACTATTTTTAAACGAACAAGTCATTTCAAACCAAAAAAAAATTGGAAATTTTTGTTTTGAAAATGTTGGGAGGGAAGGGGGGGAACCACATTCCCTCCCCTCCCCCTGAAGTTTATTTTCAGCTGAAACAATTTGGCAAAATTAACATGAATTTAAAAAATATTTCGGTGCCAGTAAATCTTCATTTTTTTCTTACGAAAGAGTCTTGTACAAACATTTTTGCCCAGCTCAGAGGTAAAAATTGCCTTTGCCTTATCTCCACTACAATTCTACATTGAGAGCGCTATCTCACAACTACTTTTTCAGTGAAGACACAGCCAAACCCTAAGTAAAAGACTAGGGACAACAGGAAGATCTAACAAACAGATGCGGGGGGAACACAAGGCAGCAGTGAGATAATTATGATCAGCGTGAAAAGCAGCAGTCACAGCATACCAGCTGCCTAACCACTGTCAAGTTTTTTTGTAGGCAGAGCAGAGGTGATTTGTAAGGGGAGATTTCCAAATAGCTCAGCGGAGCACTTCTGTAAACGTGAACAGTTAGTTTAGTATCTAAACGGAAGCAAACTCTTTGAAAATCGAGCTCATAACGCATTGACTCCGTCAGCCGATAAACCAAAGGAGCAAAACAGCCTCTTCAACCTCACCACCAGGAAAAACCTGACAAACTATTTGAAGTGCACAAAGACACCCGGGTACAGTCTAATGACACAGCTTTTGTTCTGTTTAAAGGTGGCTAATCTTTGAGAGCTGCTGTAAACTTCCTAAAGGTTAGCTAAAGATTGAGGGCTGTGTACACTGAATGGTTCCTGTTAGCATCTCTGCGTGAAATTAATATCACAACAAAGATTACAGGGCTGCTTTCAAATGACAACTAATTATATTTGGAGGCTGGAAATGGATGTGTGCTATTTCCATAGCATGCTGCTGCCTTGATGTTCTCCAAACAGTTAATTCTTAAAGTTCTGAGACTGCTTGAGGAAGCTTTTGTCTTATGCTTGGACCTGAACCTGCAAACCTTTACTCATATGAGTAGTGGAGATCCCTGGAAAAAGTCAAGGGTTATTTGCCTAAATAAGGATTTGCAGAATTGGGCCCCTAGTTTGCACGGCTCCTTGCTTAACATGCTGTTGTTTGTTTAGTTCCTGTGCAACAGAAGTTTCCTTAGCAACTGCCTTATTCTTTTGCAAGTCTTTGTTCGTGGCAGACATTGACGTCTGCTATGTTACAAGGGTGTTAAAAAGGATGGTACCCAATAAAAAAAATTATCAAAGATTGCCCAGTTTCCAAAGCAAACCTCATATCATCCACCTGGAACTTGCTGGCGGGGGCCTCTCTATTGAACAATACCGCATGCAGCCTTTAGCATTACCTAAGGGAGCATTTTCTGCTTCCCTCTCCAGCTTTCAAAGGTCAATAAGAAAACGTCTTGTCCTTGTCCTTTTCTCTATGTGCGTAACACCTCTCCCTGCCAGCCAGTGTAACAGGAACTTATTGTCCAGATATGAGGTCCAATAGTATACAGAAAGAAAAGACAAATCTTTGTGGTTAAAGCAGTGGGCTGGGACTCAGGAGACGGGGGGCTCAATTCTCAGTTCTGCTACAGACTTCTTGGGTGACCCTGTGAAAGTCATTTAGGCCCAGATGCTCCAAAGGTATTTTGGGGCCCAACTCCCACTGAAATCAATGTAAGTTCCCTCATCTGTAGAATGGAGACAGCAATACTTCATTTGTCCTGTCTATTTATATTGTCAACTCTTCAGGGCAGAGACCATCTCTTAGGCTTTGTGTTCACAAGGTGTGTTGTTACCTTGTGTTAGGTCACAGCTAGTAAGCAACATGAGGTAAAATCCAAGTGAAGACAAGGCAGTTTGTAATAGTAATACACTAGTAGGCTGAGGTGAACGCCAGCCCATAGGGTTACTAACTACTAACTACTTCACTACTAACACGTGTGAAAACTACAGATTGGTTAGTTGGATATTACCATGTATTAGCTAACACAAAGTAACATCACCTCTTTTGTCCTAATGCAGATGTGCCCTTACTGTGTGTTCAGACAACTCCTAGCACCATGGGGTCTTGTTCTTGTGCCTTATCCACTAAACCATCCTTCCTTATATTGGGTTGGAACATCAAAAGACCCAGAATAGGAGGCTTCCAAATAGGACTTAAGCGATGCCCAGGTCTCGTGCTGGTCCCTCCAGAACGTCCCTGGATTCTGCTTCCCACACCACAGCTGGCTGTCCCTTATCAGAAAGTATGCAAACTTTTCATTTCTTTCTTTTACAAATGCTCCATTGAAGAAGTTGTACAGCAGAACTCTGGTGCAGAAAGAGAAGCACCAATAATAAACTCAGTAACAGACGTTTCCCAGGGCTTTACTACCTGTCTCTCTTCACTCTGGTCAACGTCTGGGACGCAAGACTGAACCACCTTTCTGTTGTTAATATTTGTATCACTGAATTTACTAACCTTCCTTTGAAGCATGAGGTATTGGCAAGAAGCAGCACAACAGATGGCTCAGTGCCCTGACCCAACGTGGTAAAATGTGTGGGACGTTAATGGGAGCCTGTGCACATATCTGATGTCTATTCGAGTTTGTTGGAAATTGTTTCATCCCCCCCATGCGAATTATGAATTTTTGTCAAAACACAAACAGGGTTTTTTTGATGGAAAAGGCATAATTTTCCATTTGCAACTAAAAATTTTGTAGAGGGTTTTCTGATGAAATTTTATTTTAGAGGAAAGCAGATACTTTCCATGAAACTTTCCATTGAGTGGAAATCCCCATTTTCCATCACACAAAACAAAAACAACTTTCGACAGATAATTTTCTACTCGCCTTATTGCCCCTACTTTTCTGGGTTAGCCCATTACAGACGTGGGTACAACGGTCAAATCTAGATCCAGATTTGGACCCTGGACTCTATCCTCTCTCTTCCCATTTCCCCCTAAATTCTAGGGTGTTCAGATTCAGGGGTTTGGTTCAAGCTTATCTCTAACAACCATCTGATCCACAGGCCACTTGTACATCATTTCCTATTTTTAAGGGATTGATGCGGCTCTGATTGAATTCAATGAGAATTTTGCCATTGGCTTCAGCAGGTTAAGCCGTGATCAGCAGCAGATTCGTTGTGTGTTTTGCTGCTCATAACAACGGGTTTGGCCACATAGAGAAAGTGATTGAGAAACAGTCTCTGACGAATCATGAGAGCCCAATTTCTCCCCAGTACCCTTTGTGATTAACGGCTGGAACCCACTGCAAAACCAACACCATCATCTTCGTTTCAAGCTCTTGAATATCAAACAGTATGAAACTAGAGGAGGATAGTGGTTATAACCTCAACTGAGGGCAGCTTTGTTGGATGGAACTCACTATTGCATCTGGTTTTACCTTAGGCTGCAATTAGTTTAAAATGGGTGGTAACCACTAACACCATAACTACCAATATTCTCTGGTAATTCTTGACTGCTCAGTGTGCTTTTAGCATTTTCAATTACTTTTTAACAACGAATGAAAGAGTCAGAAAGAATCAAAGTGCATTTTACAAGCTCTGGTAAAATTGTATGGGCCAGATCCTCAGCGGGTATCACTCGCTGTGCAGTTTAAGTCAGCAGAGCTCTTCCAAGTTACACTAGCATGGATCTGGCTACATCTCTTCAAAAGAAGCAGGGGGAAAGTATGTTGCAATTGGAGTCTGCACTTGAAAGACAGATCCTTCCCTGCATAGAGGTGGCTTCATGCCACTTCCACAGTGCATATCTGTCCTAGAGCTGGCTTGACCTCATACCAGAGGAACTGTCCTGCATAGACTAAGCTATGCCACCCAACTCCATCTACCATACATGGCTAGGGAAAAGACTGAGACCCGGACATCCCCATAACCTGGCAATCACCAGATGTAGCAGGGGCTGTTGGCAGCTGGTGCAGCTTAAAGCAGTGGCCTCCAGGCTGTTCTAAATTGGTATAGATTGATCCGGGATTGAGGGACTGAAAGGCAGCCCCATCTGAGCTACTCCTGAACTTCAGCTCAGAATCTGGGCTATAATATTAGATCATTTGTTCTAAATGCTCTGACGAAATAAAATACGACGGAAGCAGCGCATTAAGAGCTCCTGCCAATGCAGGATAGTTCCCTAAAACTCAGTTTCCAATGTTTTTAGTGTAGTGTAGAATCAGGCAAATGGTGCAGAATTTAAAGGCTTGTGATTAGCCAGCACAGTGGTTTTCGTACTGACGGAGCAGTACTCACGTCAACAGGAAATAGCATGCGTGGGATCGTGTAGAGGTAGGCGCTGGACTGGATGTCACTGAGAGCTGTGTTCTAATCCTGGCTCTGCTACTAACCTCCCGCAAATAAAATAACCTTCTCCCTCACAAAGGGGGATCTGATACCCCTGAATGTTGGTGCTCAAGGCAGCTGCCCTGGTCACACTCCCCTAAAACCATCCCAACTTGAGATTGCCATTCTTTATGCCTTTGTTTCTCCTCTCACCCCTTGCCTTATCCGTTTAGATTGTAAACCCTTCGGGGTCGGGACGGCCTCCTGCTCTGTGTGTGTGCACGTCTGCACAGGTTCTAGCATAATGGGTCTGAAAATCTCAGCTGAGTCCAGTAGGCACCCTTATGATACGAAAAATAATGTTCACAATTTGCTCATTTACCCTGCTATCACCATCCCTCTAACTGAAAGGATGTGTTTTAATTTAGTGACATCTAGAATGCAGCAGTCACAGGTGCATTACAAATTTTTGACAAGTAGTAAGTAGATTTGATAGCAGATGAATAGAAGATTGACACTGGTATGTGCCACCCCTATACTATTTTCACTTCCCAGGGGCAGCCTTTCTTTACGCTGCAGTGGGGCTGGAGCACTAGACTGGGACTCAGGAGATTTAGATTCCATTCCCTGCACAGCCAATGGCTTGCTGGATGACCTGAAGCAAATCACTTCACCTCCCTGTGCCTCAGTGTCCCCCCTCTGTAAAATGGAGATAATAGTTCAGTAAAGCGCTCGGACCGCTACTGATGAAAAGTGTGATATAAGAGCTAGATATTCTTCATCAAGGGCTAAATTTCTAAATCAGTGTTCAAGGAATACATGGACAAACAACAAATTAAGGGATTTGCATGCATGGCTCTCATACCTTGAAAAGGAAAAGCCTCAGAGTCAAAGCAGGATGTGGTTAGTAATGGACATCACACTTGTGTACATCTTGACTAGGCGCTTAATTGAACTTTTAACTGTCATTGAGGAAGCTAAGCTGCCCATGATAACGAATGCTGATTTCTTGTAAATTACGAGTGCCATTTGTGCTTACGCTGGTCAGTCCCTTACCCCTCATCACTTGCAGGATGCTCATAATCTTCCAGCCTGACATTTGCCTCTGGGAAGAGGGCCAGTCGTAGGTCTATAAACCATTTAAATTCACAGAATAAGTGAGAATTAATTGACACATAGGCTTTGTGCCAGCCCACTGCACAGAGTGAATTTCATCTTTTGCCATCACTAATACAGAAGTTGTAGCAAGGGGCAAATCGCTACAGTAACAGTAGGTTCACAAAAGCCTGGAGGACTGATTCTCCACTCTCTTACACCTTGTGTATTTATATCTGTGTATGGAGAGTGAAAAATGGGTGCAGAGCATTGCTATTCTGATAAGGCAGTGTTTTATGCTCATGTTGCACAAGTGTAAGTGACCATGCAAGGCAGGGGAGAATCAGGCCGTTGGTGTGTCAAGTTAGGCACCAAGAAATCAAAGCATACAAAATCCAAGGCCGTCTGAAGAGGTTGGCATTAGCACAAGAAGAGGCTGCAACATATCCCAATTCTGGGGTCCTAAAAATACCAGAGGAGAGAGCATTTACACGAGCTGTTATACATGTTCTGAAGCTGTAACCATGTATCAGGCAATAACATCCTAGGGAGTTTGTGGAGGCAGGGTGTGGCATCAGGGATGGGGGACTCAAAAGGCTGCTTCGGATAAGCCCCCAGAAGTTTTCACGTTTTTCACCACAGCTTGTTCCAAATTGCTGAACCTTTTGAGCGTCACGATTGGTTTTACTTTAGTGTTATTGTCTCCTCTCCATGAATGAAGGATCCGAATGGTAAAATCTCAGCTGATTTTATCAGAGGACACCCAGATCCTGCAAATGCATGTGTGAATAACTTTATACACTGGGGTATGATCCAAAGCACTTGAAGTCAATGGATAGACGCCCACTGAAATTCAGTGGGCTCTGGATCTGATCCACTAGCAGTCCAATTAAGATATTTTTCCCCCAGTGAAAATTGACATACATCCACATTACAGAAAAAAAGGGAAATGAACAATATTCTTCTCTGTCCGTCTTTCTTGATGGGAGAACTCACACAAATAATTCTTTGTAGGATTGGGGCAGACAGCCAGACAGAATTTCCCCCTTATCCTCTTTTCTATTTCATGCAATGAGAGCAAAAGTAAGAATATTTGTTTCTACTGCAAATTGCGGGGTGAAATTGTGAATCGCATTATTTAGGGAACTATAGGAAAGAATATTTAAAAAGTGACTCATTTTCAGCATCTCCATTTTTAGTTACCTAAAACTAAGAGACTTTAAAGGAGCATGATTTTAAGCAAATAAAAATGCATCTCAAATTGATGCTACCACAATGCAAAATAAATAATAATAGTAATAATAAGTGAAGTATTTGAAAAAATGAGGAGCCCAGAATGCAAAGCTTGGGCACAGCATTTTAGTTTTCCCCGCATCTTACTAGACCCATGCCCTTAGCGAACATTTGCTGTGAAACATACACACTGGCAAGAATCCAAGCCTGGTTCTAATCTTCATATGGAATCTTGCCCCTCTTCCACTAAGGAGTATTTTATGGGAAGGTCCATTTGATTGTTTGAGAAGACATTTTAAAGGCCACATAAAAAGGCTATTAGAAAATTCACTATTTAGCTGGAATAATAAACATGACTTTAGGGAAAGGAGGGTAGTCATAAAAAGAAGTATCTAGCTGAAATGATTGACAGCTTGTATGTGGGGGGGGGGGTGCGCGCGCGGATGTCCATTATTGTATTTTTTTTGTTATTGGAGAGAAATTGTTAGCTGGAATAATTTGAGATGGAAATATTTTAGAAGCAGGATTTGTCTAGGCAGGATGTTTATAATGATTCAGGGGCATGTGAAAGCTCATGGGGACTGGTCTATGTATCGATCTATCTATCTGGCCTTTGCTGAATCATCTTCCTGTTCCCCCTCCACGTCTTCCCCTTGTTCATCCTCTCCCTGCTCTCCTTCAGCTCACAACTAAATAGCCTTTTCTCAGTCAGCAGAATTGGGTTGCCCCTCTTCCCACGTGCACTGGGGTTTTGCACTGCCAGTAGAACTGGGCAAAATGAACGGTGTGAAACCTTTATTTGATGTAAAATGCATATTTGACTTGACGGGAACAATTTGTGAATTTGGGGTTGAATTCACGGAATTGTTTCTGAGAAAAAAAAGTTTAGATTTTTGATTTGAAACACCTTTTTGCTCCAAATTTTACAGCAATGTTTAAATGTATATTTCAAAAAAAAAAAAAAAGGTTAAACCTTAAAACAAAAAACAGGTCACCAGTTTTGAAAACATTTCATTTTAAGGCAACCCAATTTTGTTTTATTTTTTTCTCACTCCAGCCACAGAACCCCCAAACCAGTTGTTTGGTCAGGTCTCAGGGCCAGTAACCAGAGACCCACACGACGGCTCCATGCAGCCTCATCACCTTGTCAGGGCACTCCCTCTTGCCTTCTTTGCTCCTTCCCCCCTTTAACTCTTCCAGGACCCCTCTCCTCAATTACCTTTCTCCATTTGCTCTGACTGTCCCCATGCCCCCCCCCCATCCTCTTCTCCAACCACCCCTCCACTCAACCCTGCTCATTCTATCTCCCCTCCTTTGCACTGCCATCCCTCTCACACCCTATCTCATGCTCCCCTTCCTCTCTGCTTTCACCACTGTGCACGACACATGGATGCCTGGTGTCAACATGCATCAAGAGGAAGAAGCATCCAAATATACAAGCCCGACTGGACTTCCCAGCTCTGCCCGCTGGGAAAGTGCATCAGACATGTTGACTCAGCTCTCCCCTCCTCCCCCGGCTTTGCCTTTTCCAGGGAGCCTGGGAGCTTCAGTCAAGGCCAATTGTTTACAGGGTGAAGGAAACTCCAGCAAAGAACTGTGCCAGCAACTTGTTCCAATTAAAGTCTCACAGATTCGCTTTGGTTATTTCAATCCTCAATCCCAAATGGGGCAAGGCGGGGGGCGGGGGAGGGGAGGAAGAAGAGAGATTCAGCAATGCCTTGTTTTTATAGCTCTTGCATTCCGTTTTATTGGTCTTCACCCTCCCTCCCCCTGTCTCTCTAAATGCTGGGAGTTGTTTTAAAGACAGACTTGGTGCCATCCTTTGGGTCCTGACGTGGGTGAGGAGCAGGGCTGGGAAAGAGTAGTATTGGACGGTGGGGGGTGGGGGGGAGAGAAGGGGAAGGGTCTCTGATTCAGCTGGCCAGGTCGGTGATTCATAGGTCTCCTGCCTTGTGAAAGGGCAATCCTTAGTGTGTTATCATTATTACTCATGGAATGAGTCTGTCTCATGGAAGCTATGAGAGACACAGAGAGAGAGGGACTTTCTCTCAAAGCTGAAAGGGCAGAGGAAAGACGACATCAGTCATGACGGGGAACCTCACAGTGTGGTCACCTCCAAAAACAGCCCTCCCATCTCTGTCTATCTGGGACCTAATAAGCCCAGGTCAGTACGTGAGGGGGCTTCTGAAGAGAATGGGAGCTGCGTGCACATATTGCCCAGCACGGTTTGGTCTTGGGTTTTCATAGAAACAAACGGCAACATTGAACCCCTGGTGCTGAAGGCTGTTGGGGGAGGAGAAAAGGTTCTTAGGGCCTTTGCTGACCCTCTCAGATTGAAGGGGGCTGCTCCATTACTGAGACATAAGGCAAGGCCTTTTTCTTTTTTCACTCGTACCAGTTCTAATCCACTATCACAGCACTGGCCTCAGTGCAGTGACTGCTGACCAGAGCTGGGCAAATACTAGAGTTTCTGGTGTGCTGGGCAATTCTGGAAAAAAACAAAACCAGATTGTTTCAAGTCAAATTGAACATGGATTTTTCCTAAATTTGTGGTGAACCAAATAATTGAAAAAAATTAATTAATTTCAGGTCAAAAAACCATTTTTTTCCCAACCTGCAAGGAAATGTTTTGTTCAGACTTGAAGCATTTTGGATGTTTTAAAATAAATTTGAAGGCAACTTCAAAACAAAAAGTCATTGTGACCAGAACGAGCCAAATGTTCTGTTTCCAAAATGTCAGAACAAAGTGTTTGACTTTTGGGGTTTGTTTTTTTTTTTTTTTAATGCAAATCAATTCAGCAAAACTGGCAAGAATTCGCAAAATGTTTTGCTGTGGCTAAATATACACATTTTTCCTCAGGAAAAAAGTTTTGTCCAAAATTTTTACACAGCTCAACTCCTAGCTTACCTCGGTTTAAATGCAAACAAAGTCAGGCCCTAAGCTTTGGGATGTGTTTGCTATAGAGGTCAAAGCCTGAAGGGTCATAATACTAGATTCCCTAGGAACAATTCTTCAGTGCAGTTGAGCTCTGCTCAACTGTGGATGCACAGTGGCAGCTAAGCTGGCTTTCCTTCACTTGTGCTCCAGTCCCTACATTGGGACCATTTGAGGGCTCTCTGGAGACTGCTGGAGGCTGATGTGCAGATTAGAACAACCTTAGCATTGCCTCAGCTTGTGCCCAGATGTCTATAGCGCTAAGGGGTCATTGCGGTAGCTGGGCATAGATGGAGTTCAGCAGTGCTTCCACCGTGACCCTTTCCCACAGCCATACCCCTTCTTCCCATGCCCGGCTCCTGTCCCTGGCCGCACCCCCTACCCACCAGGAGGAACAGTGAAGTTACAATGATGGCAATGAAATGAGACTTGGACCCATACCAGTCTGCTTGTGGTGAACATTAAAGACCCTGTGGGGCACTTTTTATAAAAGCTAGGGGTTTGCCCCAATGGCTTTGGGCCATAACTCTTTCCTTCCACAGTCAGAGTGTCAGGCCCCTGATACCCTGAGGCAGAGGTTATTTTTTCACTAAAATCCAAGAGGTGCTTGCATCTCAGGTTGACATACCTGCGCTAGCGTGGCTAAATCTAGCAGTGTAGTTGTAGCGGCATAACCCTGGGTACCCGTTTGTGTTGCTAAAGCCTCCAGCGCTGCATCTACACGGCTATTTTTAGCCATACGTCTACCAGAGCTGCAATCGCACCGCGGACTGCAGCATAAACAGACCCTCAGAGGGGGCTGCATTTCAAGGGTGCTGTCTGTCTAATGCTCAGAAAGTGATTTGGAATGAGAACCTCCATATAAATGGAAGAGAATATTGCTGATATATTAAGGGCATTGGATGACACCAGGTACCCGCGATTCATTTATAAATCGGCCATAAATATGCGATTTACCTCCCAGGCACTTTGGTCGTTTTATTCTTAAAGAAAAAAAAATAATTAATGCTGCCATAAAATTAGTAGAAAGGGAAATTCTAGCCCAATCCAGACCCAAAGTCTTTGTGCAGAGCAAAACACACCCAATTATCTCAGAGGCTGACCCTCCCCTTGGAGCTTTGCAATTCATGGGAAGCAGGAGGAGCACTATAAATCTGAGAGAGTTAGCATGGGATTAAATCAAATTATACGGCTGAAAAAGCCTTGAAGAGAGAGATTCTGAACCATACAAATGATTTATTAGCTTGGGGATGGGGGGTGTGGGGGGGAAATGTTCTAATTCTTCCCTTGATACGCATCCTAACTCCCATTGAAGTTGTATGCATCCATCAGCCCTAAAACATGGTGAAATTGTGTTCAGAGCAGTGTGGGGTTGCACAAACCATCCACAGTCATTTTAGGCATGGGGCTATATTCTGGCTCTTTTAAGCTGAGCCATGCAGAGGGAAGAGATCCGAGCAAGTCAGATGAAAGCAGAAGGGGTGCACTTTGTTGTTCCCTCTATGTCTGATCGTAAGGGAATAGCATTTGCTGCCTCTGACTGCAGCAGATTCAGACTCCCGTTGGTTTTGTCTACATTAGGAAAAGTGGCCGTGCGCTCGGGTCAGGCTTTGAGCTAAACCCAACCTCAACTCAACCATTTTTCCTAACCCAGATACAGGGAAACTTCTTTAGCTTGAGTTTAGCAGGTTGAGTTTTAGCCGAGGCACCTTCACTACCCTCCCTCGGGGCTGAACCGTCTGTGCTGAATGCCTCAGGAGGAGCCATCCAGAATCTAGCCCTACGCTAACATCCTCATCCTGCAGGGTGCTGAGCACCCACAACCCCTCTATATTAAATCAGTGGGAGATGACGATACTCGGGATCGCCCTGCAATGCAGAGCACATTGGAGGATCAAGCCCTAAATCCCCAGACTTGATCTTAACGTTTCTAATTTCTTTCATATGAAATATCAGGTTTTTTTAAAATCCTTTAAACACAGCCTGCCTGTCATTGCCTGTCTCACTAAAAATATATTAAATGGGAAATGAACTTGCGAGATGATTCTCATGTTGTTATAAGCTTAGATAATCAAAGCTAAACTAGCTAATATTGCAGATGAATTTTCTGAGTAGATTTTTTAGATGGAATATGTGGTTTTAATATAGACACATACAATTAAGTAATTCTTGGCCTCATAAAATTTTAAAAATGTGACCTTATTAATTCTGGGTTTTCTTTTCCTAAAATCAGAGAAATGTGGGCCTAGCCTCACTATGCTGAGGCAGAACTGCCTAAACCTAGACAATCCCCGTTTGTCCAACCTGTTCTTAAGAACCTCAAATGACGTGGATTCCACAACCTCCCTTGGAAGCCTATTCCAGTGCTTAACTCTCCTCATAGTTAGAAAGGTTTTCCTAATCTCTATCCTAAATCTGCTTTGCTGCCAATTAAGCAAGCAGTTTACTTCTTGTCCTGCCTTCAGTGGGCATGGAGAACAACTGTTCACCATCCTCTTTATAAAAGCCCTCAACACAGTTGAAGACATAAGCAAAAGGTTTTTTTTTTTGTTTTTTTTTGGGGGGGGGGGGGAGAGAAAGGTGGCACTAAGCCATCTCTCTGCAGCTCCTGCCCTAGGCTGACCTTAGAACATCCTAGGGGCTACTCTAAATTATGCTGGATACATCTGTCCCTCAGGGACAGCTTTGCAGACCTAGGATCAGACAGCACACACACAGCTTGACGCCGCTCACAGCTTGACCCATCCCCATTCCTCTCTGCCCCCCTGCTATGCCCCCACCCCAACAATCTCTGCTCCTGACATTACACTGGCCCTGTACTGCATGCTGATTCCCCTTCCTCATGGGGAAGCCTCAGCTCTTACTTAAGGGATGTTTTCTGATTTTTTTGCCCTTCCCTCAGCAAGGCAAAATGGCCAGCCCAGGAGCCCAGGATCTGGCCCGGAGAATATACATCATGCACACAATGAGTTCAAAGAAGATAGCCTGCAAACACGCAAAGCTAGCAAACTGATCCCCATGCAAACCAATTCACAAATAGGTTATTACTACTAGCTCAGAAAGATGGTTCTTGCAACAGCCAGTTTTATCTAAATGCTAGCATGGTTCTTTGGGACACACTAGAAAAAGCGGTCCAAAAAGATTTTGTAGGGAAAAAAGAAAAGCATTTAATCTTTTATAAAACCCTAACTGCACCTCAAAATTACATAGTCCTATCTCAACAAGGCCTCACTTTTTTTACATTTCATCTACTTTCAATTAAAGGAGCTTAAGATATTTTAAGGATGCACGTTACCCTTATCCTAAATGTCTGTAATTGGTTTTCAGAAAAATACTTGCGATTCCTCAGCAGTTCGGCATATAATCACCAGTCTGAAGGAAAACTGAGAGTTTAATTGCTTTGTAAGACAGCAACATACAAAAGAAAGAGAGAGAAAAGAAAGAAAACCAGAAACCATTTGGAATGAATTAAACTCTGGCATGATGGAAGATATTCCATTAAATTAACCTGGGAACCAAAAGCAGCAACTACTGATGTGCTGTGTTACTGAACCTGAAAATCTAGTTTGCTCATGAACCACTGTAAAATACCACCGTCCCCATCATAAGACGTTCATGTACTTGAGAGAAAGTAAATCGGGTGGTTAAATCCTAGGACTCCACACCAGGAGTTCTGGGCAAGCCTCCTGGCTCTTCCACTTACTTCAATTCTCGGTACCTCGGTTTCTTCATCTGGTAAACGCAGCTAATAATTAGAGCTGGTGGCTATTTTTGCATTTAAATATGAAGTGTTTTTCCTGTGTCAAAACAGACATTTTCTGGTACAATTGTTTATTTTGACAACATTTTCCCCTGTGTGATGATGGACAAAATGGGAAACCAAAAACTGAAATTTATTTTTTGTAAACATTTTTGGTCCTGAAAAAACAAACCAACCCCTTTCAAAAAGACAAAAAAAAAAAAAAAATGGGGGACGGGGTGGGGAATTGGTAAAACTTTTAGAATTTTCTTTGTTATTTAAATCCCAAACTGACTTCTTCACATTTTGGATTTTAAAGAAAACCCTGAAAAATTGGCCCAGGAAATGACAACACTAAATAAATAAATAATAATAAAATTTCTTTTGAGTTTCCCAGGAAAAACAATTGGCATTTTTCAACCAGCTCTGCTAATACTGCTTACCAAAACCCAGAAGCACTGCGAGGCTTAACTCCTTAAATGCTTCGAGATCCTCCAAGAAAATGTACCAGGAAGGTACAAAATAAATGAATGAACTTGAGTTTAAAAATGCAGCAAGTTTAAAACAAGAGCTGGAGCTCTAAGCAATGAGATTACAGAATCATGTGATGCTTTTGTTGAGGGAAGGTGACCAAAAGGCAGGATAAAACACAGAGAGTCTTGATTCTCTGTTGCCTTGCACTTTGTGCAATCCGTTAGCTCAGTGCAAAGCGAATGTGAAGAGGGTGTAATATGCTTCCAAATCAAGAAGGCAGAATTTTGTACTGGTGTAAATAACTCAAAGTGCAGGACAGTGGAGAATTTGGCCTGCGAACTTCTGTTCTTCTCCAGTTTTGCAGATGCTGGTGGCTCATTTAGGGCCTGAACCAAAGTCCATGGACATCAGTGGAAACACTTTTACTGACTTCAGTGGGCTTTTCAGCATGCAGACTTCTGGGTTTTTATCCTATTCCATCTTTTTGAAGTTGTCTCATCACTCCCCAGAACACATCTCAAACCCTGGATTCTGCAAGTCCTCGCATGGTACGTAGTCTGGATTGTAAGAATGTTGTGTTCCGGTATCAGTGTGGCCACCAAAAAGCTTAAGCATTAGGTATAGCCCCCAGAACGGAGGACATGTGTACACAACAGCTGCTGGGAATGCACAGCTACAGCCCTTGTCTACACCGGAGGTTAGCTCAGTTTATCTACAGCACTCAGGGTGCAAAATTTTTCAAAGCCTGGAGTGATGTATCCAGGTTGATCTAATTTTTAAGTGTAGACCAGGCCTCAGTAGCACTCAAGGCTCTTAGAGCAGTTGCTGCTTTACTTTCAAGAGTACAGGGTAAAAAACAGTCATGGTGTGGGCATGTCCAAAGAGGTATGGGCTTAAACCTGGCCCTCATCATGATAATGAGGTATGGGCTTCATGCCGGATACAAGGCAACAGTAACATGGCAACCACACAGCAGCATTTTCATTAGTTCAGGATCACATCCCCACATGCTCTTTGTCACACTCATCCCTTCATCCTTTACACTCACACAGCCTACAGTCGACACCTCCCGGTGCCATTATGGATCGCGCAGTTGAGTCATCTTGCACTTGCTAATAGGCCAACAGCCCAATACCTCCTCTTTTGTGCAGAGAGGGGGAAAAAAATCACCTTCAGATATTATAGGGAGAGTCACTGGTTAACTCGCCCTTAACCCAGTGAGTGTACTTGTCCTTCCTGACTTTGCGGTGAACCTCATCTTCTCAAGTTCTGGATATTTACAAAATGGATGAGGTGTATTTTTAAGCTGGCTATTAGGAGCCACCATGCCAAAAAGCACCCTGGAAGGATATTATTATGGTTAAAGCACTGACTGGAACTCAGGAGATTTTGGTTCAACATGGCAGCAGACTCCCTGCGTGATGCTGGGCAGGTCCCTTCTGTAAATTGAGGCTAATGATAATGCCTCTCCCTCACCTTTGTCTGTCCTGTCTATGTAGACTATGAGCTCGTTGGGGGGCAAGGATTGTTTCTCGCTATGTGTGTTCACAGCACTTAGCACAATATGCCCTGGTCTTGGGTGGGGCCTCTAGGTGCTGCAATAATAGATATAATAATGTGGATAATTCTGCTGTAAGGTTTTAGAGTAACAGCCGTTTTAGTCTGTATTTGCAAAAAGAAAAGGAGTACTTGTGGCACCTTAGAGACTAACCAATTTATTTGAGCATGAGCTTTCGTGAGCTACAGCATCCGATGAAGTGAGCTGTAGCTCACGAAAGCTCATGCTCAAATAAATTGGTTAGTCTCTAAGGTGCCACAAGTACTCCTTTTCTTTCTGCTGTAAGGGACTCGCATTATATCATCCCATCTAGTGTAGAAACCGCCTTTTTAATTTTAAAGGTAACAGTAAGGTCCCGGAGCTCTGCTTAAGTCTGCTATATCAACCGAGAAAGCCTTTATTTAATAATGGAGCTTAAGAAACACTAATAAAGGGGCATTTAAAAGTCACACTGTCACAGTTTAGCAGGCTAGAAATTGCTCTTAAGCCTTTTTCCCGTACAGCTGTTGGCAGCGTAATTGATAAACATCCTTCTGACGCTTTCAGTGTCTTCATTTTGAATAGCTTGAGTAAATACCGCTGTGAGCTAAATTAGTGAGGAGTTAATTTCTATGAAGCACAGGAAGTTCTATATCACGGCAGCTTATTACTTTCCTGTACTTTTATGAACTGTTGGACAGCTTTGCCAACGTCCATTTAAAGAAACAAAAAGATGCTTCTCTCTCCAAAAATGATGCCGAAAGCCCTCATTGCTTGCCTGAAGAGAATCTAACTGTCAATAGAATAAACAAAGTTTAAAACTTTCTATATGTAACTCACAAGACCTCAGTTTCATAAAGCCCCGCATCTCCCTCATCAAGGAAGTATTACTAACCCCAGTCTACAGGTGGGCTAAACAGAGACACTCACAGATTAAGCCACTTGGCCAAGGTCACACAAATCTTTTAGGTCTAGACTTCCATGGTTTTGCGCTCCCACTGTGAAATTCGCAGTGTGTAGCGGATCAACACAAAGACTGTACATCACTTAAGCACTATTAGGATATCACCGTGGTTCCAGATGGGTGCACAGGAGTGAATTTGACCTCCTGTCTTTTCCTGTAAAATCACCTATTAAACTGCTTCTCTGCCCAGCTATGCTACTGACCTGCCATAAAAACTTGGGCCAGCCATAGCCCCGCTACCCCATACCTCAGTTTCCCCATTTATATAATGTGTATAATTCCTACCTTAAAGCATTTTGATATCTATTGGTGAAAAGCCTTGCATAAGAGCTATGTATTGTTAATGTTAATTTGTTTTGCTCCTTGAGGCCCATGCCCCATTGTACTAAGCAATGAATAAACATATTGTTATTTATTCAGAATGGAGTCTTGGTTCATGACTGGGGCCGATAGGTGCTATCACAGTTCAAATAAGTCATAGTAATAATTAGTCAAAAGACTCTCCAGACTAGGCAATGATATAACAGTTTTTTTACACACACACAGTCTCCAATGTGCACCACAGAATCTAAAGCCTGTTTCAGTAGAACCAGAGTTATTAATGTCTGGGTGATGGTCTTTAACTGAACAATGTTAAATACCTGGAAATTACTGTAATAATCATTGCAGGCCCAAGAATGGGGATACGTGGATCACTGTATCTGAAACCCGTTCAGTAACATTCACGGCTCAGTAATAAAGATGTGTGACTGCCCAAGCTGGTTAGATTCAAGGAGTTTCACAGTGACTGTAATTCTTAGCTTCTCCTGATTTGCGTTAATAGAATGATGACCTTGATGGACAACTCACTGTTGAGTATTAGGGCAGGTCGAATGCCTGGTGTCTGAATGTCTTTAGTGGAACAGGCTTCTGGTGATTGAATCTTTGTACCAGGTTGTATAACCAGTAGTTAGAAAGAGTGGTTAGAATCCTGCAGTCTTTACTTAGGCAAAACTCCTCTTTGAAACAGTCATCAGTAATATTGGGGTTTATTTTTCAAACAAATGAATAAGCCCCACATTCTCGCCCCACTCAAATTTTGTTGCTTTCCAGGCCTGCAACCTGATCTGACTGAAAATCCAGTTAAGACCCTAAGCATGAGGGAGACAAGTCATAGAAAAATCTACACACCGTGCTTCCTCTAAGAAGGGTTAGTTTTGAGTTTAAGGCAGCAGATTGGGATTCAGAAGATCCAGGTTGTCTTCCTGGCTCTGCCACACGCTCCGTGGGTGACCTTAGGCAAGCCACTTAATCTCTTAATAAAAATATTTATACCCCCACATACAAGCATGCACATGCCTCAGTTCCCCATCTTTACAACAAGGGTGATAGTAGGCGAAAGGGGAAACTGTTTGTTTGATGTGTCTATTTAGAATCAAAGCCCTTCAGGGCATGGGCTGTCTCGTACTATGTGTACATACAGGGCCTGGCACAATGAAGCCCTGGTCTTGATTGTGGCCTCGGGATGCAGCCACACTACAACTAATAAGTCAGTAACATACTTACTGTAACCATATCACACAATTGTTCTATAAAGGGTTAACCTTCACATCAAGTTTAGTTCCTGTAACCAGAAACACAAACACATGTACGCAAATAAACTTGTTATTTCCAGTGAAATTTGACATCCTCATACATCCTACGGCCATCATGTGCATTTTATTGAAAGACAGATGCTATTTGCTGGGCTTTCCCCCCCATGAGAAATAGGCATATTGATCTAATCTAAGGGTTATGAAAAAAAAAATACTCACATCGGTTCATAAGTTTACAGAAGAGAAAGGAAAGAAAATGTAAGCCTGGATTTGAAGAACATTTAAGCTATATGGCAGCTACAGTACATGCAAATGCAAAGAGTAATAGCTATCTGCCCAGTTTAATTAAGCGTGTGGCAGCAGAAGAGAGAAATGGGAGCCATATGAAGGTAGGCATGGTTATATATGTGAGTGTATGTATAGTATGTATATATTTATGTTTTGGGGTGTGTGTATGGATGTGCATATGTACACACATCCACATGTAAATACACCCACCCACCCACAAGTATATCCACCATACATTTTACCCCCAGTTCACACACAGACAGGGATGTGTGCGAGCTTGTTTGTGGGGTTATTTTTATTTTATATTTTATAATATTTTATAGAGAGAGGGAGCTTGTGAATATACCTGCATATTTATATACACACGAGTGCATATTTTATACATGTATGTGAGAAAGCTCTCTCTCTTTTTAAAACATGAAAGGACAAGTTTTCTCACATGCTCTTCACGCCACATGAGCTGCCAAAAATGACAGTCATCCACTCAGCAGTGTGTCCAAGGCGCTATTTGAGATATTTTTCTTAACCACAAAGTAAGTGGATTACTAACCAAAACATCCCAACTCCTGCCAAAGCACATTTAAAAAAAGAACACAAAATGAAAAATTTAATAAGTTTAACCTGTGGATTAATAACACAAAAAGAAGAAGGAGGATGGGATGAACGGAGATGGAGAAGTTATTCTGGAGTTTAGAGCACAGGCCTACCTAGGTATCAGGAAACCTAAGTTCTAGGTAATGGATCCGCCAGAAACATCTTAAACAGCCCCTTAAACTCGGTGTGCCTCAGTTTTCCTATCTCTAAAATGGGAATATTACTACTTATGTATCTCACAGGGGCATTGTGAGTCTTAATTTGTTTGTAAAGGGCTCGGACATGCTCAGAATTTAAACTAAGCTCTTCAGGGCAGGGACCATTACTACTTTGGTTACCATTACTACTACAGTGGCTTGCACAATGGGGCCTCCATCTTGGTTGGACCCTAGGCACAAGCATAATAAACATGATGAAGAAAAGAAGGAATGTGTTTTGGGATGCAAAGAATTAACATTAAATAATAATACTAGCCAGATCCTCAGCTGGTATAAATCCACTTTTTACTGATGTCAATAGATCTATGACAATTTTCATGAGCTGAGGATCTGCCACTCCATCTTTCTTTTTTTTTTTTTTTAAAAAAAAGAGAGTATTTTGATACTTTTGCTCATAGCAGGTAGTACCTTACCTCAGGCGCAGTTCCACTGATTCTAATGTTACGACGTGCAGCGTAATTGACTATACCAGGGGTTCTCAAACTGGGGGTCGGGACCCTCAGGGGTCGTGAGGTTATTACATGGGGGGTTGCGAGCTGTCAGCCTCCATCCCAAACCCTGCGTTGCCTCCAGCATTTGTATTGGTGTTAAATATATAAAAAAGTATTTTTAAAATTTATTGGGGGTGGGTGTCGCACTCAGAGGCTCACTATGTGAAAGGGGTCACCAATACAAAAGTTTGAGAATCACTGGACTAAACAATGTGAGTAGGTGAAACAGAATATGACTGTTTGATAGTATACCACATATCTGGAAATGCGTTCAGGTTATTTGGTTCATATCCTATACCTTAATTATAATTATAATTAACCTGGCCATCATGATTTCTCCATGCTAATTCCTTAAATAGTTTGAGTTACTTTAAGCAAAAAACACGGCCACGTATGTTTTTAAATGAAAAGATACTTGAAACTATATACCCCTTCAATTGGGCTTGATTGGGGTCTCGCTTAGACCTGTGTTAACCCAAAATAATTCCAGTGGAGTTAAAATGGTGTGAGATCAGAAGCAGGCTTAGACATCTAACATTTCCATATTGTCACATGGACTGATGACCTAAAAGGCCCTTTCCCCATCTCTGACATCTACAATCCTCTGACATTTAAACAAAAAAACACTCATCCCATGGCTTCAGTTGCAGAGAACTGGAATCCTGCCATTCACAATATTGTGCTCATCTTTCCACTGACATGGCAAAAAATGCATGCACCCTGGAAAGACAATAGCATGATAACTCCATGGAGCTAACCAACAGGAAAAATTGACATGCATCCATTCCAAATGGCCAATAACATGAAGATTTTACATCTGTTTAGGTTACAGCTCAGAGCTAGAGCTAGTTGGGAATTTTTCAATGACACTTTTTCCTCATCTGAAAATGGTGGCTCATGAAAACCAAACGTGTTCATGGGAAAGGCTTGGTTTCAGCAACTTTCCCATTTTCAAAAAGAAAAATGAAACCAGTTTCAAAATTACTGAAATGCCCCCTTTTGACATTTTTGAGATGTAAAGATCAATTTTTTTTGTCAAAATGACTGTTTAAAAATGTAAGTTATTTTATGCTAAAAAAATGAAACAAAGATCAAAATGGAAACAACACTTTGAAATGATTGATCTGACCTGAAGATGGGTTTTGGTGGTGTTTTGTTTTGTTTTTTTTAAAAAGGTTTTGGGTTCACAAAATTTAAGGTTTCAACTTTTCATTCTAAATTCAGGACTTGAAAAAGTTTTAAATCTCAAAAATTCACAAGGCTGTGTGGGTGTGGGTGGGGGGTGGAGAATGTTTCCTGCCCACCTCTCATAATCACAACATAATGATCACTCAGTCTGTGGGATGACTGTGCAACCAAGATTACAGAAAAGGGAATGAGGCAGAGAAATTTTACACTAACCCTATTCCAACCATACATACTGGCACAATATTGGTGTAATGGATTAGTGAATCAAGCCCAAATGGTTTTACCATGTTCTCGGCCTGCCTATCTGCTCTTTAGTCTCATCTTTCCTCTCCTCCCGCCCTCCAAGATCCAATACTCTCATCATTACTTCTGTTTATAAAGTTTAGCTCATCCAATCAAGGAACAGAAACCATACATGACAAAGTGCTAGCAGCCTAGAGCTGACCCAGCACCCTGGCCCTTAGATACTGCTAGCTATTCCCCCTGGAGTGGAGTTAATTGGGGTGTGTGCTCAATGGCTTAATTAGGCAGGAGGCTGGCAAGCTAATGATAGTAATCAACCCATCAGCTGAGGATAAATAAAGGCCATGAAGAAAGTGCAAGCGGGGAGGGGGAAGACAGGATCTCAGGATGGTGAGATCTGACCCTCTCCCTTTATGGAGAATGGGATAAGGGGGGAGTTCACTTCCAATTGCACGTTGCTGCACTAGCGTGTACTGGTGGAGAGGACCCAATAAACACCACACTGGTGCTTATACGCTTGGAAGCATCCAGCCTGTTTGTGGTGGTCCACAGGGGTGGAGATGAGAGCCTGTTACACCACACCATGCGACTGAGGTGTTCATTTCTACAGGTAGCATACTGAGTTCCCTAGATCCAAGGAGTATAAATAATCTCTTCATCCAACAATGAAAAGCAATGAACAAAATCATAAAAACATATAGGAACAGTTCCTCAGCTGGTATACGTAACATAGTTCCATTCAATCCATTGCTCCATTGACTTCCATAGGGTTATGTAGATTTACTCCAGCTGCGGGTTTGGACCATAATTTGTTTATGAACAATTCAGGAGTACAAAAAGGAAAAAGGAAAAAGAAAAAACAAACCAACAAGCTCCGCCAAACCTGACAAGTAAAATTGTTCTCAAATAGTTTGGTCTGATTTATTCCCGAGACTCTTGCTGACAAAAGGTTTCTAGCCAATATATTTTAATTTCGCTCTTCGTTGCGCCACTGGATAGGACTGTGTTCCAAGGAGTACAGGGTGCATTCTCCACAGCTCATAGCATTGGAAAGGCCACAGGGCCAGATTTACAAAGGCACCTAAAGATGCAGATAGTTTCCCAGTGGGATTTTCAAAAGCACCTCAACAGGTTAGGCACCGAACTCCTATTGAAGTCAATGTGGGTTAGGTGACTGTCCGACTTAGGGAGACAAGGTAGGTGAGATCTCTTTTGTTGGATCAACTTTTGCAGGAGAGAGACAAGCTTACGAGCTTACACAGAACTCTTCTCCAATGCAAAAATATTACCTCACCCCTCGTCTCTCCACTATCCTGGGGCCAACACGGCTAGAACAACCCAGCATATTCTACTTAAGGACTTTTGTAAATTCCACTAAGTGACTAAATACCTTGGTAAATTTGGCCCACAGAGTCTTTCCCCACTAAGTTGACAGCTTTGGGGAGGAGTGACCAAAATGGATTCGTTTCTGATGGCTGCTCAGTGACCTATGTGAAAATCATTGGATCTCAGTGCATTTCCTAGAAGACCAGTGTCTGTCACAAAAAGACACCAAAAAGCAAGTCTGTTGCCATGCTCCACAGGAAGACCAAGAAGCCAACAGCCCCTTCTCCTCTCATCATTTGGTGCCTCCAGTCCGGTGCTGGAACAAGGTGGCAAAGAGGTGCAGACAATGCTTACACTGCTGCTTTTCATGCGATGCCTGCTCTGTAGAAGTCAAATCCTGTAGGCTTGCCTCTGGAACCCCCCTATTAACTTCACCGAAAGTTTTACTGCTGTTATCAGTAACATGCACTTATTGCTTTCAAGTTGGATATTGTTCCAAGCCAAGCTCTTTCAAAGATGGCTAAACTTCCTGGATAAAATGTATCCCTGGGAGGAATGTGGCCCCACTTAGTTCTTGCATAATCACCCCAGAGAATGCTTCAGAAAGGCTGAGTGCAAGTCTGATTTGTACCGTCTTTTCATGCATGGAATCTTCCCTTTGCATTGCTCACCAACTAGATGTCGCACCGTCCGCATCACAGGGTAAGCAAACTAGCACTAGGCTGGCAAGACATGCATCTTGCACGCCAACCTTGGGGAAATGTCATGAGAATTTGCTAGCCCACGCATCAAACATACATGCTTGTGCTTTACTATGGGGAACAGAGATGATCAAAACAAAAACTTTGGATATTCTGCTCTCCATCAAAAGAAACTCCTTGACCTGGCTGAGTGTTTGAATATGGCTGGTTTGTGCTGTATGCTTCCCCCGGTGAGCTGCTGCTAAGCATTTTAGATTTTTTTATTTATGTGAGCGTGACACAGCATTAGAATTGTAACAGATGTCGAAGGAGTTGGTAGGCAGAGCACAATCATCTCACAGAGTACAATGGGATTTGGATCAGGCACATAGCAGTCTTACAAAGTAGTAAGAATACTGTAATGAAGTAGCTAATGGTGTGTTTAAAATGACCCTCTAGTGGATGGAATTAGAACCGCTCAATTGTGTGTCATAGGCCTTAGAGAGCTAGGAGGAGTCTTTGGCTCAAATAGTGAAAGCTTTTGGGATGTTAGAATCACGGTGACCGTGTGGCCATGCTGCAGAACACAGTGACAAGCACAAAGTCCTAAGCGTCTATGAATGTATTTAAAAACCTTGCACTTACGCAGAGCCCTCCATCCTTTAAAAAAGCAACAGACCCAGTCTGAACACCACATTCTGGGGAACACCCATAGATGTCAGTAACTCTTCCCCAAAACTACTTCGCCCACAGCTCTCACGCATGACAATCTGATTGCCGTCACCGCAGTACTGAGGCGGCCGACGGATTTACTGCCAAACTGAGCTGGTGTTAAATTATATTCTAGCTACATAATAAGGAAACTCTTGGTGCCTGGTTCTTCACTCTTTTACAGAGTATGTTGTCATTTACACCTCCACATGGGAGTGCAAAGTCCTGCCACTCTGATTTGGAAGGGTTTCATATAGGTGTAGATGAGTACCCAAGGTGCAAGGCAATGGTGAACCGCTCTTCTCAGAAGCGTGCGCACACTCACAGAAGTGCACCACATGTGACAGGAGTGCTCCATGTCTGGGTATGTAAATCATCATTAGTCAATAAGACAAGATGCACTCAACATGTCACTCAAGAAAACATGGCATAGTTCCTGAGTTCTGCAGGACAAGTGAAACATGTTATGCAGTGCAAACGGTTTCCTCTGGTAGCTCTTTTACACCAGCACAAGACAGAAGGCATGTGTGAATGGCATTTTCAGCTCACAGGGCTGCCACGGAGGGATCCCTTTTATCTTTCTCTGAAACGGACTCTCACAAGTTGTGAGTGACTCCTGCCTGGGGAAAGTATAAATGAGGAATACTTCCTAATGGGTCCCATGAAGGGTAGGTTTCTAAATCAACACATCCCACGCAGAAAAAGTGTCGTTATTTGCCAACCATGCAGCAGGATGGAAACAGCAGCCTCGTATCACATTGAGACAAGACACGTGGGTTTATGCTACTGTAACCGGCAGAAAAGTTGGGAAGCTGATTGCATTTCCACCCATGCAAAATGCAGCAGCTGTAATAAATGCGATGGATTTAGTACAGCACACTAGTTATATTGGTATCGGTACGATCAGTGTGAGCCACAGTTTTATTTCCTACGTAATAACATAACAGTGCTTTGTATTTTAAGACAGCCATGAACATGTGTGGTGAGTTACTTTAGAAGCTGGTTGTGGCTCAGATCCAGCACTGAAGATGATAGCCTTGAATTTCTCTCTCTCACACACACACTCTCTCTCAGGTAGAATGCTTAGCAGAACCAAACTTTTGCATTTGCAAATTTATTTTAACTAGACCTGCCCTGAACTGAAACTCTACATCCAAATCCCCTCTGCATTACAAAGGGGGTTCAGTTTTGAAGCTCCAGCTCTAGACATGTCCCCCCTACCGCTCTGGCTCTGGCTAGAATGCAAAATCAGAAAGGGTTTACTTTCCTGTTCCAGTCTGGATGCCATTCAACCTTGGGAGAATATCTGATATCATAGATTTCCAACACTTGGGGCCAAGAACAGCTAATAAGATTTCAGCACTGTCTAATCTGACCCCCATATCCAGTTCCTGGTTAGACTTTTGACTTGGACTCAGAACCTGTCTCCAGATTTGATTCTAGACCCCATTCTTCTTCTTCCCGTGTCTAATTTACATATGCCTTTTCGTTAACACAATACCAGCACCTATACAGTCTTTAACCCCACTGCAGCTGCAAACAGCTTCAATAGCGTGCACAAAATTTTTCTAGCGTCGATGAAGCAGCAGTCCTTTCAGCAAACTAAAACAGAAAACCTACTTAAAAATTAAAGATTCATACAACGGTTTGGATGGGTTGATACACATTTCCCCTGTCTCCTTCAGGTTAAAAACGTAGGAAAGTGCTTTTTGGCACATACAATGGAAAAAATAGGGTTCTTTTATAACACTTCTCCCCACAGCATTACTGGTAAACTCCCATTTACCCACTAAGAAAGGAAACCCACTTTACAGCAATGTGAATCACCTTGCCTTAAGGCTTAATGTTCTTTTTAACGTATGGGTTCTAAAGATACCGGCAATGATATTTTGCATTAATATAGCACCTTTCATCCCAAAACCATGCCCTCCCTCTCCATCCCTATACAATGAGTTATGAATGGGCAGATCCCTGCATCCAGGCAGAAGCCCACTGATACCCCCATGCCTTTGTAGAGCCCCATTGATATAAATGGGGCTCTATTTAGGAGCACTGCAGCGGCACACAGACACATCAATGCAGAAACAACATCACTGTAGGGAGGGGAGGGTGGCAACCAATCAGAACATTGCAGGACACTGGGAATGGGGGAAAATGCTGGCCAATGACTTGCTCTGTGACTTTGGGCAACGTCCCTAGCGATGCCTCAGTTTCCTTATCTATAAAACAGGAATAATGATACTTTTCTCCCTCACAGGGGTGTTGTTTTTCTTTGTTTCTAGCATGAAACCTTTACGTATAATAGACATTTCCTGCTTTCTGAAGGATTAGGGCTCTGAACAGGGAGGAGGGTGGGTTGGAAGGCGCTGCCAGTTGAAAGCAAAATGAGACTGAAGAGCTACAGAGATTTAATTTCCTACAAAATAATTCTCCACAAGCTGTGTAAACTCTCTCTAGCTGAACAAATATAAAGAGGCTTTTTTCTTTAGAGAGAGATGCCTATGATAATAGCGATGAGCGACCAGGGATCAGTTAGGCAACCCAAAAATGATTTACGAGAACATGGAGTTCCAGTGAGGCACCCAGAAGTCTGCATGCTTCTCTGAGCTATCAGACCTAGCAAAGCTGGGCTGGAAATCATAGGAGGACAGGATTTTTTTGGGTAGAATTTTTACTGCCCACAGTTCCAATCCAAGGATGAAAAACAGTCAGGGAAGACAAATAGTCTGGCTCGGTTTCTGATCTCACTTGCTTCTGTTGAAACGGAGTTTTCCGGAGCACAGATGGGTCCAGTAAGAATCAGAGGGCATGTCTACACTACAGCGACACAGCTATAGTGCTGCAGCTGTCGTGCCATGGCATAGATGCTTTCAACATCAACAGAAGGGGTTTTCCCATTGTGGTCATCAATCCACCCCTCCGAGAGGCAGTAGCTAGGTTGACAGAAGAATCCTTCCATTGATCTAGCCGCAGCACGTCATTGAGCGAAGAAGCAAGGCTGACCTGAGTTTTAGATGTAGACCAGGCCTGAGCAGTGCTTTCAACAGTGAGAGGGCAGATGCCCTTTGTAGCTGGAGAAGCTTCTTGTCCTTTCCGTTGAACAATAAGAACGTGCATTCTTGCCACTAACGCGTGTGGGACTCAGGTAAAGATAATTCCAATTGGGGAGAGTGATGAATAGCAGCAGTGCTCTGCACTAATATGGCACTCCGCTTGGGTTAAGTCACCACTGAATCTTTACATCAATA
The DNA here is from genome assembly GCF_965152235.1 of Eretmochelys imbricata. Lineage (NCBI taxonomy): Eukaryota > Metazoa > Chordata > Testudines > Cheloniidae > Eretmochelys > Eretmochelys imbricata. Next base: position 7,010,472 of record NC_135597.1, read on the forward strand.
GCTGACGCATTCCCATATGTATTAGTATGATTTCATCTAGGAACTCCAGTCATTGATGAGGACACTGCTGTGTGAGGTCCTGTACAAACAGAACAAATTGAGGGTCCCTCAGGCCCAGATCCTCAATCAACAAAAGTTAGGTGCTTCAATACCTTTGAGGATCTGGGCCTTAGCCTTTAATGGGCAGCTGGGTGAGGACAAAAGTTTTTGCCTGATGTGTGAAAATGATCACACCTTAACAATGAAAAGAGAAGATTAGGCGGAGAGGTAGAAGGCTCTGTCCATGAGCTACGTTCCTTGCAAGTTGAGAGATGGTTGCATAGCTTATTGACTGGTCTCAATACCCCTTTTTTGCAGAATGCACTAGCAGAGAGTGATATAGGGCTTGTCATATCGCAATAAGGGTTAACCGATGAGCAAAGAATGAATAGGTGGGCTGGGACGTGTCCATCAGAATACGTGGATGTTGTGTGCTGGGAGAGTGCCCGTTTCAAACACACATACAAAAATCATATGCGTTGATCCGGTCTGTCTTGAATGAAGAACATGCCCGCTGAGCAGAAAAGCAAACCTGTGGCAAGGAAGCTCCCCTTCCACCAGCACCCTAATGTTTGGCTAGGCTGCTCTGCCCCAGGGTAGCTGTGTGCTTGAAAGGCTTCACATCATTCTGAAGATGAACGGAGGTTTCAGAACTTTATTCCTTCAGAGGCTCCTTTTAGCAGAGCTTTTGTACCTAGTGATGACATTTAAAAGTAGAAATTCACCAAAGGCTTGATCCTAAGCCCAGTGAAGTCAGTGGAAAGACACCAGCTGACTTCAATGGGCTTTGGAGCCAGCCCACCAGAAGTCAAGGGAGTTCCATGAGAATAAAGTACTCTGTCCCCGTTCAAGAAGCTGCAGGATCAGGGTCTGCTCTCTATATTCAAGTTTCCCTTGATTAAACACATCTCAAATTTTCAATCTGAAATGAAGATGGTATGATAGGATAACATGATTTTGGTAATTAAATATTCATGGTAAATAGGCCCAATGGCCTGTGATGGGATGTTAGATGGTGTGGGATCCGAGTTACTCAGGAAAGAATTTTCTATAGTGTCTGGCTGGTGAATCTTGCCCACGTGCTCAGGGTTTAGCTGATCGCCATATTTGGGGTCGGGAAGGAATTTTCCTCCAGGGCAGATTGGAAGAGGCCCTGGAGGTTTTTCACCTTTCTCTGTAGCATGGGGCACGGGTCACTTGCTGGAAGATTCTCTGCTCCTTGAAGTCTTTAAACCATGATTTGAGGACTTCAATAGCTCAGACATAGGTGAGAGGTTTTTCGCAGGAACGGGTGGGTGAGATTCTGTGGCCTGCGTTGTGCAGGAGGTCAGACCTGATGATCATAATGGTCCCTTCTGACCTTAGTATCTATGAATCTATGAAACAAAATTAATTTTTTTCTGTTTCATTTTGAAATCTTTCCTGGAATTGAAAATGTTCAGTGAAAATTTTTTTTGATTTGGTTAAAAAGTCATTAAAAAAAAAAATTCAGCCAGCTCTAAATGTTTGGTCAGCACCTTGCACAATGAGGTTGCAAACTGGCTGGACTCCAGGCACTGCTACAGAATAGGGATAATAGCTGAATAGACCAGGAGCGAGTCAATGCAACTGATGTTCAAGAACACTAGGGAGACTTTGGGAGAGATGCCGTAGATGAGGAATAATGAGATGGAAGGTGCTGTTACATTTGGGGAGAGAGTTACCTGAATCTGCGCAAAGAATCTTATTTCGTCCTATCAACTGGCAACGACACAACTCTCCCTTATCTCTTGGTTCTCTGCCCTTCGTCCACAAGGGCCCAGTCCATTTGTCTACAATCAATCAGTTCCTGCACTTAACTATTAAAATCCATTAAACCCTAGATGTGAAAAACACTACGTATGGCCCCAGATTTATGACCGCTAATCCAGTTATTCCACATGAGCCCTTTAGAAGGGATAATTACTCAGAGCATCCATCTTCTTATCCGTGGCAGATGAAATACACCTTTAATGTTTCTTAATTCAATAAGGACAACAACATTTTGACTGAGCTACAGTGGGTCAGATCCCCACTGGCGCAAATAGGCATAGCTCCATCAAAGTCTAGGCAGAGATATGGCCCCGTCCCCCTCTCCTGCTCAAATCGTACTTGGCTGTTGCACTAGCACCTCACACTAGTGACTGTTGTGTGTCACTTTACACACTAAATTGGATCCTTTGTTTAGCATTTAGATATTGCATTGATATAATTCCTTGCAGAGTTCCATGCCAGGGTGCATAGATGGGGTGCTTTTGGAACAGGCTCAGTGTGGAGGACATTAAAACCATAGATGTAGATGGCAGGATGCTTCTGATGATGATGATGATGATGATAACCAGGACCAGTTGTAACACAGAGGCAGAGCAGACAGATGTCTGAAGCAGGAAAGACTAATTAGCTGTTTGCGTGGGTGACTGTAGTCTGGTAGTGGCAGATTTACTGTATGTCAGTTTGCCTAGGGCACCTGAACCCATAACCCGCATAATGCAATAGAACTCGGATTATCCAGTGTTCTCAGGGGACAAACCCAAAGCCATCATATAATGGGAGTTTTCCGGGTGTTCCCTAAATGCAGATTTCAAAGCATGCTGGCTAGTTCTCCCATGCATAACTAGTTATCAAGGACAGCTGGCTCAGCAGGACTACAGTACATAAGCGATCGGTCTAAAGATCCAAAACCTCATGTACCCGAGAGAACTGATCCATTGGACGGGACCCATTTTTGAGCTCATTAATAGGGCGCTCAGCAGATCTGGGTTCACTTGTATAGCTGCTTGTATCCAATCACGTCAAAGCAAGATTCATTCATTAAACCATTCAAACAACTCTAATGCATTCACGGGCTTTGTGAAGCGAGTCTGAGGGCTCTCAGCCTGTTGCTAGTGGTGGAGTTTGCATATAAAGCCCCTTACTCCCATTGGCACGAATTGACACCCTGGGTCTTTAGACTCAGAGGAGGAGACAAAGAGCAAATAACTATGCAGCCAACGGCCCTGATTCACCACTCTATTAATCCAGTTGCAGGTTGGCATAGCTCCTTGGGCATCCACTGGGATTCTGCCTTACTGTGCAATTCACCAGCTGATATCAAGGGCTCATATGTCACCAACACCTGCAATGGAATCCAGGTGCAGAATCCATGGAATGCTGGAATGGAATCCAGGCTGCAGTGGAATCACCATCTTGAAACTGGAGTAATGCAGCGATGACTCAGGCCCCAAACTCCGAGTCCTAGAGCTCAGGCCTTCCGCGTCAGTGATAAGGCACATTAGTGGCCCAGCTTCGCAAACCTTACACTCTTCTGTACATAAACAGAAAACTGGACTTGCCAGGACTGGCCATCCAGCAACCTTACAAGAGCAAGCTCACTTTGATCTCTTCCCTCTAATTTCTTTGAGTCTAGCACATGCCATTTACACTGACTGTAGGATTTTTGGTGCCCTGCTATATGGCTGCATGGTTCAGAGAGACAGTGCCCGGAAGTAGATTCTCTTGGCTGAATGGTCACTCTCTGATTGTAGCTGGCCCAGCAGACAGTCCTTCTGGTGTAAAACAACTCCTGGATGGTGAAAAGCTGAAGGAGCTGACTCCTGCAACACCTGTACCTAGAGAGCCCCTTTCCAACATAGGGGAAAAGCGAGGAGTATATCAGAGGGCGTATCAGAGCTCTGCGCCACTGATTCCACATTGGCATTAAGCACAGCAGTCCCTAGGCCGCTCCAACTCATACTGGAGCCTCTAAGTGCAGAATGAGGGAGCCCTAACCAGATTCCTCATGACAGGTTTCAGAGTAGCAGTTGTGTTAGTCTGTATTCGCAAAAAGAAAAGGAGGACTTGTGGCACCTTAGAGACTAACAAAGCTCATGCTCAAATAAATTTGTTAGTCTCTAAGGTGCCACCAGTGTTCCTTTTCAGATTCCTCATGTCTCTCCCATTTCCCTGCACTAAGTACAGCTTGGATGTTGGGGTGAACGAGGCCCTTTAACAACTTCTTCGATGATATTCATTTAAAAAAACACACAAACCAACATCATCAAGTGTTTTTCATGTTCTCAGCAGCCCTAGCAGCTCTTTTCTTCCTGCCCCCGACCTTAAATATCTCTGAAGTAAACAATCTCATGAAATGATGGCAAATTAAGGGGATGAAGTATTACAAGATGACATGTCTGCCATGCATGATTACAAACAACCAAAGAGAAATGCAAGAGGTTGGTTAACATTTCCCTTTAGAAACCACTGAGTATTTCAAATGTATCTGCCAGTAGAACATTTGTTTTAAAGTTCTTATTTAGCTAGAAATAATTTCATTTGTAAATCCCATCTTTTCCAGGGGTATTGTTTATTTTATTTGTGACAAATCAAGCCTGGTTCTGTGGATTCTGCTGCAGTGGTTTTATTGCTGACATATTGGCCCCTTGACATCAGCTGGCAAATTGTACTCCGAGGCAGTGTCCCAATGGGGGGAGAAAAAGATGTAGACATTTAAGCTGTCTTATGACTGTGGTTCTCAAGGCACCGGTATGTGGAAGTCTGCAATAGTATCTGTGTGAACATACCATTTGCCGTTTCTCTGCTGCTGTTTAAGAGTAAAACTCACAGCCGATTTAAAAACCCTTTGGGAATACTTAATCCCAGGGAAAAGGGATGGACAAATAAAAAAAAATTTATTTCAGATTTTTATAAAATGCCCACAGTAAAAACATCTGGTGTTGTTGGATACACAGCTAAACAAGAACTGAAATAACCCCAGCCCAATGGATTCTTGCATCCCACAAAAAAAAAATTGGGAAATAAAAATTAATCCCTAGACAATAAGTAAAAATGGGGGGTATGTTAATATGACCCAGGGCACACTGACTTCAACTGGAAAAGCCTTACCCTGTGGGCCTGACTGTCATACACACCGAGGGCACCTCTCACCACTCTAGTATTGTAGAAGGGCGTTAGAGTGGAATAAATTACATCTTTACTCACCATTAAGGCCCCCTTACATTGTCAGGGCAGTATAAAAAGACCCTAGTCTAATTAAAATCAGGCCCCGAGTCTTCAGAGCATCCACTGAAGAACTCCAATGTACGTCTTGACAAAGGGAGCTCTATAGTGGTTCCAAGAACCCTTGTTCAAGATGGAACTTGGAGTAGGAAAGCAAGGACAATCTTGATGATGTCACGGCAGGGCTCAGATGAGGGAAAGCATTGTGCATTTTGTTAAGAGTTTCCATGCAGAAAGAGCCATATACTTGCAGTCTTAGACGATTTATTTTAGATTGAGGAAAACAGGGACGCGAAAGATCAAATGTAAAGTCTCCATGAGAGAGTGCAGCGTGTGCATGCCTCCTTTTCCTAAAACAGGCTGCAGCAACAGAGCACCAGAAAAAATGGATGCTTGCCCCTGAGCACAAGGGAAATGTAAAGGTGTGGTATGCAGAAAACAAAAAGGCATCATAGGCCGATATGGGTACGTACATCACAGGCATAAATCACTAAGGGCTTCATGCTATTGACAAAAGTTCATCTCATTATTATTTGTGTTACAGTAGCACCTAGAGGCTGTACAAATATTAACAGAGAGAGATAGATAAGCTTTTCAGAGCAGGGACTAAGTATGACACCATGGACAAGGGTTGGATACAAACATAGGAGGGAGCATAAAGAAACGATGAGGCTATACTGACAAGCAATGAAAAACAGTGGTCACAGCTGTCTAACCTGGCATCACAGGAGAGAAGTGACTGTTGTCTTAGTAACAGATTCAAAGGCCAGAAGGAATCACTGAGATCATCTAGAAATGATCGCTGATTATTAATGTCCAGAACAATGCGTCTTAGCAAGCTGAGCTGTGTTGCAAGCACTTTGGAGGACAGGATGAGAATTCAAAACAATCTTGACAAATTGTAGAATTGGTCTGAAATCAACAAAATGAAATTCAACACACACATGTGTAAAGCACTCTACTTAGGAAGGAAAACCAAAATGTACAACAACAAACTGGCTACGTGGTAGAACAGCAGAAAAGAATCTGGGGGCTATAGTGGATCACAAATTGAAGATGGTCAACAATGCAATTCAGTTGCAAAGAAGGCTAATATCATTTTGGGGTGTGTTAACAGGATGCCGTACGTAAGACACAGGAGGGGATTGTCCGGCTCTATTCAGCACAGGTGTGGCCTCAGCTGGAGTATTCTGTCCAATTCTGGGCACCACATTGTCAGAAAGATACAGACAAATTGGAGAGAGTCCAGAGGAGATCAACAAAAATGATAAAAGATTTAGACCTAGACGGAAAGGTTAAAAAACTGGACACTATTAGTCTTGAAAAAGGACCGAGGAGGAACCTGATAACAGTCTTCAAATACATCAAGGGACGTTATGAAGAGGAATGAGATCAATTGTTCTTTCTATCCACTGAAGGTAGGATAAGAAGTAATAGGCTTAATCTACAGCAAGGGAGATTTAGGTTAGATATTAGGAAAAGCTTTCTAATTATTAGGGTAGTGAAGATCTGGAACAGGCTTCCAAGGGAGGTTGTGGAATCCCCATTGGAGGATTTTAGTAACAGGTTGAACAAACATCCGTCAGGGATAATCTAGGATTACTTGGTCCTGCCTCAGTGCAGGTGGCTGGACTTGACTTCCAGCCCTACATTTCTATGTTTTGTATGAAAAGTATTTACATAAGCCTATTCAACCCAGAGATGGTGCAGAACCACACACCTGGATCTTAACTGCTCTAGAATTTGGGATGTTAAACAACCTCAGAGTCATATTTTTAAAGGGTATTTTACAAATGGACCATATTCATCAGTGAGCACTTTAAATTGGAACCCTCCAGAAATAAGAAGCCATTTGCACTCAAGGTTCTGGTTTTGGCCCCTTTTCTAATTTATATGTTTGGAAAAAAATTAAGGGCAACCTCTTCCCCTCCTTGCACCAACACAGGGGGTCTTCTGCAGCAGGGACAGCTGGGAACATAGTGCAATTCCTTCCAGCAATCCTGGCCAGCAGAATGACTCCTTAGGAGCCACTATGAACTGGAGAAAGTTAAAGCAGCCCCGAGGCTGCTCTAATTTGTGCCAACAGCCAAACCCAGAATCAGGGGAAAGGCAAGTGGAATAAAGCCATGTATGCCCTCCCACAAGTGCACCAAGCACTGTTCCGACACATTGGTGCATATGGCCCAAAGACTTGTTCATAAACCAAAACTAGATCATGCTATGCTTTTTTAGGGTGAAACTAGTGCCTTTGCAGAGGGACAGCAGGAGGCCCAAGCACCTGTGAAGTCCCTCCTAACAGAAGACTTGTGTTGCATTGGTCTCATGCTCTCCTTCTGCACTTGAGTAAATTTCACCCTCAGGGAGTGTCTACATTGGGAGGGTTAATCCAAAGCTTTTCTGGGGCACGACAGGTAACACAGTATGTGAGTGGCACCAACAGCATGCGCAAGGAACACTTGTTCTGTTTTCAATTTGCATTGAACTGAGGGAGTAGTGAGCTCTCTGGATGTGTGGGGCGTATCTGTCCCGCTGTCTGGAGTGGCTCAGGACCATGGATACCAACCTCAAGGCAGACGGTCAAGAATCAGGGCACAAACCCCAAACCGATTGTGTGTTCTCAATTTAGATTTCACCAACCAAGGAAAAAACAAACAACTGTAAACTCCTCAGGTACAGCCTTAATAGACAGTCCCCTGGGGTACTCCAATCTTGCCACCCAGGCAAGCCTGCCTCTGTGATAGATGGTCCCTTACACCAAAAGGTCACAACAATATTCAGCTTACTCCCTGTCCCAAAGGGCCAGTCACTTACGCCAGGTCACGCGCACCCGAGACAAAAGACAACACTTGTAGCCAACCCTATAGTGAACTATCTTAAACTAGGAAAAATGAGTCATTCACAAGGTTAGAATGGATAAACTTATACAAACAAGTTACAGTCTTAGGTTTCAAAAGATGATAGTAGATATAACATTCAAGCTTTATATGTCTATTTGGGGCCCCTTGCTTATGCTTACAAATCTTGGCCCCTTAAAGTGCGAGCAGCATAGGGGTAACAATTTGTCCTTAACAGGCATTTTTATTCCCTTCCCCCAGCCTTCAAGCTGTGGTGGGACGAGGGCTTGTGCACGTACCCTCTGCAGGGTGTGGGGGGGAAGCAATCAATAAAGTCTTTTGTCCACAGTGGGTTGTCTGATGTCTAGAGACCTTCTTTTGTTGGGGAAGAGATAATACCTCTTGTGGTGAACTAACATTTCACACGTAGGAATAATCCCCCACAGTCAGGGGAGAAGCAGCAGGCTTAGCAAACATTTGTATAAACTACAGAGAAAACATGACCTTCTAAGATGGGATGCAGATATTACAAGTAGGATTAACACATGCAGCATCCTACAAATGTTCCATAGAGTCTAAACACTTTATCAACTCTAATATCTATTTTAACAATATAAACACACACGTAAACCAGACAGGTTTCCAACTATGCATTTGTCAGCATTCAGCGAGGCCTGGGACCTTAGCAGGAGTTTACTACCAGTATCGCAGCATCTCATGGCCCTTTGCTTCACTGCTGAGCAGCAAGCATCCTGGGATTGTTTTCCCTGTAAGCTGTGGGAACCCAGGTGGATTCAATTTTTTATTTTTATTTTTTAAAATTCGGTTTCTGCTGTCTGGGCCTTATAGTTCCTTTCCGAGTTGGCTGATGCCATTTTCAAACTGCCGCCAGCCAGCATGGACTCAATAACGCTCTGCCCTGCTATGATAAGTGCAAATACAGCACTCAGAGCTGGACAAATTCCACATTGGACCTCGCCCCTCACACAGATGGTGCAGGAGAAGGAGAAAATTCTACAGCAGCAGCATGCTCTGCAGTGGTGGCAAGAGGACCCAGTGGGGAAAAGAGAAGGATGCCACTTAGCTGTCGGAACAAGAGGACCAGTTCTTCTATCACCTACACAGCATTCTGGGCCCAGGAAACCAGCATGGATGGGTGGGAGAGAATGGTTCAGCAGACCCGGGATGACCAGCAGTGGTAAGAGTTATCTTTTTAAGATCTGTACAGAATTGATCCCAGAGCTTCAAATACACCACACCACCATACAGGGCCTATAGCAATGACTACTCTTTTCCTATGGGTATCTGAAAGCTAGCCACCCCAGAACATTACTACTCTGTAGCCAACCAATTTGGTGTGTGGAGATCAACTGTGGGGGCCAGTCTCAAGAACATCTGCTACACCACTGATCAGGTGCTGTCCAACCGGGATGTGAAGCGGGGTAATGGTCAGGAGACTATTGATGATGGCTTTGCATGAATGGGGTACAAGAGTTGTATTTTGGCAATTGATGGAATCCATGTGCCTATAATTTTCCTTCTCCCCACCCCCAGGGAACAGAGTTTATAAACAGACAGTGGGACTTCAGGGTACCACGGAGAAGACTAGTCAACCACTACATCTGGAAACCTGCCATAAGTACAGGGTTGTCTGGGAGGTCTACAATGAGAGGATCTTGCAGAACTCAGTATTTAAATTAATAGAGAAATGACCATTTGCCTCCAGGAGCCCTGTAGACATTAAATGGTACAGAGCTTGGTCTGGTTTTTCTGGGAGACTGATTTTTATCCTTGGTGCCCTGGCTTGTGAAGCCATACAAGCAGGTTGGATAGAAGGAACATTTTAACTAGCGCTTGAGTCGTTGCAGACCCAGGGGGTGTGGTAGCCATGTTAGTCCCAGGATATCAGAGAGACAAAAGTGGATAACAGGATCTCTTTTATTGGACCAACAACCTCTGTCTGGGAGAGTGCCAAGCAGCCACCTTCGCTCTAGTTACAGAATGGTAGTTGAATGTGGATCTGGCCCTCTGAAAGGCAGATGGCTCTGTTTATGAACTAGGTTGGAAACAGCAGGGAAAAAAAAAAAACCAAGCACACTTTCCAACCATTATGACTGCATGTTTTATTTTGCCAAACTTATGAGAGCAAGGCAGAAGTAGAGGTGTAGAGACTTGCTCAGATGTTGGAGCCGACAGCAGGGCATCCCACAGAGAACACAGATGCCCCTGGGAATGCTGTCAGGGATGCCTGCTGTTTGTATTTTGAGTCAGTTGCCTGATCACATTAGCCCCCACGGGGGGTTGTTGGGATGCAGACAGTGCGAGCACAGTGAGAGTGTGTGGGTGGTTGGAGTTTCATGTCCCCTATGTGCTTCTGTTAAAGCCCTATGAATTATTTCAGCTTATTTAACAGATTTTCTGTATTAAAATTCAATGACTCATAATGGATGTACTGTAAACAGTTTTATTATGAAACAATAAAAAAATAATAATAAAGTTTTAATGAAACCAATGGAAAAAAAAAACACTGCCTTTGTATTTGGAAATACATTTAAAACTAACCAATCTTCTAAAGCAACCAGCTACACACGGACTTTTATTACTGCAACAGTGCAGACAAAAAACCTCAACGTACAGTTAGAATGTGTTGTTAACTACTATCAGGTTGGGAAGGAGGGGGTTGCATAAAGTTGAAGGTGAGTGTACACCTTGCCGGTGACTCTTATCCAGAGGGTTCCAGGGCCGAGTGCCTCGGCCCAAAATTCTCAGGAACGTTGCAGAGCTCTAAAGAGCTGGGCTCCTAGACGCAAGCGTTCACGGTGCCCGGAAGCTGGGTCTGAGAGGTGAATGGGAGCAGCTGGGAAAGCTGCGGTGGGGATGCAGATGTTACAAGTTGCTGCTGGAACCAGTATCCAGCATTGTTCAGAAGCTAAAGAACATGGCTGGGCCCCAAAAACTTACAGGACTGGGGGGACTGCTGTCCCAGCAGGAGCATGTTTCTCATTCTGGCTCAGGATAGCATCCATAAGTTGATTCTGCATCTCTCCCTCTTCCTCCTCCCTGCTCTCCTTCACCACAGGGATGCTGACCTCACCCAGAGCCATCCTCTCTTTGGCCAATGCAACAGTCACCTGCAACAGTTGGTTGCTTTATTTAATAAGAAATAAAAAACAGCTTTTTCTCTCTGTCTGGGACCTCATGGACAGCCTTCGCCCCTCAACAAGCCTTGCTCTCTTCTGTGACTCTGCCATAACCTCAGTAAACGTCTCATCCAGAGTCGTCTTTTCCTCTTCCTCCAGTTGGCCAGCCTGTCAGTAGTCCATAAAGGTCCTGTCCTGGACAGCCTGGCTGATGCATTGGCCGTGGCTGCGGAAGTAGGGAAAAAAGTTGTAGTTTTCCCCACCTACATGTATCTGCAACCTTTCCTTTCTGAGAGTCAATCACATTCTTGGGGGGAGGGAGGGAGAGAACCTCAGAATTTGTGGTCTAAGTGTATGGAGGGTGCATTTGGATTTCAGTCTACTCTCTCTGCTTTCATGCTGTCCGGGTGGGATAGGGTGGTTGGAGCTATGTTCCAGGTTTGTTTTTACAGAGGGTTATGGGAGGCAAGTTGGCCAGTAATTTTCTCACCATCCCCTTTAGGCTGTCTTGACTTTTATGTTAGACAGACAGACCAGTAACTAGGAAGCAGAGAACGGCCTTATTCAGAAAGGCAAACAACAGACCAGGATGGTACCCTCAGAAGCACTGCAGGAATGGAAGGGGCTTACAAGCTATAGCAGCGGGCCAAGGCATGTGGCTATCCCCTATAATGCGTGCAACAAAAACTGAGCTACTTCTCAGCTTTAAGTTCTGCTCTTTCCCTGCTACAGAGAGGGAGGAAGTGCAGAGAAAAATAGATGGGTCCTACGATGGTCAGCTACAATGCACGTTACCTGTGTGGCATTTGAACCTGTGTGGGGAGCACGTTTTGTGGCATAACTAGGTATGTAGTGTGCACTCATACCTCACAAGCTATGAAGACTAAACCAAAATTTCTTCTCCTGTGAGCACTGCCTCAATAAACTGAGGAATTTTGCATGAATTAATACTTTTGTTAGTCGAATCTGCTGTGTGTGGTGGTGGGGTGAGAAAGCATACTTAGTCTATACCTTGCTAGGCTTTTAACTCACATCCACCAACAATAAATTGTAAAGACAGGTACTTACGTGCCAAAGTTCTCTACAGCTGGGGAACTGACTCCTTGGTCGGGCCTGGGTTTGTGGCTAGGACTTATTCCTGTCCTGCACTGGGTGTGCCACAGGGCCTGTTGTAGCAGGGCAGGACTGAGGCTAGCTTTCCAGCTGGCTGTCATCATGATCCTGAGTCATAAAAAAAGATCCTGGCTCTCAGGGGACAGCTCCCTCTCCGGCTCCTTCCCCCAGTGGGTGTAGCCAGTTATCCTCTGTGGAAGAGGCTGAGTGGGCAGCATGCTCCGACCGGTGCCTGAGATGGGTCATACTAGAATTCTGTAGAGAACTGTCCAGTTCATAAAAAACTGAAAACAAATGGACGGATCACATAGCCCCTGCTGAATTGTCTCCTTTTAGCTCTCGTTTCTCTTGAGCGGCTTACTCTTTACCCAGCATTGGTTGGCAGCACGGTCATGACCCCTCACAGACATCTGCTTTGCCATTTCCACGAAAAAAATTTCCGTATTCCCATGGCTAGCCACAGGAGTGTCCTGAACCAATGCTTCTCCCTAGACGGCAAGGAGAACCATGGTTTCAGGGCAGCTCCAAACAGCTGCTCGAGGTGTGTTGTGGGGCTGCTGTTGGGTTGTATTGTAAGATTAATGAGGCATTGGGATCCACAAGCAAATGAACAAAATCTGTGCACCTTTTGTGGGAGTGGGTGGGGAAGGTGGTCATCTTGCAAACTTGACACCAGAGCAGGGAAGGCACACACGTGACCGGACAGGTAGTAAACAGTCAACCTGCAAAGCACTGTGGGATAGCAGTTGGAAGCACACAAAAAAGAGGTGGCATGCAGCAATTGCACGCCCACGAACAGACCAAACTACTTCAAAGCCATGCAAACCTAGTTCCCTCTGCCAGGAGGCTGCAGAATTCCTGATAAACATGCAGTGATGGGTTGCACCATGTGTACGCAATGGTTTTCAAACTAGATTCAGATCAGACCAAGCTGAGTTAAAGCCCCTTGTAGACAAGCCCTGAATCTGGAAGGGGCTTTTTCTCTTCAGTGTGCACATATATTCTGGAGGGGAACAAGTCCACCCCTTACCTAGAAAGGCCAATACCTTTCCATCAGACTTGCATTTCCTTTCCATTCATTGCTGCCTGGTTTTGATATTCAGGGCTATTTAGGTTACATGTACATAGCTCATTAACTGCCTCATGGACCCCATTCAAAAAACAAATTGTTTTCAGAGCAGAGCATAAAATTAGTGGCACTTTGTAAAACTGGAGGGGGGGGGGGGAGAAGACAGGGACGACTTTAACCGGCCCCATGGACATCCTATCTACAAGGAAAAGGTTACTCGTCATGAACCCAAAACCAGCACCGAGAAAATAGGAAATACTTCTGATCCGCAGGCCAGGTAGCTGGAGGTATTAAAAACCATGAGCCTTCCCACAGCAATTCTTGTTAAGCCTTTTAATGTGCAATCACAGTGTGGATCTTTGACTAATGGGAGTAATGAATTATACAGGATACAAAAGCCATTTTCATATAACTATTTTAATAGGGGCTTGACCCTTCACTCTACCAAAACTAAATATTTGAAGCTCAACTCTTCTGTCACCAGTACAAAAGGAGAAGAAACGCGTCTGGACTCAATGGGCCAAACTGGTGGAAAACTGCTAGTAACAGGAGGAGAATCTAGTGTCTGCTATTGGGTTTACCACCAGGCTGATGAAAGAATCCATGCCATTGTAGAAAGCTCACAACTATAAAATCAAATAGGAAAATATGTACTTTCATTGGCACTCCTCAGCTAATAAAAATCCTTTTGAGGCTAATTCTACAGGGACATTTTTATTTTATCCTCCTGAAAGCAATTTTGCTCCTTATATAGTTTCCACATGCAATAGAGAAATGTGCAATCATAATAGTGTTTATTTGCTGTCACCCTTTTCATTCCCTATAGACTGCTATTTGCAGCAGAGAGAGGGAGGCTTGGCATCCCCGCACATGGAGGATACATGCGGTGCCTGGTGGCTTGAAGTTCCCCTATTTCCTTATTCAGAGGTTCACCTCTCCATATTTTCCTAGGGCGTGACCAGGGTTGCTTCAGAGACAAGCAACAGTCATGTTGTCTCTGGTCATCAAAGCTCCATTGCAAAAACCAAGCATGGGGCCTAATATGAGAGGGAGGATGGGCTAGCAGTTAAGGCAGTACCTTAGGCCTTGGAGACCTTGGTTCAAGTCCCTGCTCCACTACAGTCTGCCTGCGTGACTTTGGGCAACCCACTGATCCTCTGTGCCAGAGTTCTCCAGCTATAAATGGGGAGAATACGACCACCCTGTCTCCTAGGGGAGTCAGGAGGCTAAACGCATTTGAAGATGGGGATGTAAAAGTACCTAGCATCTAAATGCCTCCCAAAGCCAGACAGAAAGTCAATGGGACTCATCTTCTGCAGGCATAGGCCAGGCCCTTTGATTTGCACAGCTCCAGGTCCTCAAACCGGCCATTGGATCCACTAGCATACATCTGTGGAATCCCATTGGCCAAGATTTTCTGAAGCAATTAGTGATTTTAGGGTTGAAATACCTGAAAGGGCCCTCATTTTTAAGTGGGTAAGAGCTCAGCACATAGTACTAAGAGCACCTATTCCACCATCGTTGCAACCATCACCAGCCACACCATATGATAAACAAAGGTCATGGATTTCAATGGGACTCAGCAGGAGACAGAATTCTGTCCCAGTGGTCTGCTTCCTAAGCCTATTGATCGAACTGTAGCCTAGTCAGTGTCTGTAAGCAAGGGTCAGTGACTTGCCTTCAAGAGCAAGTTGAGTGGTTACACATGCCAGCAGACCATGCAGCGAGTTAAAAAAAGGCAAGCCAGATTGCTTTGAGAACAAGTGGAAGCAGTCTACTGGCTCCAACGTCACTCACCATTCCACTAGCGTTAAAAATGATATACTTTAAATCCCATTATTAAATGAGTCCCTGGAAACCCCAACTGAAATTGGCGCTCCATTGCGTTCATCTCTGAAGATGAACGCGTAGGCCTACATTTGCAAAAAAGTCACTAGTGATTTTGGGTGCCCTCTGAATGTCTACAGAATTAGGACTCTCAAACTTTTGAATATATATATCGGGCATAGTAAGACAGATCTGACCCAGATGGCTTGCCGTCTGAGCAGCTAAAGCACAAGTATTATGACTGCCATTTTAGAGATCAGAAACAGACATAGGGCTAATTTGCCAGCTCTTCACTCCCATCACTTGTGCAAGTCACTGCAGGGGAGTTCAGTGGGACTCCTCAAGTAATTCACACACTGGCTGTGCATGACTTGCCCTAGATCATACAGGGAGGCTTCAGCAGAATGAAGAATTGAACCCAGATCTCCTGAGGGCCAGTTCAAGGACCTCACTTAACCAGTCCATCTCTGGAGGCAATTGAAACTGGTGGAATTTGTGTGTGACCACTGTAATGGTGTGTCTGAAACGAAGATCTCCCACAGCAGAAGCAGCTGAAATTCTGGTTATAATTAGCAGAGTGACTTAAAAGGGACATTGTTAGGGTCCATATTTATTCTCTCTCAAGGATTCCCTATCAGTTTGCTTAGTTTACGAGCCAACTGCAAGTTCAATCTGAAATCTCAGAACAGTGCTCCTTCCACCTCTCGTTTTCTGGTGAGAGTCTGATCAAATCTTAGCTAACAGTTTGTTGATGATGCATCAGGTAGAATCTCTCCATTAAATTCTGTTGGCTTTTCAGGGTTAGCAGAACTAAAAAACCTGTTTGGGGCCATAAGACCCCAATTTTGCCTACAACGAAGCACGTTGGTAGCTTTACTCACATAGCAATTATTCAGCAGATGAGCCGAGACCACTGTCTACCAAGTGGACTATTGCCTCATTGTTTCCATGTGGTCCCGTCAGTCTCCATCTGTACATTAAGGTTGTAAGCTGTCCAGGTCAGGAACCTTTTTTAAAAAAATGTGTTTGTACAATGCCTAGCACAACAGAATCCTGGTCCATCACTGAAGCTCCTAGGCAATACTATATAGTGTAAATAATAAATACGACCACCACCGCCATTTGAGTCCACAGAACTACTCACCTGAGTAAAGTTTTACTCACATGCTTAAGTGTTTGAGAAATCAATGCTGAATATACGAAGGTATTCTCTGAGGAGACCGACATATGTACCTTAGAAGGTGCCATTTTTATGTAGTCACTTCTCTGACTACGAGCACACTTTAAGGAGTTACTTTACCACTACCGAATATCTGCTTACTGTCTGGTGACTCTTACAAAGGTGATGGCTAGGCCATTTTGTTTACCTTTAGGTAACAAGTACAACAACGTTTAACCACTCCTATACAACCAATAAATACTTTTCTATTTACAGTTGATAAATTACAACAGCTAGGCAAGCTGTGGGCAGCTCAGCAAGAGAGAGATCAAACGTTTGCCAGCTCACAAGTCTATGGAGAACTTTATCCAAAGTAATCAAAACACACAACAACCACCACACCCCAAACACCGCCGCGCCCCCCCACCTACCTTGTTATTTTGGCAAAGCCCCAGGATTCTTTCAGAGGCACTTGGGGAAGTTTCATTAGGGCCTCACTGACCCTGGCATAGAGGATTTTCTTCTAACTGAAGAGTCTAAATAAATTCTCCCCTTTTGAGGGGTTTTTAATACTATAGCTTTGACTTTAATACCCTCAGAGTTCATCTTGTTATGGTACTAATGGGCCAAACTCTGTCCTGCTGTCTTCTGCACAAACCCACCAGCGTCAATCCAATTTAATGTAACAAAAGGTCTCACCTGTTCCCCAGAACCATACAGACAGCTCAGAAAGAGAGAGAGAGAGAGAGAGTTACAAAATACCCTCATTACAATATTAGATCATAAGCATGTGTTCAAGTGCTTTCCTGAGTGCTCAGCGCTTCACTGGGTCAAATCCTAATCCTATAACAAGAAACTGATGCTGCCACCCCAACAAGCCCCAAATCCCCACTGCTACCGACATATCAGGTTAGGAGTCGCTCAGCGACTCAGCATTCACTGCAAACAAGTGCCATTTTCACGGCTGGTTGCAGTTATTTTTAGCATCTCGGAGCTATCTTTAGGCTTCAATTAAACGTCACAGGATAATTTGCTAGGATGTAAGCTTGGCGGTGAGGGCCAATGATTGAAAAAACAAATGTTCAATCATGAATGGATGGAAAGAGTGTGTGCTTTTTCCCTGGCGGATGCTTCTTTGACTTTTTCCCTTAAAATTATTTATTTGCTTCTATGATAGAGCAAAGGTTTTGCAAATATAAATTAGTTTTATGACTATATCAGCACCTCTCCTTATCCCACATGGAAAAAGCACTTTTTGAAGGGTATGCAAAAACCATCCCAGTAGCCTTACACTTTTTTTTTTTAAAACCTTAAACAAACATTTTAAAAGTTCCAGAGCTGAACAAGTTGAAAAATCATATTTACGACTTCCTTTCCTTCGAGCCAAAATAAATGGGGGAAAAAAAAAAACTTTAAGAGCACCGTTTGACAGAGCAGAACGTTTCTCTTATCTTCTGACATATTCCAAGAGGTCACGGTGACGGCATCAGGTTTCAGTCACATTTTATAGTAGGGGTCCATTTTAACAGTTTGTAAAGGGTTTACAGATGAATTGGTGTTATAAACATGTGGCAGATATGAGTAATAGACACTTATGAGCACATCAGTTAAAATGTGTTATGGCTATAAGCAACTTGTTAACCTGTATAACAATCAACTAATCATTTATGAACATTTTAACCATTTATGAACTGTCCATAAATGGAATTTTAGGACAATGTATGACCAAGATTTGAATAAAGAATATCCTCCTTAATGCTGGTCACTGTGGAGGGTGGGTGGGGGAAAATGGAAAAGGAGGGAAGAAGAGGGGGAGTAACAGCACTCACATGGGTGTTGTGAGGATAAATACATTAAAGATTGTGGGACTCAAATACTACCAGTTACAGGGTGTGTGATTTATGTACCACAGTAGGTTGACAGTAGAGGTGAGCTGTTCTTGTTCACCACCTTCACTGGGACGACTCCTATGAGTTTCAGTGGGAGTTTGCATTGTGGTGCTTGTTTGGGGTTTGTTTTTGCTGTGGGTGGTGGTGTTTTGGTGTGGTTTGTGTTTCCCAGATTAACAGGATTTAGGTGGGAAGGCTATGACAGATACAGAGGCAGCAGTGGGAGTGACCCATGCAGTGGAAGACACAATGAGGATGACTGGATGTGGAAGCTGCGGTATGTACATGATTCTGGAGGGGGTGCCTGGTAAGAGTTCTGTCTGCATGAAATGCCGTCTGATAGAGCTGATGGAGGAAAAGATCCGAGGTTTGGAGATGCAAGTGGAAAGTCTGGTCGAGTTTAGAAAGGGGTTCGAGCAGATTAGGGAGCAAAGACATGAGGTATCAGAAGGGAAAAGCTCAGACTTGCAGATGGAAGCAGGATTGAGGAATTCTGAGGGAAGAGTGGATGGAGAAAGTGCTCAGCAGAAGCACGTGACTAAAAGAACCAGGCAGAGGAAAAGACGGGCTAGTGAAGGAGAAATAGAGCTCAAGCACAGGTGTGCAGAGTTGGAAAATGAAGGAGGGGCTCAGCAAGTAGTCACTGAAGGTGAAAGGGCAAGGAAGAAGAGTAGAGCAGCTAGTCCTTTTGGAAAAGAGGAAGAGTCAATGGAGATTACACCAAATATGAGCCCCAGGAGGATACAGGATGGGTTGAAGAGGATTACAAGGGAGAATAGGAATGGAAAGAACTTGCAGCCAGAGGGAACAGGGGATAGACTGGAGAATAGCACCATCACTAGGAAAAGGCAGGTCTATGTGATCGGGGACTCTTTACTGAGAATAGACAGGCCTGTAACCAGAGCTGATCCAGAGAACAGAAGCGTGCGCTGTCTTCCAGGTGCTAAGATAGGGGATGTAGACTTGAGGTGGAAAGGGATCCTAAAGGGAGCGGGAAAGAATCCCCTAATTATCCTTCATGTGGGAACAAGTGATACGGCTAGATTCTCACTGGAGCGTATGAAGGGAGACTATGCCAGGCTGGGGAAGACGCGTAAGGAAATCGAGGCTCAAGTGATCTTTAGTGGGATTCCGCCTGTTCCTAGAGAAGGGCAACAAAAACGTGTGACAAGATGACTATCCACAGATGGCTTAGGCAGTGGTGCTATAAGGAGGGCTTTGGGAGGCACTGGGAGGCATTCATGGACAGAGGATAGTTTTCTCGGGATGGAGTTCATTTGAGTAGGGAAGGAAATAGACTTCTAGGATGGAGGTTGGCACAATTAAGAGCTTTAAACTAGGAATTCAGGGGAGATGGTCGGGAGATGTCCAGGTAATCTCCATGCTGGATTTTAGCATTGAGAGGGAAGAAAACGAAGTAAGAAAGGATACAAGCGTGGGGAGGAGAATGTATATAAGGAGGAAGGGCAGTGTGGATATCAGCTTAATAGGTTATACTGGCTGTAGAATGACCGTGCCTAATAGGGTACAGAATGTGAGCGAGGCCAAACAGCAAAAATTAAGAGGTTTGTACACCAATGCGAGGAGCCTGGGTAACAAAATGGAGGAACTAGAGCGACTGGTGCAGGAAAAGTGAAACCAGATATTATAGGGATAACAGAAACATGGTGGAATAGTAGTCATGACTGGACTACAGGTATTGAAAGGTATGTGCTGTTTAGGAAAGACAGACAGAAATAAGGGTAAAGGTGGTGGAGTAGTATTGTATATCAATGATGAGGTAGAATGTAAAGAAATAAGAAGCGATGGAATGGATAAGAGTCCATCTGGGCAAAAATTACATTGGGGAAGAAAACTACTAGAGCCTCCCCTGGGATAGTGCTTGGGTTGTGCTATAGACCGCCGGGATCTAATTTGGATATGGATAGAGCCCTCTAATGTTTTTAATGAAGTAAATACTAATGGAAACTGCGTGATCATGGGAGACTAACTTCCCAGATATAGACTGGAGGACGAGTGCTAGTAATAATAGGGATCAGATTTTCCTAGATGCGATAGCTGATGGATTCCTTCATCAAGTAGTTGCTGAACCGACTAGAGGGGATGCCATTTTAGCTTTGGTTTTGGTGAGTAGTGAGGACCTCAAAGAAGAAATGGTTGTCAGGGACAATCTTGGTTCAAGTGATCATGAGCTAATTCAGTTCAAACTGAAAGGAAGAAGGATCAACAAAAATAAATCTGTGACTAGGGTTTTTGATTTCAAAAATTAAGGAAGTTAGGGAAGAACTTATGGATCTAAAGGCAGGAGGCGGCCTGGGATTAGTTTAAACCAAAGCTGCAGAAGCTAATAGGAAACCTGCATCCCAAGAAAGGGGAAAAAATTCATAGGCAGGGGTTGTAGACCAAGCATCTCAGGAGAGGTGATTAAGAAAAAGCAGAAAGCCTACAGAGAGTGGAAGATGGGAGGGACCAGCAAGGAAAGTTACCTTACTGAGCTCAGAACATGTAGGGATAAAGTAAGACAGGCTAAAAGGTCAAGTAGAGTTGGACCTTGCAAAGGGAATTAAAAGCAATAGTAAAAAAGGTTCTACAGCCATATAAAGAAGAGGAAGTGGGACCGCTAAGCGCGGAGGATGGAGTGGAGGTTAAGGATAATCTAGGCATGGGCCAACATCTAACCCAATACTTTGCCTCAGACTTTAATAAAGCTAAAGATGATCTTAGGGATAATGGTAGCATGACAAATGGGGAGGAGGAGATGGAGGCAGATATTACATATCTGAGGTAGAAGTGAAACTTGAACAGCTTAATGGTACTAAACTGGGGGGCCCAGATAATCTTCATCCAAGAATATTAAAGGAATTGGCACATGAAATTGCAAGCCCATTAGGAAGAATTTTTAATAGATCTGTAAACTCAGGGGTTGTACTGTATGATTGGAGAATTGCTAACATAGTTCCTATGTTTAAGAAAGGAGAAAAAAAAAAAGTAGTGATCCGGTAACTACAGGCCTGTTAGTTTGACATCTGTAGTATGCAAGGTCTTAGAAAAAATTTTGAAGTAGTTAAGGATATTAAGGTCAATGGTAAATGGGACAAAATGCAACATGGTTTTACAAAAGGTAAATTGTACCAAACCAACCTGATCTCTTCCTTTGAGGAAGTAACAGATTTTTTAGACAAAGGAAACGCAGTGGATCTAATTTACCTAGATTTCAGTACCTAGGCGTTTGATACCATGCCACATGGGGAATTATTAGTTAAATTGGAAAAGATGGGGATCAATATGAAAATTGAAAGGTGGATAAGGAATTGGTTAACAGGGAGACTACAGCAGGTCCTACTGAAAGATGACCTGTCAGGCTGGAGGGAGGTTGCCAGTGGAGTTCCTCAGGGAAGGTTTTGGGACCAATCTTATTACTGACCTTGGCACAAAAAAAGCAGGAGTGCACTAATAAAGTTTGCGGAGGATACAAAGCTGGGAGGTATTGCCATTTTAGAGAGACCGGGATTTCATACAGGAAGATTTGGATGACCTTGTAAACTGGAGTAATAGTAACAGGATGAAATTTAATAGTGAGAAGTGTAAGGTTATGCATTTAGGAAACAACAACAAGAATTACACTTATAAGCTGGGGACGCAACAATGAGAAGTAACGGAGGAGAAGGACCTTGGAGTATTGGTTGATCAAAGGATCACTACGAGCCGCCAACGTGATATGGCCGTGAAAAAAGCTAATGCGGTCTTGGGATGCATCAGGCGAGGTATTTCCAGTAGAGATAAGGAGGTTTTAGTATCGTCATACATGGAACTGGTAAGACCTGGAATACTATGTGCAGTTCTGGTCTCCCATGTTTAAGAAGGATGAATTCAAACTGGAACAGGTACAGAGAAGGGCTACTAGGATAATCTGAGAAATGGAAAACCTGTCTTATGAAAGGAGACTCAAGGAGCTAACCAAAAGAAGGTTGAGGGGAGATAGGATTGCTGTCTATAAATATATCAGAGGGATAAATACCGGAGAGGGAGAGGAATTATTTAAGCTCAGTACCAATGTGGACACAAGGACAAATGGATATAAACTGGTCATTGGGAAGTTTAGATTTGAAATTAGATGAAGATTCCTAACCATCAGAGAATAGCCTTCCAAGGGAAGCAGTGGGGGCAAAAGACCTGTCTGGCTTTAAGATTAAATTCGATAAGTTTATGGAGGAGATGGTATAACATGATTTTGGCAATTAATTGATCTTTAACTATTCATGGTAAATAAGCCCAATGGCCTGTGATGGGATGTTAGATGGGGTGGGATCTGAGTTACTACAGAAAATTCTTTCCTGGGTATTTGGCTGGTGAGTCTTGCCCACATGCTCAGGGTTTAGCTGATCGCCATATTTGGGGTCAGGAAGGCATTTTCCTCCAGGGCAGATTGGAAGAGGTTTTTCGCCTTCCCTCTTTAGCGTGCGTCACTTGCTGGAGGATTCTCTGCTCCTTGAGTCTTTAAACCATGATTTGAGGACTTCAATAGCTCAGACATAGGTGAGAGGTTTTTCGCAGGAGTGGGTGGGTGAAATTCTGCGGCCTCTGTTGTGCAGGAGGTCAGACTAGATGATCATAATGGTCCCTTCTGACCTTAATATCTATAATCTATGAATAAGGGTACACAGTCAGTCAAAATAAGCCATATGGTGCCAGCAGTATTTAACAGCCATTTATTGCTATGGGTGGCAGGATTGGGCCCTAGATGGTTGAAAAATAAAATCATTTGAACAGCAACGCAACACTCATTAAGCCTGCTGGATCTTCTGGATTTAGAAGTTTGGCTGTAACTGGCAAAGATCACTTCCCCAAGGCTGCAACTTTGGTCAGCCTTCCCCTTCTATTGTATCCAGGCATCAGCGGCCTTCTTTGTCCCCCGGCTTGGTTCTATGCAAGTCTTCCATGACCTATTTTATTTGGTCTAGAACGGGGGACTGGACCAGTGACAGCTGTGATGCGTCGCTTAACTCTTGGGAAGCGGGAAAATAAAAAAAGTTTTTAAATATATTAACTCTGGTTGCTAAAGCCTTCTTAAAAACAAAATCTTCCTATTAAAAGAAAAAAAGAAAAGCAAACGATGACTTGGGGAAGCTGGTTCCTAATGATGAAAACCCCAGCAAGGTTTCAAGATGTTTAAGATTTCTAAAGGTGGTAGATGGTCTGTTAGTGTTTAAAGGGCAACGTACATCTCTTTGGAAAATATGGTCTTTAGACTCCCTTATAATGCTCCTCTCTCAATTTGGCCCCATGAATTGTATAGTAAGTTTCTTAAAGTGCTGGCTGGAAGCACCATACAGAAAGGAGCTGTATTGAAAGGTATAGTTTAGTTGGGTGGATCAGGTCACCCAGCAAAGCAGGAAATCTGCTGGAAATGAGGGAATTTTTTTTTAAGAAGGTGCTGCCATTGTAGTTTAAAAAAAAATAAAAAAAATTCAAACTTGCCAATGGATTCTCTTAGCAGTGGATTGCCACATTACACACACAAAGGGGACTAATTCTCATTGACACTAGCTCTGACAGTGCAAGAGAGCCTTACGATGGGTATAACTGCAATGTATGCCCACTTTAAGGCCCCTGTACGCTATCCATTATCTCCAGTATCACGATTCAGCATTTCTGAGGTCAATAGACGAAATCCATGTTGTGTATAATTTTATTGTATCCTAGGCTTTGTCCACACACACAAGTTCACATTAAACTGGGTTTTAATGTGATTTAAACTAGTGAAAAACACTTTGTGAAGATGCTTACTTTGGTTTAACAAGTGGCTTAAAGCTGCTAATCCCAAATGACATAAACCAGGTGTATATCAGTTCAAAAAAGTGTCCAAACAGCCTTTTGCATCTGTTTAACTAAATCAATTTTAAAATCACACCTTTAGCCAAAGTGACAACTTGGATTGCGGATAGAGGGAGAGTTGTGTATAGTGGCTAAAACACAGGATTGCGAGCTGGGATTATGAATTCGCTTCCTAGCTCTGCCACCGATTCTCTCTGTGGTGTTGACTAAGTTCCATATGTACCTCAGTTTACCCATCTGTAGAAAGGGTTTACACAATCTGTACGGTCAGCAATTCTGCATAACTTTAGGAAAGACTGCAGCAACTAAAATACATGACAGGTATTGAGAAGATTAATTAATTACTCTAAAGCACTGTGCGATCCCTGGATAAAATGAGGTATAAATAACTATGGTCTCATTTGAGCCCACGTTGGATGAGAGAGAGGGCAAGAGCCTCAGCTAGTATGAATCTTCAATTATATTAGTCGGGCTACATCAATTGACATGAGCTGAGGCTCTGGCCCAGAGTTAATCACAATGCTTTCTGCATTACCCTTATTCTTCTCTTGGAATTCCAGTTATGTCCCCTGGATCAGAGAATTGCAGTGAAGGTCTTTTAATAAGTGAATTTAGTTAGGAACACTTCATGCTTCAATGAGGTTTCATTTCCAATCAGAACTAAAGAGTCAGCATCGGTCTCAGTCATTTTAGTTTCTCTGCTGAGAAACCTGTTAATCTTATGGAAATTAATATCGTGGCTGTTTGGAGAGGGGAGCACTTTCAGTGGCAGGGGAACATCATTTAGTTCTAGCTACCACAGGAGTGAAGTTGTTAGCTCATGCAAATTGACTGCCTAAAATAAACGTCAAAAGTGAATGAATTAAGATCCTGAGATGCAATCACCTTTCTAATATCTGCCATTGCATCAGACTCATTTCATTAACATGAATCTTCTCCCACAAATTATAACCGTTAACTGGGCAACATTAGACTCCGTGAATAAGTCAACTATACAGAAAGTGCTGTGATGTATTTGGTGGACTGGCCTTGCCTTTTCTTCAATGCCCGTTTACACAGAGATCATATCCCAATTTTGGGGAACACAAAGGTATTTCAGCTGTGCTGTCTTCACGGCTATTGTTATAGGACCTAGCTGGATTCAAGCTAGCTAGGGTAGGATAGCCCATGCAGAACTTTGGCTGTTTCGACATACCCAAAACCATCTCACGGTGTGATGAAACTGGCCAGGATCTGTAGGGGCCTCATACAAAGCCTATTGAAACAATGAAAAGAATCCCATTGTATTCAGGAAGCTGTGGATCAGGCCCCAGAAAAGGAAGTTGGCTTCATAATTATAGTTTCCTGTAATCATTTATTGTGCATTTTTATGTTGCTTTTGCTAGATCGCACACTAGAATTTTTTTTTAAAACCTTCTTTTCTCCTCCCCAAGATGCAAAGATCTGGGTGCACGTTGCATCCAAGTGGCATAGTGCCTCTTCTTCCAATCCAAGACCCTGATTCAAACATACAGGTATGTATTTAACTTTATGTATATGCGTAAGGCTGTGTCTTCACTATGAAGAAGAGTCGTGTTCTTCAGCAGAGCTGCCGTCACAAGGATTTTACCATGAGTCAGTTGAGGTAGTTTGTAGTTTTCATACTAGATACAGAGCGTAAGGCCATAAGAGGCCACCAGATCATCCAGTCTGACTTTCTATCAGAGGCCACTATCACCACACATCCCGCCTCACACAAAACACAACCACCCAAATTAGATCGAAGTATTACAGCCCTCAAAAGACTAAACTATCGTGAGCCACAGACACAATATGGGAGATGCAACAGTGCCTTGCTGTTATTTTAAGCCTGCCTTTTATTGAGACCATAGACCTTTCAAAACATCCTCAACTAGAGAGGCAAGCAAATCAGGATTTTCATACATCCTCATTACTCCTGAGAAGAAGAAAATGGTTTCACACAAACATTATGGAAGCTACTGGTTGGTAAACTGAAAGAACCTCAGATTATGTAAAAACTACATTACTCTCATACTTCAGCTGTCTGGCTATGCCAATTTCCTGGCAGCAATCATTGCACACACATTTACAGTAAATCTTTGCCTTCCCTAGTCCTAAGCTAAAACTGATGGAAAGGATTTTTAGTTTAGCTTTGGTATTTTGCTAAAAAGGAATGCAAATGTCACAATTAAAAAAACACAAACATACAGCTCAGTGGAAAATTAAAGGGCAACTTTGACTACAGCCCCAGCGATTAGACATACACAGGTAACGGATCTTTAGCTGCTGTAGTCCTAATGTCAGAGCCTGGAGTTTTTGCGGCTTGCATAATGAACCCTTAATGAAGGGCAATGTTCCAGTGACCCAGAGTGATCAGCAGCGCCAATATTTAACATGAACAGCTCTCGTTTTTCACATTCAGTTAGTAGATCGTAACTCTAGATAAGAGTGTTTTCCCTTTTATGAGCCACTTTTCCCAGCATCCTGCAGATGAGTTTCCAGTTCATTCAGAGAGGTGGCGGAGTTCATGTAACGCCCATTAGCAGCAACGGGAAGTGCATGTGTATTGATGGTGGAGTGGACCCCAAGGTCAGGGCTGGTTGTGGATTCATGCAAATTTTAGTTTTACAAACTTCGGATGCGATTCTCCACTTTCTTGCTCCTTGTAGTGTTAGTGGGCCAGATTCCGCACTTTGGATACTCATTTACACTAGTGTAACGTGAACAGCAGTGTTTAGCACCCACTTTTGCTCCCTTTTCAGCAGTGCACATAAAGGGCAAGGCAACGGAAAATTAAGCCCATATATTATAGTGCAATATGAAGATGCAGAGAATTGCTTCAAATCTGTATCTAATTTATACAGCAAGGTACATCCCTGAAAAAAAAAAAAAAATCCTCTCTGCTGCTTGGTTTTTATACCTGTCAAGTACCAGAGGATCGCTATAGGCTTTATACTCTTCTCACTTAGGATAGGTCTACACTGCAATCAGATTTGAATGCAGCACCTGTCGTGACACCCGAGCTCGATTTGATTTAGCTACATCGAACAACGAAGCAGCAGCAGCATAAGCCAGCCACTTGAGTACCTACCAAGGTCCCAAGTGGATTTGTACAGCCTGCACTGCATCCCATGGCTTTGCTGCTGTGGTTATTAAAGCGAGCTCGGGTACGTGTACACCTGCCTCAGTCACCCTGCCCATTGCCGCATAGACCGAGCCTTACTATAGGTTCACAGCTGTGTCACCCCATTGACTTTAGTGGAGTCCTAAAGTGAGTGGCAGGAGAATCACACCCAGCATACCCAAAACCAGGAGACGTTGACGGTATGCTTAGCACTAGAATTTGAAAACAGTCTGGGGTTTCCATGAACATGTCAGAAAAACCATCTCCCCCCCTCCGCTCCCCTTCAATTTAAACTGGCTAGTTTGTTGTTGTTGGGTTTTGGTCCTCCCCCACCCCCAAAGGCAATGTAACGCCACCTTCCACTAAACTAGAAATCCTGGGCTATGCAAACAGATTCTTGTGTGAGAGTCATTTTTGCCTGGCCTCCAGGAATTGCGGAGGGAGGAAGTTAGAAGAGCGTCACGTAGTGTAGAACTCACATTTTGTCAGACGTGTATTGAAGTGGAAAATTCAACACAACCTTAATGATGGAGCTGCCACACACACACCCCCTCCCCCCATATCTGTAATGGGACTGGAGAACAGAACTAGCAGTTGTCAAAGTTCACCTAGAACTCAGAGGGCCTGACTGCATGTACACGAAGGCCATTGTACACCACTCTGACAGTATAAAGAAGCCTTAAAATGAGTGTAAATACATGCACGCCCACTTTAAGGTCCTTTTACATTGCCAGAGTAATGTAGAATCACCTTGGTGTCTACAAGAATCAGACCCCTAGTTTTCTAATAGGTTCTAGATTTATTGTTCTGCCCAAATTCTTAGATAACCACCCAGAGACCTCAAAACCAATTTCCAGAGAAAGTGAGCACCATTAGCCCCACCCCACCCCTTGACAGAGGAGAAAAATTAAGTCACCCCTTTCCTCATTTATTAGTATTATGTATTCATAATCTTCTATGCAAACCGGAACCCGAATCTGCACATGCAGCCATGGTCATTTTTGTTCTTATCCTTACGGGTATGGGAAGCCATCTCATGGGCAACAGGAATAAGAGGGGAAATTGCCACATACGTGGGCCTAACAGTGCATCTGGCTCCAGATCTTAATTCTCTGGCTGTAGTAATTGGTGCAGCTCCATTGCCATCTCAAACAGAGAATTTGGCCCTGGATCTGAACTCGGTGCTTTTGGCAGCTTGCCCATACACAGGACTTTGGGGTCCATTAGCCATGAACCATCCATGTATCCCTGCAACCCCACTTCCCCCAACCCAGGCCAGATGTGCTGCAATGACTGGGCCCACCGAGTCACCTATAAGTGACCCCAATTAAATGATTCTCTGCAAAGAGGACAGGAAGCATGTTTATAGCTGCTGTCATTTTGGCCTTCTCAGCGGCTGTTGTCCCACATATCTCTAAACAAGAAAACAGAAACCACCACCACCACCACCACCGGGCCAACTCCTCAGCTGGTGCAATTCAGCAAAGCTCCATTGACCTCTGTTTCACCTATGCAGATTTAAACCATTGGGGGATCTGCCCCCTTGCATTTTGTTTCACAAGCCTATTCTATTTCACATTTTATTGCAAACACCAACCACATCACCGAGAACCATCCATTAGTTTCTCTGTTCAATGTATTTTGCCTGATAGGTAGGCAAGTAAGTTAATGGAATCTGCACCTATACTTTCTTCCTAATGCACATGGCTGCATCTCTTCCTAGTCCAGTTCATAACCTTGAATTCTAATTCATCCTCATTGAGGAACTCACTTTTTGCAATACCTATTTTGTACCCTTTTAGTGCACGCTTCCAATCTCAGCATTATTTTCCAAAGCTCCTAGCACTTACACGAACAGTTCATTTAATTTTCCTTTTATTTCTCAGTTTAATCCATTTAATTTTATACTTTGGTTCATCTATCTTATATCAAGGTCTAACATAACAGCTCATTATATTTAATAAGTACTAGAACCAGGAAAGTGCAAAATTTGGGGAAAAAAGAAACCTTTATCCCTCTTCTCATTCCCCCCTTTCAAAATCTGATCCAGAATAAAACCTTTTGAAGGGCTCTGTTAACTTCTAATTCTCCATTTGGGGCGGGGAGGGAGGAGAAGAGAGAGAAGTACTAGGAGTTGGGAAGCTCAGAGTTCTATTCCTGGCCATGCCACTGACTTAGTGGGCGACCTTTGGCAAGTTACTTACCTTCCCTGTGCTTCAGTCTCCCCATGTGTAAAATGGAAATGCTTATTGAGGTCACAAGGGTAACAGGACACTAAAAACGTATTAATATTGGTGAAGAGTCTCAGATAGCCTCTTCTATCTGCATCATTGGTTACACAAGGCTTCATCTACATTCCCAAGTTTTGCTCAGGACTAGAGACCAGTCAAAGTACCGCAAAAGAGAGACTGTTCTTGGTGCACTTCTGCCCTGATCACAGCAGTAAACAAATCTTGCAGCAATATAGTCTCACATTGTGAGATTTCTAGCTAGCATCTAAGGGCCAAAACCCTTATGCACGGCAGTGTAGGGTCATGGCATATAGAAAAAAAAATCCAAACAAGTTTAGGACAGCACAAACCTATGATATGAACTGCACTTACCAATTTGCTCTCCGTAAGGTAGGTTGCTAAGCTGCTAATGGTAGTTACCTTCTTGTAGTTGTACTGATTTGCTGAGGAATTACTCCCCCCACCCCGTTTTACATACTCCCAGTAACGGTTCAGAAATCTGAAGTTGACATCAGATTTGTTATTAGCACGTAAGACGGTCTTGCCTATCTTTTCCGAAAGGGTAATTTAATGAAGCAAAGTGTAAGCAGCAGGTTTTTGTGTTTTTTTTTAAAACTAGATCCTTCACTGCCACTGATGGACTTCTTTTAAGATCCAGTTAATAATTGTCCCTGTAGAACTAAGGCTCCAAATGCTCATTCAGCTACAACTAGCCAAGAGCCAAATCCTGATCTATTGAAGTCAGTTACTTTGGCCATTGACCAGGATTTGACTTCAAGTTTCTTCACCATCTATGCTGCCCACAACAGGGATGTCAAGTAAAAGTAAAAGTACTGTCAGGTGGCCTGATGTGTGTGTCGGGGCTCTTTCTGGGGGGGACTGTTAGCTTAAAGGCAAAAGACTGCTTTTCACCTCCGCTTCACTGACCCAGGTCCAGCCCATGTCACTATATGAAGAACTCTATTTGGTAACATTTTTTAAAGTTGCCATCCTATTCTCCTGGACCCTTACATTTCCACCAGTCCTGCAGGGGGAAATTCTGTTCCATGCTGGTAGTAGAGACACTGAGCTTGATTCTGAATTCCCCCCTCTCTGCCTTGGGCAGGAAATAGCTCTTTTACAGACAGCTTCCCCTATGGGAAGTAAAGAATAGCTGTAAACAATGAACTCTAACTCTTTTCTCCCACAATGTTGTAGGTAGGCAACCAGGGTAGCGCACAGCCCTTATGCCAGTTCTGCACAGACTGCAGAGTCTGTCAGCACAGGGAAGACTTGGGGGGTGATTTAGGTCTGGTTCCACCCTTTTCAAGGCCCCTTTTTGCTGCCAGAGGGCATCTGAGAATCAGGCCCTTCCCCTGCAGGACATATGGGCTTTTAAAGGATCCAGAACTGCACTGCGTAGCTATGCAACTTCCTGCAGCTATTTGCTTTTTCCTTGTAGATTTCTCATCTAAACATTGACCAGGGCCAACACTCTGATGTCAGACTATCCAGTCACTGCCTGAGTCTTCCTGATTTCTTCAGCTGAGCGACAACTGAATATGCCTCTTGTAACTTTGCAGTTCTGCAGAATTAGAACACTTCCTTCTTGTAGTAGGTTTTTATTCGTTCCCCGGTGGGATACAAAGTTCTTGTTTTCATATGCAGTCGCATAAGCATTTGCTTTTCTCCCCCACCCTCCCCCCCATAGTAACTGTACTCTGCTGTCAGCTTCAAACAAAAACATCCCTCTATTTGTAGGAGCATATCTCCCTCTCAAAGGTTGTAAATAGTTTCCCGGTACATAAGAATGTAAATCCTAAAAGATGGGGTTGCACTGTAATGTTGAACATTTCCTGGTGTCTGTTGGTTTGTGATGAGAATTGCACTCTGCGTTGCCCCTTGGTCCATGTGAGAGGTTGACTAAGGCCCTTCTACAAGTAAATTGTTGTTGAATTTCTGGCAGTACTCATCTGTCCTTGGAGTGCAGACCATGAAGTACAAAAGTTTGCAACAAAAAGGAAACTGCTTGCAGTCAAAAGAAACTATTTACACTGAGCTAAAAAGAAGAGACCACACAAAAACCTGTACACCTGCTTTTGCCCTCGGACAGTGGAATAAAAATACTGAACCGGCCTTCACCTGGCCTTGAAGATAGTAAGGGTCAGTAGACTGGTTAGTTTCCAAGCGCTTCTGGGCAGCGCTGTCTTGTTTGTACAAGTTTAGCACAATAGGGACTTGACCTCTAGGCACTACTACAATATTGCTATTGCTAATAAGATAATAAGGGACAGAGCCTCAGCTGGTGTAGACTGGCATAGCTCCATTTTATTCAATATTGAAGAGTTTTGCTCAATGGGTTGTCAGTTCAAACTGAGCCAAGGTTCTGGAGCTAGAACCAGACAGATTCCTCCTCGAGGCAGCTCCAGTGAAGTCAACCGAGTTAAAACAAGGAGGAGTTAGGCCCAAAGGTTTAGTCATCTGTTGGGCCAGATTTCCAAACTAACAGAGCTCAGCACATTGGGTATCAGGCTTCTTTTGAAAACGTTATGCTCATGGCATACACAGAGGGTTAGAAACAAAGCAAACACGCTTCCTAGAAGACTGGAACATAACACTACTTGATTTCCAAGAATCCAGAACTCTAAACACAATGACCAGAGAGCGTGAGTGTGTGCACACAGGCCTGCCAAGGCAGAGGCGCATATCTTCACCCACCTTCAGTGGCGGATTGAGAGTTAGTGGGGCCTTGTGCACAGCTTCATTTTGCCCAACCCCTCGGGACCCAGCCAAGAAGAAAAACCAAACTACACACTCTTATCTCCCTCCTGCCCCCCCTTCATCCTCCTCCTCCATTATAAGTAATGGGAAGTAAATGAAAATAAAGTGAGGTACCCTGATTGGTGCAGGGGGTTGGGGTGCAGGACAGGGGCAGCATGGCTCCCAAAGCGACCGGCACACCCCCCGCCCCGGTAGTGGCTCCTAGGCAGGTGGAGGGAGGGGAATCTCCACACACCGCTGCCTGCAAGTGCCACTCCCGCAGCTCCCATTGGCTGCAGTTCCTGGCCAATGGGAACTGTGGAGTCAGCGCTCAGGGTGGGGACAGCGTGCAGAGACAGCCCCCCGCTCCCCACCCCCCCCAGGGCCATAGGGACATGCCCGTCGCTTCCAGGAGTGAAGTGGCACGGAGAGAGCGGGTAGGGAGCACAGAGCGGGTAGGGAGCTGCCTTAGCCCTGCTGCTGGTGTGTGTCTGTGAACCCCTTGGGGAGAAGGGGGCAGCGGGTCTCCACGCACTGCCTGGGGCAGGGGCAACACACAGAGCTGCCTCCCCGGCCCAGGGCACGGAGAGACATGCCAGCAGCCGGCCGCTTCTGGGAGCGGCGTGGGGCCAGTGCATGCCGGCAACCTGCCTGCCTGAGCCCTGCTGTGCTGCTGGCTGGGACTCGGGGGCAAGTTGTCAGATATTTGTCCTGCATTTTGGTGGCCGCCCCCTCCCATCATTGGGGGCCCCCCCATGACGCCACCACAGTTTGTTTCATGGTAAATCTGCTCCTGCTCACCTTGCTCCAGATGGACTCTTTTGCAGACTGACTGCCGAAGACCCAAATCGCATCCTTCCCTACAGAGCCCTCAGCCTGCAACCAGGACCAAGGGCCTTAAGGAGACCACTATGAATTAAGAGTTTTCAACGCACCACAGAAAATCTGGCCACAGGTATCACAATGGGAGCTAGGCACCGTGAAACATCTGGTCCTTGTTTAGGTGCTGAAACAGGAGCGGAGCACTTCTGAAAGAATCTGGCCTGACTCGCCACTGAATTTCTTCAGTTGTCAGAGTAGCAGCTGGGTTAGTCTAAGGTGCCACAAGTACTCCTTTTCTTTTTGAGCATACAGAGTAACAAATTTGAGCATAAGCTTTCATGAGCTACAGCTGCATGCATCCGATGAAGTGAGCTGTAGCTCACAAAAGCTTATGCTCAAATAAATTGGTTAGTCTCTAAGGTGCCACAAGTCCTCCTTTTCTTTCTTCAGTCGTGTGTCAGTTTACCACCACTGAAAACCAATGGAATTGCACCAGTGTTATACTGGGGAACAATTCAGTGGGGGAAACCAGCCCCGTTTCTAGGAACGCACCACAATAATATGGTTTTACTCAGCCAGCCCTGACCGTGCCAGTCACTAATGTTCTGGTGCTTGTGAAAAGCTAGCAGCCCTGGAGACTGAACTCCTTCAGTTATCCACAGCACAGGTGCCCCATGGAGAGCAGAAGCTTCTCCCACCCCAGCAACATGTATCAGCCACTGGCTGGTCAGGTGGCTACCTCTTTGGGTGAGACCGTGTCTTTGATTCATTCCTTGCTTGGCCTCTCTACTGAGGCTCCCAACATCCACCCATTGCAGCAGTGGGTTTCAGGGTTGACATCTGTGCCACTAAGAGTTGGGACTGAGAATTGGAACCAAGAGTCCTTTTTCATAGGCCATCAGAGTAAATAGATGGCAACATTTTTGGGTTACTATTCCTAGGAATGAATTTGAAGTGGAGAACTAGAGAGAAGTGATGTCCGATTGTGGATACCATTCCCATGGCAATAGGTCTATAGAACACAAGGATCAGACATTTCAGTTAAATACCCTTGGAGAAAGTCACACTATGCAGATGCCAACAGGGGGTGATGGTGGGTACACATGTCCTTGTACAGGCATGACAGGTCTGCCATCTGGGCCCAGGCCCAAGCCCAAGAGGAGGAGCTCGAGGCATCGGACTCTATAGCAGCTTGTGTTTTTTAGCTCTAGGGGTCCCCGGTTCAATACCTGGCATGTCAGCCAAGAGAGGCCATCACACCAGTAGAAAGCCTGACCACCATTAAAGGCCTTCTCAAGCCCTCAAAAAACCACTGATTGTGAGAAGCATAAATCCTTAGTGAACCTTCTACCCTTATTCACCAGGACTTTACCTGGCATTCATCTCTTGTAGTGAAGAAAATCTTACAGGTGGGTGGGCGAAAGATTCATCTGGCTTTGCTCTTTGGATACAATGTGTTAGCTGGATTACAGAAGAGACTCTAGCTGTCCATATTTTTAAATCCCAATGACCTCTAACTAGGAGAAATAATAAGAGGAAAAACGTGAACCCAGACAAATTCATAGCTACAGGGCAGGGGAAAGGAATGTGTTCCTTCAACATATGAGAAAAACATTGTAACATTCTGCATGCAATGTCTATTTCCCTTTCAGTCCTGTAGCTGTTATGAATTATATACACAGTAGGTTAGTGCTTCTTTTCAATGGGGGTACTTTGGCTGTTCTAATTTTTATTGTTGGTGCAATACATGGTTTCCTCTTCGCAGAATCTTTCTTTAATGCCATGGTCCTCTCCTACTGATACATCTCTGAGCAGCATTAACGAGAGGAAGCTATGATTTTTCCATCCAAGGAGCATAGAGTATTTTACAAGATAGGGAAGTATAATTATTCCATCTTAAAGACATGGATGCAAGAGTGAGGTAATGGATCATACAGTGAGTAAGTTGAGAGATTAAAAAAAAAACTCCAAGTATACTGACTTTCAGTTTTCCCCAATTCTAACCACTAGACCACATTGTCTTAGACGTGTAATGGACCCATCTAATGGAATATATAATTCCTTATACAACAATGGGCCACACTGACCTGGCAGGCAACGTGGTCTAATGTTACTACCACCACTTCAGGAAGATGCAATTTTAAAAAAATTCTGGTTATGGCCCATTTTTCATCTAAAGATGTAATTGTACCAAAATGAAGGCAAATGGAAAGGCTATCAAAACTCTAGCGTGTTCCCCAAAACAAAAATGTTTCCTTTGTTCAGCTGTCAGCAAACAGCCCAACAACAATAAACCAAAGAATCTAACAAATACCAAGCTCCTTTTAATATGGAAAAAGTTACCCCCAGTGTCTCAAATAAAGTCTGAGATGAAGAAACCCCATGCATCTTGAAATTTATGACTATAATAAAAGTGTTGTTTACTTTTACTCAGTTGCAAAGTTCCCTTTGCTTGATGTTTGGTTCATTTTGCAGCAGGCGAGAGACCAAAGCTCACGTCTTGTTTGGAGAAAGATCTGGAAGAAGCTCACTGATTTGAGTCAGCATTGTGTGTGTGGGGGGGGAACCAAACTCCTCCACACCAAGAATCAGAGCTAAAATTAATGAAAAAGTGGAGACCACCACAAACAGAGGACACATCCCAGTAGTTAGGGCATCAGCCTTACACTTAGAAGACATGGGTTCAGTCCCTTGCTCTGCTACTGACTTCCTACGTGGCCTTGGGCAAATCATTCAGTCTCTATATGTGTAAGTGTAAAACGGGGAGAAAAAGCATTTCCTTGTATTACCGCAGGTGCTGTGAGGCTAAATACATGAAAGGTGTGAGGTGTTCAGATGTTATGGTAATGGAGCCAGATGAGTACCATCGATATACAAAGGATCAAATCCTTGCCAGGTATAAATTAGCATATTGCCATTGACTTCAACGGAACTATGTTAATTTATAGCAGCTGAGGACTGGACCAAAGACTGAAGCATCTCTTAAGAAACCCTGCACATCCAAACATGCTTAAGTAATGGTGCCATTCATGATCTTGTGTGTCAAGTCAGGGTGAAATTCAATCCTTTGCAGAGGCCCAGCCCAAGCAATGCTCCAGTCCTATCCTCAGGGCCTAACTGTGACTTAGGTGGTGGATAGGCCTGTGCTGACCCTATGCAAGGAGATGCATTTCACTCAGGTGATACTCCAGACTGATTTCTCCATAAGGGCAGCTTTGTGTTTGGTTTGCCTCCACGTTTCCCGGAGCAAAATCACAATGAACAAAGATGAAGGTTGTTTAAGGACAGGCATCTTTCCAAATCTTTGGCATTTAGGGATGAATCTAGCTCCCACCTCTAATTGCACGTGGCCACTTGGGAGCAGTATCCCTGCCATCCCACAGCACAAGAAGGAGCAGAATTTGAGCCCATGCTAGGGGCAGACACCCCCAGTGTGAAGACAAGCCAGGAGGTGGCTTCTGCACATAGCTGTGCCCTGGGGCTACATTGAAGGAGAAAGGAGGAGAGTGCATATGCAAAGCAGCCGAATGCATGGATCTTTCGGTCCTCCCCACCCGATGGATAGAGCCTACAAAAAGTTTCAGCAGCCAGCAGCAGCAGCTCCACTCTCACTCCAAGGGAAAGACTCCTTCCCTTTCTACGGGGATCCCTGCAGCCCAGCTACTGAGGCCAGGCACTGGAGTATGGCTTTTGGCCGTATACAATGTTTATTTTGTTGGATCTTTTCTACTGTAGAAAGTGGAGTTTGGCTTCCCCTGGAAAGATCACACACCATCCCTGGAGCTTCCCTTTGACTCCACACACCCCTTAAGGAACCATCAGATGTGTAAGAGTATCTCAGAGCAATGGCTCTGGCTCCCTCCTGTGGAGACCAAAGTTGCTAATCCCCCGACCACCTCCGATTTATACAAGATGACCACCCTTGCCTTCAGGTTTCTTAATTCTTGAGTGAGGGATGCAGTGCTTTGAAGAAACTAATGCTCAGTTATCAAAGCTACCTTAGGGTTTACTTGACTAACGAACTTAAAATCAAAGCCTAATAAACTAGGAATAAAAATCTTAGTCTACTTCCCTTGAAAGTTAGGCCAAATACAGCCTACTAATAGTAGTAAATCATAGTAGATAGCTAGAATAGATAGAAGAGGAATAGGGAGCAGAGAGAGAAGGAAAAAGAATACTCTAGTGAGGTGGGTCACCTCTTTTGTAGAGCACAAGTGCTGGAAATCCTTCCTCCTATGCCCAAATTTCATTCCTGATCCAAAAAGTATTAGGTTTCAGAGTAAACAGCCGTGTTAGTCTGTATTCGCAAAAAGAAAAGGAGTACTTGTGGCACCTTAGAGGCTAACCAATTTATTTGAGCATAAGCTTTCGTGAGCTACAGTATGCATACTTTCCACAATATGCATCCGATGAAGTGAGCTGTAGCTCACGAAAGCTTATGCTCAAATAAATTGGTTAGTCTAAGGTGCCACAAGTCCTCCTTTTCTTTTTACAAAGTATTAGGGTATGCTTACTCTATAGGCTAGTATGTATGTGCGTATTGACGACATGTTTCCTTGTGGTATACCTGTTAAGTCTGTGGGTCCAAATTGAAAAACCCCCTATACCATTCTTCCATTGTCCACTGGTCTAGATAAAAAGGTCCTAGAAGTGCATGGGTACTTACCTATTTAGATAACAAGATGTAGGTCAACTTTGCTTTTGGGTAAAAGGTCTTAATATAGATGTGCTAACTTTGCTTTAGCATAACATACAGGATATGGCCTGTAGCTCCCTTTGCATTACAGCCAAGCTTACTTTTATATAAATCTATAAACCTATTACAATAAACCAAAATACTTAAAGCTATAAGATATATTTGCAAGCAAGCAAGCTAATCCTATAGGCTACAGAGCGCATTCTTCGCATGCACCTCACTGTAGTGATCACTGGATGGCAGCAAAACACTAAGCTGGGTTAGATCCTCAGGGGTGTAAATTGGTGCAGCTGCATTGATATCATGGAGAGCAGAACCGCTGTTTGACATAAGTGGAGCAGTGTAGATTTACACCAGCTTGGGATCCATGACCATCACCATGTCATTTGGGGACATGTTCCCCCAATAATATTTGTAATTCGTAACAAAAATCCAAAGAAGCGTAAGAAGGGCCTAGCTCTTCCCTGCCTTGGGTGATGTAAAAGGACACCATTTTTCTTTAAGCAGTGGTTTGCTCTCACCATGCACCCTTGGGACCACATAAGATGCAGGGCAATAAAATGCAGAGAGTCTTTTATACCCACTTTGCACAGGTGTCAGGGACTAGGCTGGGTGCATGTACATACAGAAGCTGGCAGAAGAAGTTTGTAGGGGAAGGTTGCTAAAGGTCACCCGGGTAGTCTGGGGCATAGCCAGGAATAAAAGCTGCAAGTCTTTATTCCCTGTGACCTACTGCTTCCTTGTGAAACAAGCACCTCAAGATGAGCAGTTCTGCACACGAATATGCAGTGTAAAGTATTTGCTAGTAACCAACATGAATAATAAGTTAGGATCAATCTTCATTTGATGCAGATCTGTTTAGATCCATTGATGGCACTGTGTAAGTCAGCTTGGCTCCAGTCTGAGAATCCTCTGTTTACCTAGATACTAATAAATAGCATTGGGACAGATCTCTAGTTGGGGTAAGCTGGGATAGCCCTCCTGAATCCAGTGAACTACACTGATTTACAACAGCTCAGGACCTGGCCCAGTAGGTCCATTACTCAGGGGGTAGCATGAATCATGCTTTGATTTGGCCCTGGGATGTCAACTTATTTCCTGGGTTTTCTTCAGGTTTTTTCTCTCAAAACTTTGAGAGACTTGGCTAATGACCTGCAGACAAATAATGAACCAAAGCCAAAAAAAACCAAAGGAAGGAAGAAGTTGAAAACATAAGCAATGGGTAAAGGTATTTTCTCTGGAATGAGATCTAATTTTTAATACCTGTATCTGAATAGGTGGTGCACTACCCACCCCTAAAAAACAAAAAACACACAGCTTCTGGTATTGTCTTATTGGCACTGCATTTGTTTTTACTGTGGAGTCAGTACTGGACTGAGTTCCTGAAAAGTCTGCTCCTCTGTTTGTAGAGACCAGGTACAGTGAGGGTGGCAGCAGGGCAAGATTCTCCTACACACCACCCCACAAATGCTCCCCGTCTCAGACCTCCAGCCACTGGGAACTGACTGAGGCCCACCAAAGTAATTTCACACAGGCCCTCAAGCAGCTGCCATGGTAACCACTTTTAGAGGCTGCCTCTTGGCCTGGACCGCATTAGCGCCACAGAGGAAGAAGCCCTACGCTGCATTACCAATCCGCTGAGCTGGCCTGTCCCCTGGCTTGTTTTGAAACACAATATGGGACCCATTAGGCTGTAGTGGATTATTGTGAATAGCAACTGTGTCTCAAAAGACAACTGTGTCTCAAAAGACATTCTTGAGCAACCAGAAGATAAAGCCAGTGCACCACTAGTGCTCGAGGCCTGCTGCACTTTCTTCTGGGTTTGCCTTGCTCAGCCGCCTGGCTCCCTGGTACAGTTAAGCCCTCAAGCGTAGCCTGTTGCTATCTGCATCTTCCCAGCTTACAGTCATTTTCAAGTTCCTCTTACCAGTGTCCTTGAACTTGAGCCTAGGTTAGGCCGGTGTTATGTACTCCCTCGTCTAATTCTGCTCTAGCCTTTTAATTCTGTGGCATCACTGAGACCTGGTGGGATAAATCTCAAGACTGTAATATTGGTCTAGAAGGATACAGCTTGTTCAGGAAGGAAAGGCAGGGGAAAAAGGGGAGGTGTTGCATTATACAATCAGTAATACATACACTTGTTCTGAGGTCCAGGAAAAGATGTGAAGCAGACCAGTTGAAAGCCTTTGTACAGGTAAAGAGGGTATAAAAATAAGGGGGAGGTCATGGGGCGGGGGTCTATTATAGAGCATCAAATCAGGGAGGAGGTAGAGGAGGCATTTTCTAGAACAAAAAAACCCAAACAAGACAAGTCCCTTTTCCAATAGATGTCTGAGTGAATAAAGAACCCCCGCCACACACACACAAATTTTCCAATAAGTCCTTGGAATGTATTGGGGACAACTTTTTTCTACAACATGGAGGAAGTAACTCAAGGGACAGCCATTTTAGACTTGCTTCTGACTGACCAACAGGGAGGAAGCAGTAGCAAACCTGAAGGTGGAAGGCATTTGAGTGAAAGTGATCATGAAATGATGATTTAATGATTCTACGGAAAGGAAGGAGCAAGCAGAAGAAGAACACTGGTCTTCAAAAGAGCAGTCATTAAACTCAGAAAAGCAAGTTTCTCTTCCCATGGGACCGAAGGGAAAAAAAAGAGTCGAGGAAAGCTGGTAGTATTTCAAGGAGACAACATTAAAAAAGGCACAACTGCAAACTATCCTGATGCAAAGGAAAGATAACAGGAATCCTACAAAAAGTGGAAGGGAGGACAAATTGCAAAGGAGGAGAAAAATAAATAGCACAAGCATGTAGGGACATAATCAGAAAGGCTAAGGCATAAAATGAATTACACCTAGCAAGAGACATAGGGCAATAAGAAGGGGTTCTTTAAATACATTAGGAGCAAGAGAAAGATGAAGGGAAGTACAGAACCACTACTTAACAGGGAAGGAGAGCGAACAACTGACATCAAGAAGGTGCAGCGTTTAATGCCTATTTTGCTACAGTCCTCACTAAAAAGGGTTACACACACACACAGCACAATATTAACTTTAACGAAAAGGGGGAAGGAACACAAGCCAAAATAGGGAAACAACAGGTTAGAGAAGTTAATAAGTTGGCAGGACTTAATGAAATTCATCACAGGTGCTTCAGCTAGTTCCTTGAGTTCTCAAAGATAATCGCTAATGGTTTTGCGATTACGTATGGAAAATGGGTGAGGTCCCAGAGGGCTGGAGAAGGGCAAATGTAGTACCTACCTTTGAAAAGGGGAACAAAAAGGACTTTGGTACCGGTCAGCCTAACTTTGATACCTGCTGTCGTTTATGATGTTTGTGTAGTGCCTAGAACAGTTGGGCCAAAACTGGTTGGATACGTCAGATGCTACTCTGAAGCAAATTAAAAACTGGAAAAAAGCTCCATGAGTGTCTATTTTATATTGTGACTTTTTATTGGTCATTTTTTGTATTATGTTTACTGACTGATAGTCTAAAAATCTGTAATATTTGGAAAGCTCCTTGAACATTGCAGCTCTTCTCTTATTGCTCGTACACAAGATTATCTCTGCAACCTGGTTGAACTGAACAAACCTAAAAATGAGTAAAATCAAATTGTTCACAAAATCTTTGCCTATACAGTTAATTTACTGAATAACTTGTATACAAGCAAAAATCTGGCTTTAGTGAATTTTGGCACACAATAAGAGATTTACACTAATGAGTTTACTACTACCCGGCAGTTTAGCCCACATGCGTCTGGCAATCAGAAGCTAGGGACACCCAGAGCATGGGACTGCATCCCTGACCCTTTTTGCCATTAGCCATTGATGGACCTATTCACCATGATCTTACCTAATTTTTTTTTTGGGGGGGGGGGGAGGGGAACCCCTTTAGCTTTGGCCTTGACAATATCTCCTGGCAATGAGTTCCACAAATCGACTGTGATTTGCATGAGAACTACTTTTTTGTTGTTTTTAAAGCTGCTGCCTATTAATTTCTTTGGGTGACCCCTAGTTCTGGTGTTATGAGGAAGAGTAACCAACAACAACACTTCCTTGATTCACTTTCTTCAAACCATTCACAGTGTTATGAACCTATAATCATATCCCCTTACTAGTCTCTTTTCCAAGCCAAAAAGTCCCAATCTTAAATCTCGCCTCATACAGAAGCTGATCCATACCCTAATCATTTCTTGTACTCTTCTCTGTACTTTTTTCCCCATTTCTATCATCATCTTTTTTGAGATGGGGTGACCAGGACTGCATGCAGTATTTAAGATACAGGAATACCATAGAAAATATCACCATGCCACTATATAAATCTAACTTTTTCCTTATGGTTCCTAACCTTATGTTAGGTTTTTTGACTGCTGCTACACACTGAGTGGATGTTTTTAAGAGAACCATCCACAAGGATTCCAAGATCTCTTTCTTGAATGGTAACAGCCAAAACAATCCCACCCATACATACAAAATGATGGGACCCAAGTTTCTGATGTGCATTGCTTTGTATTTATCACCACTGAATGTCATTTTGTTGCCCAATGACCCAGTTTAGTGAGGTCCCTTTGTAACTCTTTGCAGTCAGATTTGGACTTATCTTGAGCAACTTTGTATTGTCTGCAAACTTTGCCACCTCAGTTTACCCCTTTTTCCAAAGGATTTATGAACGTTGAACAGCACTGCTCCCAGTACAGATCCCTGGGAGATACCACTCTTTACGTCTCCATTCTGAAAGTGGACCATTTATTCTTAACTTCTGTTTTCCCATCTTTTAACTGGTAACCTTGCATCTCATACAGTCATTTACACCAGTGCAGCGTGGATATAAGTGGTTATGGGTCTGATCTGGTCGTTTTACACCCACTTTGTACTCCCGTTTCACTGGTGTAAGTGATGGCTCAAGGCAATGGTGATTCAGGACTATGGAGTATAAGAGGCCTTGTTTGCACTAGACAGTTGTGCTGCTTTAACTATACCAGCATAGTTAAAGCAGCACACACCCCCTAGTGTGGATGCAGTTAAACTGCTATAAAACTGTTTTATACCAGTATAGATATTCCCATATGGGAAGGGAAATAAGCCATACTGGTAGAAGACATCTTTATACCATTATAACTGCAACCACACTAATGGTTGGACTGGTATAACTATATTGGTAAGAGAGTTAGAATCATAGAAGATCAGGGTTGGAAGGGACCTCACGAGGTCATCTAGTCCAACCCCCTGCTCAAAGCAGGGCCAATCCCCAAGTTACTTCACCTAACCAACCATTATACGGATACAAAAACAGTGTTTAGACCATGCCTAGGAGAACTATATGCTGTTTTAACTACTTGGCTATCCAGCTATTTTTTATTATTATTATAACCCACAACCTGCTGTTTTTGACAAGTTTAGTGTTTCGAGTTCACGCTAAAGCCAAACTATTTTGCCGTACTGACGCAAAGAACAAAACAAGAAGTGGAACACAAAGGATGTGCTATACTTGCATATCAAACCACAATTGTAAGAGTTCACAACTATTGCAATATAACTATCTAAGTGAACAGAAGAGAGCCTCCTGTTTATTACCCTTCTTTTCCCAGAGGTGCCGAGCCAAACGTGAGTAATAAATCTTTACGAGTCCATTCAGCTGCCTCTTTTCAAACATGGTTTTACAACTGTTTGATTAACCCAGTGTCATGCTAAAGGCAAACACGTAGAAATAAGACTTCAAATCACGTGCCTGCATGCACGTCCACCAGTTCTCATCATGTTCAAGAACCGCAAACAGACATACTGTGATTGCAGATATTTTTACTTCCATGTCTCTTCAGCTTCTCTGGAGTGGAGTGCTTTTGATGCAGTGTGTACTGGGCCCTGATCCAAAGCCTACTGGAGTCAGTGGGAGTCCATTGACTTCAGTAGGCTTTGGATTTGGTCCCAAACACATCGCTGTGCCAAGGTGCCAGAGCAAACCGGAACGTAAAATAGCACCTACTTTTTTTTTTAAACGGTAAATAAAAATTGTACTGAGCTGCACAAGCTGTAAGTGTCAAAGGCTGTACAAACTGTGTGCAATTTCAAGAGGAAGTTAATTTACAGATACCTTCTCAGGTATGCAAGTTTTAAGCCTTGCATAACACTGAGTTATATGAGATCTCCAACTTCCTAGCTAGCATTGGTCACAGACACGATGGTACAAAACAGGTAAATGAATTAATAAGCTCTCCAGTGAGGATAAACTCTGTTATACGAGGTTACCAGGGAGCTGGTTGAATTAAAACACTGAGAAATGATCGGGAGCGTGATTGCCAATTTAAAGGTAAAATTCACTCTGTGCAGAGATTCAGCACAAGGCCTATACACCATTTAAGCGTCGCTCAAAA
Source organism: Eretmochelys imbricata (assembly GCF_965152235.1). NCBI lineage: Eukaryota > Metazoa > Chordata > Testudines > Cheloniidae > Eretmochelys > Eretmochelys imbricata. The sequence goes on from NC_135597.1 coordinate 7,054,371, forward strand.
ATGGAGCTCAGATATGCGGACCTGACACACAGGGGTGATTTTTCACCGTGTAGGGGAACCCACTCAGCACTAACTACACATGTAGGGTCACTCAGCTGGTGTAATTCCATTTACTCCAAGGGAGTTTTCCTAACATGGATTCGGTTCAGCAGGAAGCTTACTCAGTCATTTCAGAGTTCTATAAAAGGGATGTTCCTTTTTTGTTTCCATTGAATGAATTTATTAGTCCTTCTATGGCTATTTCAATAGCAAAGTAATTTTGGGATGGCCAATGTATTTACAATGTCATTTCTAGCAATGGTTGGACCTCAGACATGTAGGAGGTTTGTTTGCCTAACAACCTCCCACTATGGGTTATCAAACGAGTCATGCTACAAACTAGAATCAGTGAGCTGGCTCAGACCCTTAATGAAGAAGGTGAAAAGATTACCAAGCTAGCATGCTTACACCTACCAGTGGCCAGATGCTGATCAGAAGGTCTGTTTTGAAAACTGGTTTCAAAATCTTCAAGTTGGTCAAGGACGTTTTCAAAACTTCCTGATTACACTTTCAAAGGAAATACCACTAAATCAGCCTCTCTTTGTGGTACTTCACTACTTCTGTCTCCAAAACTTGGGCATACAGAAACATGCAAAAGATTTCTCAGGCCCAGAAGACGACATAATCAGACTTGGCTTACTTGTTGTTTCTGAAATAATTTGCATATCGTTAACGAATGCATATGACGATGACTAGATTCACAGAATCCCACTGGGAGCTCATTTTCAGCTGTTTATTCTGGAAAAAGAGTTGGGGTTTGTAGTGAATCACTGCTTCCCAGGCTAGGGACTCCCAGACTGCAAGTATGGTCTACATTCTTTGTTCCCATTTAGCCATATCAAAAGGCATGGCTTGCTTGTTGCCAGTGGACTCTGAATCAGCGACCTGGCCTCTTCCTTATTTATCAATTGCTCAATTTTTGGGTCATCTGCAAGCTATCAGCGATGACCCAAATCCAGACCACTCTCGTCTGTCCAGTGGTTCAAAATCACAACCCATATTCGCAAATGGACTCTATTCTTAGGAGAGAGAGCTTTGGGACATTTAGCTCAGTTCAAACTCTGAAATGTACAACAGACAACAAGCATGCTCCTTTATAAAAGGCCAACCTGATCGTACACAAACTCAGACCAAACTCCCTTTCGTCAGTCTTTATACCAAATTAAACTCCGAAACAGCAGTTGAGGAGTCTGTGTTAGTGATTCTAAGTTAGTGTTAAGGGATACACCTTGCAGATCAATGATGAACTTGAGTCCATGTGAATTTTGGCTTAAGAGTGCAGACTCAGCCCTTTTAACTGTTGCAAGATACCATTATGACTGTAACACACTTAAAGTCCACTTCAAAAAGAAAAAAATCTTGCTCTTTTGGCGCCTTGGCAGCAGAATATTAAGGAAAGTTCAGGGGCATAGAGAATAATAAATAAATCCTACTTCTTAGGTGGTGCTTTTCATCAGCAGATCTCAAAGCACATCAGTCTTTTAAGGTAATCCTTGGAACACCTCAGAGGCAGTGAACTATTACCATCTCCATTTTACAGAAGGGGAAACTGAGGCACACACAAGTTGCCCAAGATCACACAGGAAGCCCAGAGCAGGGAATTGAACACACGGCTCCCAAATCTTAGACCAGTGCCAGAACCACTGGGTCATCCTGCCTGCCTGGAGCAGGGGTGGGTCTGGAAGAGTCACAGTTGCTTTGATCCTCCCTAGTCTTCCCCCTCCCCATAGCAGCTCCCTATTAGTGAAGCATTAGCTATTGGGCTGAAATAGCATCCCTGGAGCAGCTACATAGTCATTTTGTGGGTTTGGGTAAGGGTACCCGCTCCTCACTCGCCCTGTGCCTCTCTCCAGTACCCATCTAACCGCTCCGACTGGATAACAGAGTCAAAATCTGGTTCCTCAGTCCTGATCCAATAATGCACTTGTAAGTATAGGCTTAACTTTGTGCACTTCGGTGATCCTTAGGAGGGTCAGTGGGACTACTCATGTGCTTGATGTCATGTGCTTAAGTGCTCTGCTGGATCAGGGCCAAAGTGCATCGAGTTGCATGCCACCAAAAAAAGCCATCTCTCCACTGGGGTGAGAGATCTTTAGGGGACCTGAACACTGAAGTATTTTGCTCCTTCCTCTCCCATGTGAAACCCAGAAGCATGGCAGGAAGTTGAAAATAGTGGTGGTCTCCAACAGCAGCTGAACAGTTTCAGACCTCAAAAGTCACTTAGCTCTGAGTTTTGGGGTGACCATTCAAGTGGTTTCTAGTCTTATCAGAACTGGTTCTCTTGCCTCTAAAAGCCATGGCTGGAACTAGATAACAAATTCCACTCAGAGCCCAAAATGGCTCACTGAGGTAGGAGGGAGGGGTGCTATTGAGATAAATAGCGACAGGAAATGTCCCTGGGCTACTAAGCTTTTTAACTCACTCATCCAGTTTAGAAGGCATAGTTCTCAAAAACTTTGGGAACAGCTAAGAGACTCCCGCCTGCACACCCTTTCTTTTATTTTCAGCAGTCAAAAGACATCTCAGTTCTTTTTCCACAGCTTTGTTGCATCGCAGTGACTAGCACTTCCTCAGAGTGAGTGCTTGGATGATGTAAGTGCAGAATCATTTGCCTAACAATAGCTGTGTGGTATTGGTCACTGATGCAAGAGCTGTTGGAAGGAAAGTACGGTGTTCAGAGACCTTGCAATTTTACAGACTTATCGTAAGAATTTTTTCAAGAAGTTTACCTAGACAATGGAGCAGTAGTTCAGCTCTCTTTCCACCATCACTTTTATAACTGTTACTAGACTTAAAACATACTGTATCCAAGACTCATGTTTTTTCTAGGGACAGTTGTAGTCTGGGGTAAGGTTTTCCAAGAGTTTTAAATGACTTAGGACGCAAATTCTTTGTCTAGAAGTGATTTAGGCACTGAAGAGCTTAGGTCTCAATGAAACAGGCTTCTAAGAGTAAACTTTTCTTAAATACCCAAGTGACTTAGGAGCCAGAGTCCCACCAGAGTCCCAAAATGAAACCAGCTCCTACGTCACTCATGAAAACTTGACCCCTGGTCATTACAGCTGTGATTTTCAAAAGTGCTTCAGTTATCCAAATCCTATTGCAATCCAATGGCAGTCGTGCCCCTGCTTCCCACATGCACTTTGAAAAAAAAAAAAAAATCTAGTCTGAAAGCTGTGGTCAGGTGGCAGGGAGACAAAAGACCCGATTCTATTCCTGACCCTTGATCTCCATACAACCTGGGGCAAGTCACTTCACTCTGCCTCAGGTTTCCATCTTGTAACATAGGAATAATAATGTTTGCCCTGTGAAAGAGTCTACTCACCACAGACACATCTCCTCATGGCTAGACATGGCACAGCTGCATCTTCTCCTTTGGCAGGCTCTGCCAACAGTCTCTCCTGTCCTGCAGTGGTCTGCTGCTCTCTGTCTTTCTTCTTTCAGGGTAAATGCAGTCCAACACACACCAGTACTCTGACAACATTATGCCAGAGCTTCAGCCCACATTTCTGGCTTTGGGGGCCCTCCGGCCTTTGACTCTGGGGTCTTCACACCATCATCCCAGTTGGGTCAGTAAGGGAACCCAAACCCAGCCTCCACTCTCGGTGCCAGCACAAGGACCCTGTACCAAGCAGATAAGGTCAGTTTGGTCAGCCCCTTTGCTGTGCTCCTGGGCTGTTTCCTGCCATGGCCCATAGCAAGGCCTTTCTCACCATCTCTTCCTTTGCTGACACTGCTGCAGCTCCCAAAACAGGACCCCCAAATGAGTTACAGGGAACAAAAGACCGCACACCAGAGCTACCTGCCCTAAGGAGCCTCTGACATTTAAAAGCCTCTGGTTAGGCCACAGCCAAGCCTTTTAGCACAGAACTAATTCAAAAAGTCCCCACCCCTCTCCCCAACAACTAAGGACTGAGCTAGGATTTTCCTCTTTTAACTCACCCCTCCAGGCTAAGGCTTGATAACTCACACAGGTGTAACAGGGTGGGGCTGATTGGGCCTACCAGCTCTCATTAACCCTTTCCAGGTCAGTGTGGGTTCTGTATACCCCATCACACTTCACCTTTGTAAAGGGCTTCAAGACCTTCAGCCGGTTGGTCTCAGATGTGTATTTATTGCACCATTGTCCCAGGGAGCTCAGCTTGAGCATATTCATAGTAAAATAATGATGATAATAAGAACGATATCGCACTTTTCATCAGTAAATCTCAAAGAGAGAAAAGAAACCAAATAAATAAAGGAGAGCATGGTTTTAAAAGTGGTAACAGAGACTAAGGTCAGAGAAGTGGAGACATTATTACAAGTAAAAATATTGCATTAGGTCCTCCCCTAGAGAGTCGGGCACCACTGAGTTACACCAGCTGAGGCTCTGATCTCATCCATCAGTTCTAAAGTGCTTACAGAATATCTGTAAGACTGTAAGGGTTCATTATACGTCAGGGTTGGCCAAACTTACTGACCCGCCGAGCCACATATGACAGTCTCCAGAAGTCTGAGAGCCAGGGGCATGCCTGCCAGGATTCGGGGCTTCAGCCCCACTCTTGCTGAAGCCCCGAGCCCTGGCAGGTGCGCCCCATGGGGCTGAAGCCCCGAGACACCCTCCCCCTCCCCACTGGGAAGAAGCTCCTACCCCACTATCCCGCTGCAAGGGAGAGGTCCCCCCCACCCTACCCCACACTGGTGGAGAATGGGGGGAGTGGCGAGGGGGGCTTTGCGAGGCGCCCTTTAACGGTAAAAGAGCCACATGTAGCTTGTGAGCCACAGTTTGGGCCACCCCTGTAATATGTCATTGTAGTAACTCTTTTTCAACTCTTTATAAATAAAAGAAAAAAAAATCACCCTATTAGTCATTCTCCAGAAGAATTTAAAGCTTTCGTAACTCACAAACGAGGAAAATTCTCTCTCTCTGGATGGACACACACACACACACGTGTCTGTGTACACGTGGGTGTCTGTGTAGCCAGATGGGTCTGATTCTCATTTATACGAAGTCCTCTTTAGTCTACACTGGCCGTGTTTCCCTCCACTGTGGCCTCTATATTCTCTTTCGTTGTTGTTTGTTAACTCGCATATTCAGGTCAGGGTAAACAGCATCCCACCTAAAAGTGGATTTTTGAAATGCAAAGCTCTTTCTCTGGGTAGTGTTGTGGCCACAGGATAAGACATACGATTCAGATCTCTTCACTTCAAATTATCACCAGGACGGTAGTGTGAGTCAGCATATTAAAACAGGCTATAAAGATATGAAGTAAAGCAGAAGCTTAGTATTATGTCCCTCATAACACCTGTTTCCTCGTCGTTTCCGAAAGCTTTTGAATTAAGAAACCAATACAAAGTCAGCAGGTATGTTTTTAAAAATGCTATTCCCTCTGGGTGAGTTTGATTGCAGCTAGAGATGGGTCCCAAAAAAACAGCCCCAGACTTGAGAATTGTTATCCAGTTCTGTGTGCCTCAACCTACCCATAGCTGTATAAATGGTCTAACGGTCCCCAAATACGTGTGCAAGTGTGTATATGCATATGCACGCTTTGCCTATAGCAATCTATACTTGTTAAAAAAAAAATAAGCTTAGGAACAAATTTTATTGGTTAGAGCTGAGAGTTGCTGTTTGGGACATCTGGGTTCTTATCCCAGCTCTGCCACTGATTGACAATGTGACCTCTGGCAAGTCATTAAACATTTTGCCAACTTATGGAAAAGTCGTTAGTAAATTTAATAGAGATGCTACCATTAGGTTTCCACAGAGGTGGAGTCTGTCTTCACTGCACAGATTGCATGAGTTCTTACTCAAGTGTTACTCCTAATCTGAATCCGGTCCTCACGTATGCCATGTAGGCAAACCACTCAAGTATTTCCATAACTTTAAGCATGTGCTCAGACCCACTGGACCTAATGGGACTATTCAATGTACTTAAAGTTAAGTAGGTGCTTATGTGCTTTGCTGGTTAGGGCCGTCACAGTGTAGGCTTTTATATAAATTATTCTAAATACTGATTAGATAGATAGATAGAATCATCCCATTGAGTTCTAATTCAGAAACACAATTCCCTGTTAAAATCTAAAAGAAGGGTTGGAAAAAAATCTATAGAAGGTTTTCTCATTCTCTATTAAATACTATACAACTTTTTCATAAAGCCTGTATGTCTAATTCCAATGTTATGGAAATTGACTCTTTGGGCATTCAACAGCATAAATAATATTCTGCAATCTGCAAGGCAGATTTCAATTTTGAGATTACTGATTTTCTAAATTCCTTTTCCTCTTATTTTAGGAATAAGTAAGGCTATGGTTTTGTCCCAGAGATTGCGGAAATCACGGAATCCGTGACTTCCAAAGACCTCTGTGACTTCAGCTCTGGCAGCTGGGAGCTTCAGGGTCCCGCCACTTCCCACAGCGGCAGGGAGCTATGAGGTACCCCTGCTGCCTGAGGCAGCAGACCCCCAAGCTCTCAGCCGCCATGGGCAGCGTGGTACCCCGCAGCTCCCAGCCACCGCTGCAGGCCGGGGGGGGGGTGTATCTCACAGCTCCCGACCGCTACGGGAGACAGGGGGATCCCTGCAGCTCTGCACCACCGCGGCGGGGCAGGGTGACCCCCACAGCTCCCCGGCCTGCCATGGGGGGGCAGGGCAACCCTTGCAGCCCTCAGCCCGCCACTGGGGGGGAGGCGGACACCCGCAGTTCCCCACTGTGGCGGTGGCATGGGGACTCCCAGCTCCACGCCACTGGGAGGGGGCAGGGGGATTCTGCAGCTTCCCTCCACCACTGGTGGCAGGGGGCCCCTGGAGCCCTGAGCTGCCAGCCTCCCCACAGCTGCCCAGTCCCTTCACATTTTATCATGGAAATTTTTAGTAAAAGTCAGGGACAGGTCACAGGCAATAAAGAAAAATTCACGGAAACCTGTGACCTGTCGTCCCTGACTTTTACTAAAAATATCCATGACAAAATCTTAGCTTTAGTAATAAGATACGTTGCATTTGTGCGCACTAATATCGTACACATTGTCTCGTGTCTGGTTTTCCATCAAGTTTCATTCTGACTGGCCAATTAGTTGAATAAATCGCAGAATAAATAGACATGTTTGAATTATCTTTTATCTTGGCAGTTTTCTGAATGCACTGACTGTTGACTTCTTCCTGCCATCAAAGGCTGTTTGTTGGACCAAGAGTGTTTGTCCACGGAATACAATATCCTCAGGTGATTTTTCTATTCTAAACCAAAACAAAAAGAGCAAAGAATCGAGGACCTAACTTCAGAGATGATAGATATTGGATTTCTCTCTGCTACAGGCCACCATCTAGTTTCTGCCCAAATAAAACCACAGGCCAGGGATTATTTCCTAGTACACTCCATGGGAAAGCCTTTGTTTAAATGTCACATTGAACGGTTATTAGTTAGAGATATTAGACACAGATAGGATTTGACATGGTATGTTATGGCGCCCATTCTTTTAGGATTAGGGCTGTCCCTTTAGTGGCACCGGTGGCTTTGCCAGAGCAGGGGATTAGACAAAACTCGTCAAAGACAACAGCTAAAAGTTAGCTTATATAAGGCTACAGGTACAATAATGAAGAGTTGGCCTGAGCAAGTTTTTGAGAGAGTAAATTGAGAATATTGCATGGCCAGGATTGGAAAAGTGAGGTGGCCTACAAGTCATATGGCCTATCCCAACTGCTATAGCAACTATCTTCAACAGCCGGAGATAGGACACTAGATGGGGAGGGCTCTGAGTTACGAGAGAGAATTCTTTTCCAGATGTCTGGCTGATGGGTCTCACCCACATGCTCAGGGTCTAACTGGTGGCCATACTTGAAGTTGGGAAGAAATTTTCCCCTCGGTCAGACTGGCACAGATCTTGGGGGAGGAGGGGTCTCTTTCCTCTGCAGCATGGGGCATGGGTCACTTGCTGTTTGAACTACAGTAAATGGTGGATTTTCTGTAACTCAGAGTCTTTAAATAAAGATTTGAGGACATCAGTAATTCCGTTAGAGGTTACAGGCCTACTGCAGTAGTGGGTGGATGGGTGAGGTTCTGTGGCCTCTGATATGCAGGAGGTCAGACTAGATGATCATGATGGTTCCTTCTGCCCTTAAAGTCTATTAGCCTTGGAATAAGAAAAAAAGTTTACTGAAGGCTTAGGTTTGAACAGGAAATCACCTTCTCTGGGTAGAAATTTTCTATAGGGGTTTTGGTTTAACCCAGACTGACATGGTTATGGTTAACGTCTCCAGCGGCCCATTCCTTCCATGAGGTTCTACAAGCAGTAATTCAAATACGCTCCATGAGAGAGGCTGGGATTTTCAAAGGAGCCACAGTGAATTAGGTGCCTGACTCCTATAGAAAGTCAGTGGGAGTTGGGCAACAAGCTTTCTTAGCCTCCTTTGAAAATACCAGCCATAAACCGTACCAGAGTAACTCCTATGTTTCCCAGAGCTCCCTGCCCTGCCTTCTGGTCAGCACAATGCCTCCCTGCCTCCGCTAAGTGTCCCTTCCTTTAAGGTATTGAGGCAAATTTGGTGCAGTTGTATAGAAATTCACTCCCAACTAGGAATGTTTCCCTGAGTTACCTCTGAATCCTGGCTGGGGTCTGGCTTGGTAGCGACTCCTCCCAGGGACGCTACTGGTGCTTGCAGGCAGAGTGATCAAGGTCTGGGGGTCCCCTCCAGAGGCTGCCAATAGACCTGTGCACCCCATTACATAATCATTAAGAGCAAAAGCACGGGTGAACATTCAGTCAACCCCAGGCACAATGATTAGGAATCTTTCTTTCTGATTGTAAGATTTGCTGTGTGTGTGTTTGTGTGTTTAGGTTGAGATTCTCAAAGTTATCTCTGGAAATTGCATGCATAGTTCTCATTAAAACCAACGAGAGCCAGACATCAACATCTCGGAGGTAGTTTTGAAAACTTCAGCTTTCAACCACGAACTGCACTGTGTACAGAGCTTGGGATAGGTGTGTCCGTGAATTGTAAATAATGCAGAGATGTGGGTGAATAAGGCACACGTTTCCTATATATTTGATCAAACATATTATGCAATGTAATCTATACAACTAATGTAAATCAGGTGAACTTGAAGACCCTGGGAATTAAATACCTGTTTAAATATAAAGTGTGTGCATTTCTGAATTGCATAGTGATTGAATGGAAGGTGCTAAGATACCATGGTGATGGACATGGTATGAGAGCCTGAATTGAATCGAAAATAGGAACTGTGGGTGCTCATAACCTCTCAGTTAAACCCAGTGGTTTCACACTCTTGATCACAAACTCCTGTGGCTTGCTAGGGCCACCTGATTAAACACAGGTAATGAAAACAACTCTTCCTCACATGTTTTATCATGTACAGTAAAAATGATTGAGAAAGCAACAAATGTTTTTGCTGCATTGCTAAGCAATGAGTAAGAGAAGTATTATACTGATGTAAGAGGGCAATAAAAGTCTTTTCTTTAAGGCGGTGCATATAGTTATCCATTGCACTTCATTAGTACACGATTTGGTGATACCAGTAGCAGTTTCACTGACATGCCCATTGTACCCACCCTAGAAACTTTTGAAAAACACGGGGTCTTTACCTCAGCATGGTTGTTTTACATTAGATTTGTGTTTTGTTCTGTTAGCGACATAAGTCCCTCAAAAAGGATTTAGTTCTGTAGGACACTTATCCAAACGTATCCAAAACTTTTTTATTCTGGAAATTTTGTAAGATTTCTTTCTCGTCCAACTTTTTTTTACTACTACTCAATGGCATTTGTTGACCTGGAAATACTGCAAAATCAACATTTGTGCGGAGTGCTGGCACTTGTGTGCCCAGAACTGGCGAAAAGCAGGATGTTCAGAATAGCATGAAAAGTGCTTTTTAAAAAAAAAAAAAAAAAATCTTTCCCTGAAGTTTTATGAATGTCCAAAAGAGGGTTGGCTTTGGATTGAGGTCCCGGTGAAGGTTCCAGGGCTGGTGTGCCCTTCACACATTTTTATGATTTTAAAAATATATATTTTATGTTAATTTTCCTAGGAATCAGATCAGAGCTTAAAAATATCCACCAGACTTATTTTAAGAATAGAGCTGTAAGCTTTGCAAAGGAGTCAGGGCCAGAAGCTCAAGAGCTCAGCACAACAAGGGCTAGACATTAAAAATATCTCAGCTCCCAATTAGGCTTCAAAAGGAGTGGCCAGATTTTCAAAAGTGCTCAGCATGGTGGGTGCTGAACTCTTCCGAAATTCTGGCCCTAACTGTCAGAATGGGAACCACTGCATGGTGAAAACGCTGGAAAAACTGACCCTCATTTAGGGGCTGGAAGAGGAGCTGAACTTTGAAAATCTAGCTATTTGTGGGGGCTGAGCCCTGAAAAACTTGCCCCAGAGTTCATTTCAAATCTCACTCCACCATCCAAAAATAAACAAACAGGAGTAAGATTTGAAGTGAGAGTCTGAGCTCAAACTTATCCAGTAAATGACAAGCTTGGAAATATATTCCAGTGGCTTTTCATAAGGCGTAAGGGAATAGCTGATATGCACACCAATGGATGGTCATGCTTACACATCGCTTGTCAAATCAGGAGTGTAATTTTGCTCATTCTAACAGAGTAGCACCCTAAGGATGGACCAGGCAAGACCACTAATCTGATGAAAAAAGGTGAAAAAGTATCAAGGAGCACATTTCCTGTCCTAACACAGGAAAAAGCCCTATTGACTTGAGCTTTAAGGACTGTAAAATGAGGTTATTCTTAGTATTGGCATTAACTGTTCACTGACAGCGTGTTAGCTCCATGCAGAGATAGAGGTACACACTGTCCTTGTCTTATTATTTATCAATTATTATAATTAACTTATATTTCAGTCACACACAAAGGCCCCACCCAAGATTAGGGATCCATTACAATTAGTGTTGTAAGAGACATAAGACACAATTCCTCTCCTGAAGATACACACAGACATATATAATATGTTGCTGGTAGAGAACTGCAGCTGGTTTTCATGACTCTGGCACAAATTTGGAAGATCTCCGGTGCAGTTAGCCTAGTGGAACAGGAGTCTCATGGGCTCTGTTTGCAGTTCTGCCACTGAGTGGTTTCATGGTATTAGAAAGTCTCTTCATTCATTTACATGCCACTACACAAACCTATCTGCATAATGAGTAACAACATATCAGCCTGTCAATAGGGTCTTGTGAGTCTTCACTTATGTGCTAAGATCCTCAGGTGAAAGACACTTTGCAGAGAGGTTGCTTTTAGAAAGTCAATATTTGCCATCAGTTGCCAAACTAGAAGATGCCATGCTACAAGGGAATGCTGTCATAAGCCAGAATCACTGCATGGTAACTGTTGGTCAGCATTGACTTCAAAATGACAACCATTGTGTATGCAGTAGGTTGTCAGAACATAAGAACGGCCGTACTGGGTCCAGCCCAGTATCCTGTCTTCCGACAGTGGCCAATGCCAGGTGCCCCAGAGGGAATGAACAAAGCAGGTAATCATCAAGTGATCCATCCCCCGTCGCTCATTCCCAACTTCTGGCAAACAGAGGCGAGGGCCACCATCCCTGCCCATCCTGGCTAATAGCCATTGATGGACCTACCCTCCATGAACTTATCTAGTTCCTTTTTTTAACCGTGTTATAGTCTTGGTCTTCACAACATCCTCTGGCAATGAATTCCACGGGTTGACTGTGTGTTGTGTGAAAAAATACTTCCTTTTGCTTGTTTGAAGCATGCTGCCTATTAATTTTATTTGGTGACCCCTAGTTCTTGTTTCAGAGCAGCAGCCGTGTTAGTCTGTAGTCACAAAAAGAAAAGGAGTACTTGTGGCACCTTCGAGGCTCACCAATTTATTTGAGCATAAGCCTTCGTGAGCTACAGCTCACTTCATCGAATGCATTCCACTGAATGCATCCGATGAAGTGAGCTGTAGCTCACGAAAGCTTATGCTCAAATAAATTGGTTAGTCTCTAAGGTGCCACAAGTACTCCTTTTCTTTTTGCGAATACAGACTAACACGGCTGTTACTCTGAAACATGTTACTGCTGGCATAGAGGCAATCTGATGAAGTGAGCTGTAGCTCACGAAAGCTTATGCTCTAAGGTGCCACAAGTCCTCCTTTTCTTTTTGCGAATACAGACTAACACGGCTGTTACTCTGAAACCTGCACATTGAGTGGATGTTTTCAGAGGACTCTCCACAATGACAACACAATCTCTCTCTTGAGTCGTAACAGCTAATTTAGACCCCATCCATTTATATGTATAGCTGTTTACATGTGCAGTGTGGGTCATCTGTTACACACATCACCATTTTCTCCTGACTCTCATGAATTCATTGCCAAGATCTGTGCTTAAAAAAAAAAAAAGTTTTGAGGCTTAAAGCAACAACAACAAGCAACCTTCCAAAATATATTCAATTAATAAATCTACTGTGTTTCATAAAACAGGCTAACTTCCAATTACATTTCACCATTCGGAAATTTATTTTTGCTTGATTTTCTTTCACAGAATTGTAGCTTTTGCAGGTAATAATTTTTAAAGGACCTTGTTCTATTTAAAATGCCTGCGTACGTTTGTGTTGGCATACAGCAAGTGCACTATTTAAACAGGATGGTCAAAAACTTCTCCCGTACAAATGTAATTTTAAAGCCGCTTTTGCTTTGCTTCCAAGGAAAATACATGAAGTGTCCAACACTCAGAAGGAAGTCAGGACGATGGTAAATAAGTTTCATCTGGATGACACAAATTAAAAGTTGGCTAGGTTCCAGTGCTAAAAGAAAAATGAATGCAAGTCTGCACCAATTAGGGTTAGCTGACATTTACACAGTGAGGGTGGACAGGCTGGGACAATGGCTTCTGTGCACCTGTTGTCTCTTCTGTGACATGGTTATGTGGAGTGAACACGGGTGTTTGTCTCCAGAGCTGCGACCTTCCCTTCTATTTTTGGATGAGTCATGTCTGAAAGCATTCCACAATATGGCAGCAGGATGTTGCAACCATAATGATGAAAAAAGCACTTAGCAATATTTGTGGACATTTTTGCTTTGAGGTAAAATGATTGCAGAGCTAACAAAAACATAAGGGGGAATTAATTTTAATCATTCCATGATACTAAAATAAAATAGGAGTCTTTGGGTCAGATTTTCTGGTCCACTGTACAGCACAGAGGGGGCACAAAGCACCCTTACAACAACTGAAGGAGGCCAATGGAGCATTTGTCTTCTGCAAGGGAACTCCCCACTAGTGTAATCCACGAGAGACGCACCCTCAACGCTGAGCACAGGGTGGAGGAGAGGCTAGCTCTGGGGTATTCCATGGGCGGGCCAGGGAGAGGAGGGGCATGGCTCTACTCTACCCAGTCCTTTATTGGTGTAAATTAGGGCTGCCTGTCTACAGCCCTCAGGTGTACAGGGGCCAGAGAGTTCTCATTCTGGGGGCCAGAGCTGGCTCCCAGTGCCCCTCCCCCTTCTTGAGCTGATCGGCCAGGGGGAGATCCCAGGCCTTTGTGTTTATCGAGGGGTTTTCACAGTGTTTCACAAATATTAATGATTTTAGCCTTAAGGCACCCCGCTGGCAGAGACGTTATCATCCTCATTTTACAGCTGGTGAAACTGAAGCACAGCGAGGGGGAAATGATTCACTCAGATTCACACAATGAGTCAGTAACTGCACTGAGGATAGAACCTAGAACTCCTGTCTCCAGGTCCCACTAACTCATGCTGTTTTTAGAGGACTCTGGTGACAAATCAGTAAACTACATGAGTCTAACTGCTAGGAATGGGTCACAGTTTCACTTACGCTAAAAGCCTCTAGAAGGTCGCTATCTTACAACAAAAAAACTTCAAATCCAGACTCCAGCGAGAAACTGCTGAATTGGAATTCATTTGCAAATTGGATACTATTAATTTAGGCTTAAATAGAGACTGGGAGTGGCTAAGTCATTATGCAAGGTAGCCTATTTCCCCTTGTTTTTTCCTACCCCCCCCCCCCCGACGTTCTGGTTAAACTTGGATTTAAACTTGGAGAGTGGTCAGTTTGGATGAGCTATTGTCAGCAGGAGAGTGAGTTTGTGTGTGTGTTTCGGCGGGGGGGGGGGGGGGGGAGTGGAGGTGAGAAAGCCTCGATTTGTGCTGGAAATGGCCTACCTTGATTACCGTGCACATTGTAGGGAGAGTGGTCACTTTGGATAAGCTATTACCAGCAGAAGAGTGAGTTTGTGTGTGTGGTTTTTGGAGGGGGGTGAGAGGGTGAGAGAACCTGGATTTGTGCAGGAAATGGCCCACCTTGATTATCATACACATTGTGAAGAGATGTTTCAGAGTAACAGCCGTGTTAGTCTGTATTCGCAAAAAGAAAAGGAGTACTTGTGGCACCTTAGAGACTAACCAATTTATTTGAGCATGAGCTTTCGTGAGCTACAGCTCACTTCCACGTGAAGTGAGCTGTAGCTCACGAAAGCTCATGCTTAAATAAATTGGTTAGTCTCTAAGGTGCCACAAGTACTCCTTTTCTTATTGTGAAGAGAGTGGTCACTTTGGATGGGCTATTACCAGCAGGAGAGTGAGTTTGTGGGGGGCGGGAGGGACGGAGAGTGAGAAAACCTGGATTTGTGCTGGAAATGGCCCAACTTGATGATCACTTTAGATAAGCTATTACCAGCAGGAGAGTGAGTTTGTGTGTGTATGGGGGTGGGGGGGTGAGAAAACCTGGATTTGTGCTGGAAATGGCCCACCTTGATTATCATGCACATTGCAGGGAGAGTGGTCACTTTGGATGGGCTATTGCCAGCAGGAGAGTGAGTTTGTGTGTGTGGGGAGGGGGGCGGAGGGTGAGAAAACCTGGATTTGTGCTGGAAATGGCCCAACTTGATGATCACTTTAGATAAGCTATTACCAGCAGGACAGTGGGGTGGGAGGAGGTATTGTTTCATGGTCTCTGTGTGTATATAATGTCTTCTGCAGTTTCCACGGTATGCATCCGATGAAGTGAGCTGTAGCTCACGAAAGCTCATGCTCAGATAAATTGGTTAGTCTCTAAGGTGCCACAAGTACTCCTTTTCTTTTTGCAAAGACAGACTAACAATGGCTGTTACTCTGAAACCTAGAAAAACTATAGAGAAGCTCTGTAGTGTTATGGAATGTGCTACCCCCGATTAAAAACAACCAAAGCCTTCTGTTGTTTTCCATGCAAGTAATTCTATTCTACTGAAGAGAGTATTTTCAGTTCAGGTGTAGGATTGTATCAATTTTACATAGCCAAAGTCTGTTCTCAGTTACCTCCGTGTAAATGCGAAGTATTATGGGCGCAGTGGAGTTACTCCAGATTTACGCTCGGCTGACTGACACAAAACCTAGCCCACAACGAACACGGTAATGTTAGCGTTGCAGATAAGCAAAAGTTCTGTCTATCTCTGTCCTTACAAGGTTCCCATCACTGAGTAGCTGAGCAACTCACAAACATAAATGAATTTATCCTCACAGTCCCACTCACAGCTCAGGAAGGATTATAATCCCTCCCCCTGCCAACTGGAAATTTGTAAAATGGGGAACTGGGGCCCAAAGGCCCAGATCCGCAAAGGTATTTAGGCGTCTGACTCCAAATGAGAGTTAGGCACCTAAAGACGTTTGAGGATCTAGGTCCATGGGTGGCACATGCACCCAGCATTCAGGGCGGCTAGACCCTGCCCTGCCTCTTCAATCCGGAGGAGCCCCGGCCGGCAGGGGCTGAGCCCTGAGCCTGGGCCACCTAGAGGAGCTCTGAGCCTTGTCATGGCCCAGCCCCAGGGCTGCAGCAGGGAGCATTAGCAGAGGTTTGGGGAGGCTTAGCCTCCCCCAGCCTCCAATACCCACCGCCCATGTCTAGGTCAGAGTGTTTCAGGCTGTACTGAGGTCTCACGGAGAGTCTGTGGCAGAGATAGGAACTGAATTTAGATCTCCATGGTCCTAACCCAGTGCCATAACTGCAATCCCATCCTTTATGCAGCATGCAGACACGGTTCTAGTTATATGATATTACAAAGAATGCTATGGTAGGAAAGTTATTATTATTATGATTATTCAAACACGCTAATGCCGAGTTACCAGGTGAAAAGACAGATTACATGAGAATACCACACTGGACTATGCAGCCTTTGAATTTGTAAGGATTATTTTCTTTTACAGTTTGCCTCCAGTCAGCTGTTCACAGAATGTGATGTCTTTGTAAATTCTGGTATCCCACAGTTTGTCCAGTGGCATAAAAGGTGCGGCTTTCTGAAAATGGGAATTTCCAAGAACATGAAAATACACTGCTTTCTCTCTGAAGGGATGATAGCTTGATTTATATGCTAAGCACTCTGGAGATTATTTCTTTTACTTAGTTATTTGCAGAATATTTTTTAAACTCTTTTGAGAGCAAACTAATATAAAAATAAAAAACGACTTACCATAAGCAAAATTTTTCTTCAGGGTATTTTGCTACTGTCGTGGCAGGAATGACCCCTCATTTAATCAAGTTTTCCAAACTGGGCCATTAGTTTTTCATACACACTTGTGCGTGCACTCCCCCTTATGCCCCAAAAGATAGAATTTGCATGTATTTACAAAGGCAATTACCTAACTGAAGGGTAAAATTTCCAAAAGCACATCTGCCATTTAGGAGGCTCAGGGCTTGTCTACACAGGGACAACTCAGAAAAATTAATCCAAATTAAATAAAGGTGTGAATTTCAACTGCATTAGTTAAACCTCATTAAACCCTGTGTGAATGCTCTTATTCAGAGTTAAAGTGGCCCTAGTTTGGTTTAGCTTAATTTACTTAAGGCCACCTAAATTCTCAATAAGCCCGTCTACACAGGGGTTTAATGCAATTTAACTAATCCACTTTAAAATATAAGTCCTGAGTGTCCCTGTGTAGACAAGCCCTTAGCCCATTGACTTTCAGTGGGACTTCAGGTGCATTAGAAAATGATATTTAGGCTCCTTAGTGATTGAGGTGTTTTTGAAATTTTACCCGCAATCACTTGCATATGCAGATTTTGTTATTTATATCTGCAGCATACCAGTGTGTGCAGAAATATACATTCAAATACATACTTGTTAAATGTGCAGTCATAGAAGCCAGGCTCAGGCTCCTTGGGAAATTTGCTTTATCATAATAGATTCTCACTTAATATAAACTAGGGCCCACTCATAAAGCAGAGCCAAATCCTGCTTCCATCTCTTATTGAATTCGATGGGAGTTTAGCCCAAATAAAGACTGCAGGAATTGAACTATGGTAAATCAGGACCAGTGACCCTTCGTCTGTACTACAGTTTACGATAGGATGCAATACTCAACTCCAGTTACAGTGAAACTCTGCTAGGAATGCAAATTTTCTGCAAAAGTAAATGCTGTTGCACTTAAGTACCACGACCACGATGGGGACAGTTTTTTGGATTTGCATTTGTGTAACTCCATTAATCTCAGGGGAGCTACTTGTGATTTTCTGAAACAACAGGAGATGATGGCCCACACATATGAGTACATTCCAAGTGTGGATGCTTTAGCTCATGTTAGCTTATATCGACACAGGTCTGGTCAGTGTAAGGCTGTAGTATAGACATACCCATAGATTTCTCTGCAAGAAGGTCCTCCTGTGTTCCTACAGAGGTAGCTTTAAAAGAAGCAATAATGACTAAAGGAAGGGTTTGATTTCAAAACTGGAATAGAATATCTACCTTTCTGCTAGGCTTCCATTGCATAGCTAGAA
Source organism: Eretmochelys imbricata (assembly GCF_965152235.1). NCBI lineage: Eukaryota > Metazoa > Chordata > Testudines > Cheloniidae > Eretmochelys > Eretmochelys imbricata. The sequence goes on from NC_135597.1 coordinate 7,072,112, forward strand.
AAGAAATACCAGTCTCTCTAGCTCACAAAGTAAGTTAATTGTTTCACAACTGTTTTGTTAGGTCTGTTGCCCAGATCTGGTTCTGATTTCTAAGAAACAAACAAAAGAATGTTCCATTCAAGGCAGCTTTCATGTGCAGTATTTGGGATCCTTGGCATCATATTCCAGGAATGATGAGTTCATATTCCTCATGCCCGAATTAGTAACTACAGCTCTGTCTGCAGTGGGGGTAAAAAAGTCACAGAGGACCAGTATAAGGTATCTCCCACCACAGACCTCAAAATAGGGTTTTAGTGAGCCTTAAGTGGTACATAGACCTTGGTACTGGCCCTGTGCACTAGTGTGCATTTTATCAAAGAGACTCGTAGACTCTTTAGACTCATAGACATCACAGACTCAAAGAGTTCCATACACTTATCTGGGAAATAACATTAATTAGAAATATTGAATTTTCCTTTTGTCGGAAATTTCACTCTGTCAAAGTTACTCTCCATTCGGAGTTGGAACAAAAATGGAAAATATTGAAAATTGTCACCAAACAAAAAATTCCAAAAAGTTTCAAATTGGATTTTTTTTTGACATTTTCAATCAAACCAAAACGATTCAACATTTCAAAACATCCCCCCCCCCACCCCTCAACTTCAATTCTCCCCGTAGGAACATTGACCAAAAATTAAAAAAAATAAATAAAAATGGAAACAGACAGTTTCCCATGGAAAATTTCAATTTTGACAGAACTACATTTTCCTGTGGGAACATTTTTGGCAATACAAATTTTGACCAGCTTTAATATTAACGTTCCCTTGTGTTTTCTAATCTATCATAATGCTACCAAACCTACCTCTCCAACAGAGCCCATACGGGTAGATAGGAAGTGTTAGAGTCACAGATCAAGTGTGGCTGGCAGGGCCTTTCCAGATGGCCTCACGCTTCTAGCACCAGAACCTATTATCATGTCAGAGTTCTAGGAAGATGCATGGAGCTTATGAATAGTACAGTATAGTGTAGACATCAGAGTACAGCAGGAGGGATATCTGTGGGCCATATTTTAGTCTCAGGAAAATCAGAGTAACTGTGAGTTAATTCTGTTGCCTTGGGTCTAAAGCACCAGATTGAGACTCATGAAACCTTGGTTTTAGTTCCTGGCTCTGCCGTGAGCCTGCTGGATGGCCTTGGGAAAAGTCATTTTCCCTCTTTGTGCCTCCGTTTTCCCATCTGTGAAATAGGGACGATGATATGGACCTCCTTTGTAAAGTACTTTAGGATCAACTGATGAAAAGTGCTATATAACAGCTAGATATTATTCTTAATAGATTCACTGGGCCAGCTTCTCATTCACAATAAGGCAGTGTAAAAGGACCTTAAAGTGGGCTTCAATTACATTCACACGCACTTTACACTATCAGAGCGGCGTAAAGGGTGCTTAATGTAAATGAAAATCAAGTCCACTCCGAATTAAACTGGCATAACAGAGAATTTGGCCCCTGCACCAGGTCAAAGCGGGTGTAAAGTTTTGTAGAATTTTAATCCACTCTTACATTCACTTTGCACACAGACGCAATGAAGTGGAGAACCAGGTTCAGAGCACTAGGCTTACGGGACCAAATCACTAGAAATGAAAGCTGTTTTCTTCTAGTCGATCAAGTCTGGAGTCCTGTTTCCAGCAGTGGCCAAAACCTGATGCTTCAGACAGAGGCCAAAGGCAAAATGCCCCTGGTTAATCATAGAATGTAGTATTTTGGAGGTGTGGGAAATTCTTTCCTGTCCCCTGTGGGTAAGAAGTCAATCACTTACCAGATAGGCCCTTTCTGTAACCTCCACATGTCAGCGGGGGTATATCACACAAAGGAACCGTTGTATTTTCTATCAGCTGTGACTCAGGTGTGGTAGGAGTCAGAAGAAGGAAGTTGTATTCACAGAAAACAAAAGAGCCAAATTCTCATCTCAGTTACACAGGGGGTAAATACAGAGCGACTCTGCTGAAGTCATTAATAGGCTTGATTCTTCACTGCTTTGTATCTTTTGTAGAGGCTTACATGTATGCAAAGCAGGGTGACCAGATAGCAAGTGTGAAAAATCGGGATGGGGTGGGAATTAACAGGTGCCTCTATAAGACAAAGCCCCACATATCGGGACTGTCCTGATAAAATCGGGACATTTGGTCACCCTCATGCAAAGTAGGTGCATTCCTGGTTGAAGAACTTAAGTTTTTGTTGCATCAGGCCCCAAAAGCTGAAAGGGAAACTCCCATCGACTTCAGTGGTCGCAATATTGGACCGATAGGAAAGATCAGGTAAAGCGTTCAGTATGCGCTGTATGTGACAAGCAATCGGACCCCATCGCACAAGCATCATCCAGGTTCAACTCTCTCTGCTTCCCGCTTTGCAAATAAATAAATAAAGACAAAAGGGATGTGCCTGATGTTCTCTTCTGAACTTTTCCCAGTGAGGTGAATCCCCAAATTAAAATTAAGGACCAAATTGTGACCCAGCTTGCAGGGCAACACATAGGACCAAGAAGGTGTAACCGGCCCTTTCACCTGCTTGCACTGGCTAGCTATACCAGCGTTTGGAGCATGGACAGCAGACCCCTCAGGGGGCATGGAGTGGAGTAAGCCTTTGCTCTGCTCCCCCAGTGCACGGGCAAGCACGGCTGCACTGATATGCTGGGGCAGAGAGGTGAGTATGCTGTCCTAGATGTAGTCCTGGAGTAGGGTGCTTCCTCGGTGGAGCATGGGAAGACCAGAATGTAGGTTGTGACTCTGAGGCCTTGTCCACACTACCAAGTTTTGTCTCCAAAACCCTCCTTTTGGCGACAGAACAGCAAGAGCGTACACACTACAATGGGGCTTTTGTCACGAAAAATGCCCAGTTTTGGCGACAAAAAACTTCCACCCCTACGAGAGACTTTTGTCTTTTCCTCTCCCTTTATTGTCCACTGCTGATTGTTTTGTCGACAGAACTGGCTTCCGCCAATATCCCACAATGCCTGCCCTGATTGCTCTGCTCAGTGTTTTGATCTCTGCTGCCCTGATGCACCCCTCCCCTTTCAAAGCTCTGGGAAGTACCTGTGTGCTGCTCCCTTTGGGGAACAAACAAAGGGCAAATCATCGGAATGCTCCTGTTCTGCCCTGCGCTAGGAACACAGCAGCAGCCAGGGGGAGGGGGACAGGCTGCTGGGCTGTTTTGCCATTCCTCAGCAGGGAGAGCTCACAGAGCTACTCATGATTCTGCTCTCAGCAGCTGAGGGGGCTGTGGGAGAACTCTGAGAGAAACCCAAGATGCCCAGTGATCGGCTCTTCCTTCCCCCCACTGCACTGTGGGATACATTCCAACGGTGCATTGCTCACCCTGTCGATGATGGTGTCCCCAGTGTGGATGTGATCTGTCGACAGAGGGAGCAAGTGTGAAAACCCTTTGGCGATTTTTGTTTTGTCGTCTTTTGGGTGTCGACATAAGTTCTGTCAACAAAACTTGGTCGTGTAGACAAGCCCTGAGTCACAGTCTTGCTTCCTTCTCTGCTCTGAGGCCAGCATAACTACTTGCTGCCCCTTTGCAAAGCCACACCTTGATTTGATTTTAAAGGAGAAAGGAACATCTTCTAAAAGAAGAGTCTGATAACAGAGCCTGATCCTCCATTGCTTTGCCTTATCGTTTACACTGCACACTTTGCATGGGTGCAAATGACGACTTAAATGATGATTTAGTTGGGATTGGTCCTGGTCTGAGCAGGGAATTGGACTAGATGACCTCCTGAGGTCTCTTCCAACCCTAATATTCTATGATTCTGTGACTCGAGATGCAGGGCAATGGGGAATCGGGCCCCTATTAAGACAAATTGTTAGGAAAAGTTAAAAGAACAAGGAGTACTTGTGGTACCTTAGAGACTAACAAATTTATTTGGGCATAAGCTTTCTCCTGCAACGTGCGCGGTGTCAGTCTTATTCCTCTTACGCACTGATGCGGTCAAAGGATGAGGTAAACAAAATACAGTAAACCTAGCCGAATTGGGCAGGAAGCTGTAATGATAAATGAATTCCTTTGAAATAAAAGGGGAAGGAAGGAATAGAGGGAGGGACCTAGGACAGAGTTTTCATGATCATCTACTTAGATTATGCATATGCTGTTCCACAAGACAGAAAGCATCCCAGCCTCAAAGAGTTTGTGATCTAAGACCCTTCCTTAGATTATAAATGGGCCTGAGTGGGAAGTGAGGGGACTCAGTATCACACAGGAGAGACTCCGCACCTTGTGAGATTGGACCTTAATACAACTAAGACCAAACAGGGTAAGCTAGGCGAATGCAGGGAGACCAAGAGAGGGGAAGGCTTCATGGAAGATGTAGGTTTTATGGAAGGATTTAAGGGACAGAGCCAAAAGTCCCTTGAAGACAATAGCAAGACTTCCACTGACTTAACTGGGCTACAGATTAGCTGTAGAGAAAAAGGGAGGAGATGCTGGGCTGGCAAGAACTTGGCATTAACTTGGGTTTGAATAGAGACTGGGAATGGCTGGGTCATTACACATATTCAATCTATTTCCTTAAATTAAGTATCCTCACACCTTCTTGTCAACTGTCTAAATGGGCCATCTTGATTATCACAAGAAAAGTTTTTTTCTCCTGCTGATAATAGCTCATCTTAACTAATTAGCCTCTCAGTTTGTATGGTACCTTCCAACTTATCTGTATGTGTGTGTGTATATATATATCTTTTTACCATATGTTCCCTTTTATGCATCCGATGAAGTGGGCTGTAGCTCACAAAAGCTTATGCTCTAATAAATTTGGTAGAGTTACATACCCACTTTGCAATACCTTTAGCTTAGTGTAATGACTACAAAAAGTACCAGGCAACAGAGAATTGGGCCCTTGTCTTGGAATCTGTTTTTATTAAATTTCTACCTCTACTGATAGACTTACATATTGCAATCAGCCTTGGATTTGTCCTACTAATCCTTGTGAAACTAGACTCTACTAAGGAAAGCTCAGTGTATTGAGACTTACAATACTGATTGACAGACAGACAGACCCCTAACTCTCACTGCACCCTGTAGATCAAATACATATTCTCAAATGTTTTTAACCAAGGGTTAAAACTGAAAAACATGGAGGTTAATACCAATATTTCCAAATGGGTATGCTTCAAGATAGACACCTAAATCTATGTGTAAACACCTAAGTAAGGCCTGTTCTTCACTTGAAAGCTTTACTGGTAAAACTACTTCTGTTAGGAGATGGAATTTTTACTGATCTTGTTATAGCAGGGGGGAAAAAAAACATTGAGTGTGGACAGAGTTGTACTGTATAAAGATGGCTTATACCAATATAAAGAAAAGGAGGACTTGTGGCACCTTAGAGACTAACAAATGTATTTGAGCATAAGCTCTCGTGAGCTACGGCTCACTTCATCGGATGCATAAGTCCTCCTTTTCTTTTTGCGAAGACAGACTAACACGGCTGCTACTCTGTCCTTATACCAATATAGTTAGGACACTTCTCAAAGCCAAACTGGCATAAAGCAAGTTACACTGGTATAGTTAAAGCAGTACAACTTTGCAGCGTAGACAAGTTTTAAGTTGTAGAAACTTACTTTGTTTCTTTCCCTCTAGATTTTTGATTTCCTGGTTGTTCTCATTAGTTATATCATGAATTCCATTTTCACTTCCCAATCTTCAAATCCGCTGTAATTATGAATCTACATCATCAGCCCAAAACGAACATCACTAATGCAGGTGTCATGGGGGAGGGGACACGAGTGCAGTGTTTATAAAATGGAAATGATTCACAGACTGGCCATTACTTTCCCCTTACTTATTGCTCAGAGCCCTACCCTTCCTTACATGTTAAATGTTAATCAGCACAAACTGAAATTCACATTGATTAAATGCTGATAAGTCAGGACCTGAAATCTTTGTGGTGCTGAAATCCATTGCATATCTTTAATTCTCCATGGAAGGAAGGTGCTCAACATTCCAGTCTCTTATCCTCTCTTCCCTAGCCCTGTATTTACACATGAAGGCATGAATGTACATATAATCCCAACTCTAATGGCATAAAAAGAATTGTAAGCAGCCATGTCTGTTTTCTACCAGCCAGGCTAAATAAAAACAAACAGTCTTCGGACAACTCCAGTCCCTTTGGCGATAGGCACTAGGTCTGTGAAATCATTTGAAAGAAGCAATCAATATATCACAATTCAAGTGACACCAACTCACTGGCAGGAACTTCCGCATGCAGTGGCATTGCTGTAACTTGAAAATTGTGCAACACCTTTAGTAAACACTTCCTCATGTAAGAACAAGAATAAAGCTGAAGGACTCATTCTCCCTCCTTCACTGCAGAAGGCAGGGCAGGTTAAAGTAGGAAGAAGCTAGAGGCCAGTCTTTCTCAAAGCAAGGACACCGCTTTCCAGGCTTAGCTGAAATGATTAAAGTATTTCTTATTTCTACAGTTTTGCTCCTTTCTCAACACCGAGGTAAGTTTTTCCCCCTTTTATCAAATCGCTGCTAAGTACAGTGACAGATAAGTTTCTATAGCTTTTGTAAGCTTTTAATTATTAACAGGTGGCTGATACTGAAGAACCATGATTGCATTTGTTGTACTCACACCAGATGAAGTCACTTGAAGACAATGGCATTGCTGAATATAGAGGTTTTTGTTTCACGACTCAAGTTAACAAGTAATCATTAAAATTCTTGAGAAAGGCAGATTAGTAAAGAAAATATTTACCCGATTGACTAAACTGGACACAGATTGACTCAAGACTTGGAACAAGTTTGTTCTGAGGAAGTGAGAAAGCCGTTTTTTCAACAATTGTGAGAGAATGTATTCAACTTGGATAATTTGTTGCATTTACAACATTTTAATTGTAAAAGAAATAATTTTATTGGAATTAAATGAACAGAAGTCCTCTACTTGCAATTGAAATAGAATGATAAACATGTAATATTTATGTAGCACCAGGATAATACCTTGAGATCACCCGGAATATGATTAAATAGTTATATATTAAATCCTTTCAATAGTAAGTAAGTATAATTATTTAACCATATTCTATATGAGGTGCCATACATTAGTTTTTGAGTGTATCCTTGCTTGCTTGCTATTTGAATCAGGAGCAGATTTTCAGAACATGACATGCACAAATATGCACAAATTTGCACACGCGATTCATGGTCACTTGGACATGTAATGGTCTTCAGTGCACACATATATTATGTATAGAATTAAACAGAATTGTGTATGGAATTATATGCATTTTCTTGTGAAGAGTTCTGAAAATCTTCCCCTTGAGACTTTATATATCTTGATCAAACAGATTTCATTTTCATATGTAGATCCACACTAACTGGTGGTCTTAATTCCTGATTTAAGATGGTTGGGAAATTGCAGTATTTATTTACGCCTTATCACCAATTTTTTAACCTGTTGTAACAGATCCAGACTAAACTTCTTGCTCAGAAAAAACTGAGTTAAAATCATGCCTGAAGCAAAACAAGATGACACCAAACATTCACTCTGAAGAACTGACTCTAGGAAAACTATTAGAAACAGAACAAAATATAACTGCTTACTTAACATACCCAGAATCTTGTAGCTAAAAATCCTCATATGAAATACATCACAAAGGTATTAAACCATAAGGCTTGTCTTGACTAGAGAAAAGGTCAGATTTAGATCAGGCTACCTAGCGAAACCCAACCTAACTTGAGCAACGGAGGCTGTAATTTGACTTGCTAAAAATCAAGCTAAAGGCGTTACCCTGAATCTGCAATAGGAAGTTTTGGTTAGGTTGATTTCAGTGACACCACTCAAAGACTTTTCCTCTTCTAGACAAAACCAAACAAGGGGCTGTTTCAGCAACTCATACTCTCTGATTAGTGCTCGCCCACGCAAGTAGTCCTATTATTCACTGAAGAGATTCACTGATTTCACTGAAACTTTACATAAGGAAGTACTTCTCAAATGGAGTAGCTGGAAAATCAGACCCATAGAACGCAACGTTCGCTGGGTGCTGAGCTCTTTTGAAAATCTGGCTACAAGGGTCACAATGGGGTCCTGAGCGCTTAGGAAAATCTGGGCTTTATTTATGTGATTAAAATAGGAGCCGACCTATTTTTTAAATTCTGGTCCCAAATGTAGGTGCTGAACCCTTGAAAATTTGTCCTTTAGGGTGAAATTCACCCCCCTGCAACGGGATTAAAGGGGGCCTATGTGGTATATAGGCCTTGTGATGTCTCATAGGACAGAATCTGATTTTCAGAGACTCTGAACACCTTCAAGAGAAGTCACATGTGCAGAGCACCTCTGAAAATCAGGTCGTGATACACTGATGTTCTTCAGTGCAGAAGCTGAAAAATTTTTCTTCTGACCCTTAGTAAGCTCTTCACTACCACAATACCTCTAGCACGTACTTCACTACTGCACAGTCAGACTACAACATATCCACGTACACAAGGGGAGATGGAAAAAGGCCATTGGGGTCATCTAAGATGTCTCTCCTGCCACCTCCGTCATGGACATGTATGTTCCCTACTTTTCAGCATATTTGCCAAAGCTTTGCCCAGTCCACTTTAAATGCCACCACAGCGAGTCAAACATGTCATTGAACTAGAAACTTTCCATGGGAATGTGTCAATTTCAACAAAGTTTCAGTTTTTTAAAAACAAAAGTTGAAATGAAGCGTTTTGACCTTTTCAGAACAAAGCCTTTTGAAGGTATGCGTTGAAATGACTTTTCATTTCAAAATGTATTTTAGTTTATATTATAAATTATGATACAGCATAACATTTTAAAAAGTCAAAAATCAGAACAAAGCATTTCAACTTTAACACAATGAAATGTTTTGAATGGCCCAATACAATGTCTGCCCCCCGCCCCAATCATTTTCTGGGAAACTTTGATTTTTTTTTGTTTTCATTCCAATTTGGACCCAGGAGACCCAGACCCAGATTCTAGTTCTGCACATCTTAATGCCCTTTCACTCGAGTGATCCTAATGAATTTTGGACATGGTTCCATGCTCCAGACAGGGATATCAAGAGCTTGCACACCACATCAGAGTGGTACTAGTATATGATCCATACTGGGCATGATCTGTCCAAAACAGGAGAGTAGCTGTCGTCCAGTGCAGGGGTTCTCAAACTTCATTGACTGTGACCCCATTCTGACAACAAAAATTACTACACGACCCCAGGAGGGGGGACTGAAGCATGAGCCCACCCAATTGGGGGGCCAAAGCTGAAACCCCAGGGCTTGTAACCTGAGCCCCACCACCCCCATCTGAAGGCTGACCCCAGGCAGTGGGATTCGGGCTTGGGCTTCAGCCCCAGACTCCAGACAATCTAACTCCAAACCTGGTGACCCCATTAAAACAGGGTCACGATCCACTTTGGGGTCCTGACCCACAGTTTGAGAACTGCTGGATTAGAGGATGAGGAAACAAGAGCATCTTGGAAAACAAGAGCAGCTCTTCCTATAGATATTCGAGACTATTTCATGACTCAGTTCTGGATTGGTGACAAAGAACCTATAGGGATATGGAGATCTAACTGGTCCAGAGTAGCCATAATACTCTGATCCAGCAGTTAGGATTGGCTGAACCTCGGTGGTACCAGTATTAGTCATTCTAATGTAGTGGGGACGGCATAGTCATTTACATTCAGATCACTTTGCAACACTGTGATGTTGCACTCTGTATGATTTTGTGAAAGTATGCTGATGAGTGTGACTATAATGTAACTAAAATATGCTTCATGCAAAAGGTCTCTTGTAAGTTATCATTACAAAGCTTATAATCTACTGAGTGTGGTCATTCTATGTGTATAAATGTATCACTCTTGTATCTGAAACTAGAAATATGAACTATAACTCCAAGGTCCTATTGTAGTTATGCAGAGTGTGGGCCATTAATGGTGGGTTGGAATCTTAATGGCTCCATTAAGATTCCAACCAGGACAATTGACTGTAGATGGCTCTGTTTTACTATAGCAGCCGTGTTAGTCTGTATTCGCAAAAAGAAGAGGAGTACTTGTGGCACCTTTGAGCATAAGCTTTCGTGAGCTACAGCTCACTTCATCAGATGCAATCTGTGGAAAATGATGATTGATTGCATGCTTATGCATGAGCCTATGCTCAAATAAATTTGTTCGTCTCTAAGGTGCCACAAGTACTCCTTTTCTTTCTGTTTTACTTGTAAGTCTTCCTGTATATTTGTATGCTGGCAAGTAGGTAATGAAGTCTTACAGTGACATGTGATCATGTCACCTGAACTGGAATCCATCTTTAACCTGGTGCTTTTCCATTGAGGAGAGGTGGGAACCCAGAGGGACAAAGGATTCCCGCCTTATGCAAAAGATATATAAAGAGGGTGGAACAGAACAAAGAGGCAGCCATCATGAGAAATCCGCTAGCGAGCACCTGAGCTGGAACAAGGGCTGTACCAGGGGAAAGGATTGTGCCCAGACTCGAAAGGTGTCCAGTCTGTGAAAGAAACTTATTGAAATATCTCTAAGGGTGAGATTTTATCTGTATTCCGTTTTTATTACTGTACTAGACTTACACTTGCGTGTTTCATTTTATTTTGCTTGGTAATTCACTTTGTTCTGTCTGTTACTACTTGGAACCACTGAAATCCTACTTGCTCTATTTAATAAAATCACTTTTTACTTATTAATTAACCCAGACTATGCATTAATACCTGGGGGGGAGGGGCAAACAGTTGAGCATCGCTCTTTATCAGTGTTATAGAGGGCGAACAATTTACGAGTTTACCCTGTATAAGCTTTATACAGGGTAAAACGGATTTATTTGGGGTTTGGACCCCATTGGGAATTCGGCATCTGAGTGTCAAGGACAGGCACATTTCCTAAGTTGCTTTCAATCAAGCCTGCAGCTTTGGGGGGATGTGGTTCAGACCCTGGCTCTGTGTTGGAGCAGACTGGCGTGTCTGGCTCAGCAGGACACGATGCTGGAGACCCAAGCTGGCAAGGCAGGAAAGCAGGGGCAGAAGTAGTCTTTGCATATCAGGTGGCAGCTCCCAGGGGGCTTCTGTGATCCAACCCGTCACAGGGGTGTAGTCGGGCAGGATCTGTGCACAGCTGATTGCTTTGAGGTAGCGGTAGTGATTTTAAGTAAGTTTTAAGTGTAGTGGCTGGAGAACAGACAAAGTGGTTCATGTTTGGTTATTTTCTGTTTGCTTATTTTGGGTAAGGGAAGTAGGGACAGAAAAGGAAGCAAAATAAGTAAGAGGGAAGATCAGAAGAAGCTAAAACTGCACAGGACGCAAATTGCCCAGAAAGGCTGAACACTGGGTGCTGTGAAAGTCTCTGTTAACGAAGAAGCCCCTGAGCTGAGTGCATCTGTTTCAGTGAACTGAAGATGGGTGTGCTCCAGCCTCTGTGTCTGTGCTATCCTTGCAACAAAGCCCGTTGCCAACTGTGTCCACATATCTATTGAGGGGACACCATCATAGGGCCTAATCACATCAGCCACACTATCAGAGGCTCGTTCACCTGCACATCCACCAATGTGATATGTGCCATCATGTGCCAGCAATGCCCCTCTGCCATGTACATTGGGCAAACTGGACAGTCTCTACATAAAAGAATGAATGGACACAAATCAGACGTCAAGAATTATAACATTCATAAACCAGTCAGAGAACACTTCAATCTGTCTGGTCACTCGATTTCTGATCTCAAAGTGACTATCCTTCAACAAAAAAACTTCGAAAACAGACTCCAAGGAGAGACTGCTGAATTGGAATTAATTTGCAAATTGGATACAATTAACTTAGGCTTGAATAGAGACTGGGAGTGGTTGAGTCATTATACTAAGTAAAACTATTTCCCCTTGTTTATCCCCCCCTCCGCCGTTCCTCAGATGTTCTTGTTAACTCCTGGAAATGTGCTGCAAATGGCCCACCTTGATTATCACTTCAAAAGGTTTTCTCTCCCCCCACCCCACTCTCCTGCTAGTAATAGCTCATCTTAAGTGATCACTCTCCTTACAATGTGTATTTTTTCACGGTCTGTGTGTATATAAAATCTCCTCACTGTACTTTCCACTTTATGCATCCGATGAAGTGAGCTGTAGCTCATGAAAGCTTATGCTCAAATACATTTGTTAGTCTCTAAGGTGCCACAAGTACTCCTTTTCTTTGTGCTGAAGCTGACTGGAGTGTCTTAACTTAGCTAGACAAGAGTGAAGGGGTGACTGTTTTGGCAGGAGGGGGTTCCTCTGTGGTATCCCAGCTCATCAAGTGACAGTCTAAAGGGAAAACAAATGGAAACTGATGTGCAATTTGCCCAGGAAAAGGCTGCCCTGGCAAAAGAAAAGGTTGCCCACCAGCAAATCCTGGATTTAAAAGACAAAGCTATTAAGACCCAGAAGCATGAACTGGCTATAATGGAGTGGAAGAGGTGCACAGAGACATGTATCCTGGAGTGGGAAGTGGGGGTCCTGGTGACTCCTGTGGTGAGAACAAAGCCCAAGGACTCTGGAGCTGGAAGCAAACCCAACCTGAGTGAACGGGGCGGGGGGGAATTTTGCTGGCTAGTGAAAGGTCTGTCATAGCTGGTAACTGTGAGCCCGCAGCTGCATCAAGGTCTCTTTCCCTTTTGGGGGACACAGGCGTGTCTCCCCCGAGGGGAGCCCAAAAACCCTGGCTCTGGGTTGGAGCAGACTGGCGTGTCTGGCTGAGCAAGACAGGGTGCTGGAGCCCTACGCTGGCAGGGGCAGAAGTAGTCTTGGCACATCAGGTGGCAGCTCCCAGGGGGTTTCTGTGATCCAGCCCGTCACAAACACAATGGCTAATATTGCTCAGAAGGCAGCACAGGATAACATTTTTGGCGACTACATATTTCCCCAGCCTGGCAGCTTCTTCTAGCAGCAGCAATGCAAGAACTAGAAGACATATTGCCCATTGGCCCAGAACACTCTGGGGCCAGGTGCAGCCTCTTTCTGCGGAGAATAATAAAGGGGCCTTCCTTCCCATTGTGAGACTATTTCTGATCGCCTTATAAAGTAAAGTGAATGCATTTCAGCAGTTTTAGCTGAGCTGTTTGTTCTGTGGATACAGAATAGCGTTTCGAGGACACAAAGCGCGATCTTCTCTGGAATAGTTTAGACCTGGGGTTCTCAAACTTCATTGCACCGCGATCCCCTTCTGACAACAAAAATTACTACACGACCCCAGGAGGGGGTCCAAAGCCTGAGCCCCGCGACCCTGAAGGGGGCAAAGCTGAAGCCCAAGGCTTCAGTCACAGGCAGGGGGCCTGTAACCTGAGCCCCGCCCTGCATGGTGGGGCTTGGGCTTTGGCCCTGAGTAGTGAGGCTTGGGCTTGGGCCCTAGCCCCAACAAGTCTAATTCCAGCCATGGCAACCCCATTAAAATGGGGTCCCGACCCACAGTTTGAGAACTGCTGGTCCAGTGCATCAGTCATATGACTTCTGCTATCTCAAAGCTTGTTGAAAGGGAGATCATGGTAGATGGAAATAATGTACGAGTAACAGATTCACAGCAGCCACCTGGGATAGGAAGATAGATGGACTCGTGTATATTCCCACATATATGATCAACATCACAAAGGAATCCATAGCAATCCAGAACAATCAAGTTCTTCCTGAAGGAACTATCTTAGAAGACCCCTATGCAACTGGTCTGTTACAGCTATTATGTTTTATGCTAATAGTACCTAATCGTATACTAGATGCTACCCAATATGTAGAAGTTCTCTGCTGCAAAGAGATTAAAAACTAAGGTAGACCCTGACTCAAGAAAGCATCTCTATCCAGGACAACACTTAAGCATGTGCTTAAGTCCCATTGGACTTATAGTTAAGTACGACTGGAAAAAGGCTAATGTAGTGCCCATCTTTTAAAAAGGGAAGAAGGAAGATCCTGGGAACTACAGGCCAGTCAGCCTCACCTCAGTCCCTGGAAAAATCATGGAGCAGGTCCTCAAGGAATTAATTCTGAAGCACTTAGAGGAGAGGAAAGTGGTCAGGAACAGTCAGCATGGATTCACCAAGGGCAAGTCATGCCTGACTAATCTAATTGCCTTCTATGACGAGATAACTGGCTCTGTGGATGAAGGGAAAGCAGTGGATGTGTTGTTCCTTGACTTTAGCAAAGCTTTTGACACGGTCTACCACAGTATTCTTGCCAGCAAGTTAAAAAAGTATGGGCTGGATGAATGGACTATAAGGTGGATAGAAAGCTGGCTAGATTGTCGGGCTCAACTGGTAGTGATCAATGGATCCATGTCTAGTTGGCAGCCGGTATCAAGTGGAGTGCCCCAAGGGTCGGTCCTGGGGCTGGTTTTGTTCAATATCTTCATAAATGATCTGGAGGATGGTGTGGATTGCACCCTCAGCAAGTTTGCAGATGACACTAAACTGGGAGGAGAGGTAGATATGCTGGAGGGTAGGGATAGGATACAGAGGGCCCTAGACAAATTGGAGGATTGGGCCAAAAGAAATCTGATGAGGTTCAACAAGGACAAGTGCAGAGTCCTGCACTTAGGACGGAAGAACCCAATACATCGCTACAGACTAGGGACCGAATGGCTCAGTAGCAGTTCTGCAGAAAAGGACCTAGGGGTTACAGTGGACGAGAAGCTGGATATGAGTCAACAGTGTGCCCTTGTTGCCAAGAAGGCCAATGGCATTTTGGGATGTATACGTAGGGGCATTGCCAGCAGATCGAGGGACGGGATCGTTCCCCTCTATTTGACACTGGTGAGGCCTCATCTGGAGTAGTGTGTCCAGTTTTGGGCCCCACACTACAAGAAGGATGTGGAAAAATTGGAAAATGTCCAGCGGAGGGCAACAAAAATTATTAGGGGACTGGAACACATGAGTTATGAGGAGAGGCTGAGGGAACTGGGGATGTTTAGTCTGCGGAAGAGAAAAGAGTGAGGGGGGATTTGATAGCTGCTTTCAACTACCTGAAAGGGGGTTCCAAAGAGGATGGATCTAGACTGTTCTCGGTGGTGGCTGATGACAGAACAAGGAGTAATGGTCTCAAGTTGCAGCGGGGGAGATTTAAGTTGGATATTAGGAAAAACTTTTTCACTAGAAGGGTGGTGAAACACTGGAATGCGTTATCTAGGGAGGTGGTGGAATCTCCTTCCTTAGAAGTTTTTAAGGTCAGGCTTGACAAAGCCCTGGCTGGGATGATTTAGTTGGGGATCGGTCCTGCTTTGAGCAGGGGGTTGGACTAGATGACCTCCTGAGGTCCCTTCCGACCCTGATATTCTATGATTCTATGGGCCTTCGTGCTTTCATGCATTGCGGGCTCAGATATAATGCAACAAAGGGGTTGTACAGAAGGTTGGAGTAGTGAGCCCAGGGTTAAGATCATGGGGTTACTCAGCAGAGGCCGGTGTAGAGCATGATGGAGTAATATTTAGAGTAAACAGACATTAGCTGTCACTAGTATATAAAAGATACACAGGTGCCACATATCCTGTGCAGTCTGAGCGGAAATTGTATTTATGTTTCTGAGTGGGAGAAATAATCACAATTAACCTGTTAACATGAAATAGATCAGATTTTTCAAAAACACTCATGCGCTTTGAGATAGACCTCGGAGCAGTGCACAGAAGAAAGATGCTCTGCCCCAGTCTGAGTTTGTCGAGTGTAACAGAGGGATCTAGAAGCAAGATCAGATCTAGCCAGAGCTACAGTTAGCTAATAATTTAATAAGGACGGGGATCCCACAGCCAAATCCACAACGCCCATCTGAAATGCAATCTGCTCTCCTGCCCTTGCACTGAGCTCAGCATTATACCCAATAGAGATCTGAGAGTCCTGAGAGGAGAATTTTGCTCTTCAAGTAGGACAGAAGACACACACTGCCAAAAGAGCACTGGTAACATGACTAGGGCCAGACTATGATAGCACAAGGGGGGAAGAGAAGGAATGAGGAGATGACTCTGCATAAGGAAGGTACAATTCAAGCTCCTTGGCCCTCCTCAGCGCAAAGTCAACTCCTTGCTGTCATCCATTTGGTTGCGATCCACCCGAAAAGAGCCATGGTCCTGCTCCCATCTGCACACCAAGCAGTGAAAATAGCCAGATGCACTGTGTGTGGGGAAAGTCGGGGGAGAAGGATAGCCTGCTGCACCTTCCTTAGAATCATGGAACATCAGGGTTGAAAGGGACCTCAGGACATCTAGTCCAACCTCCTGCTCAAAGCAGGACCAATCCCCAACTAAATCATCCCAGCCAGGGCTTTGTCAAGCCTGACTTGAAAAACCTCAAAGGAAGGAGATTCCACCACCTCCCTAGGTAACGCATTCCAGTGCTTCACCACCCTCCTAGTGAAAAAGTTTTTCCTAATATCCAACCTAAACCTCCTGCACTGCAACATGAGACCATTACTCCTGGCGTCCTTAACACAATCCCCACCCATACCTACTCACCAGCCCCCATGACAGCCGGATGCACCTGCCCCAAAGAACTATCCGCCCTCGAGCTAACACTGAGTTGATGCAGCTCTGAAACTCCCCCAGTGCGGGCAGGTGCCCATCAAGGTACAATCTGACCCTTAATATGGACTGCAGCTCTCCCATACAATAATGGCACAGGAGACAACTGCCGGGTATTGCAAATTGTGCACATACCGATGTACTGACTAACCATGAGGCTCCCTGATTATGTAACTGGTTTCCTTGTATTCTGGCACGGTGAGTAGTGTTGTGCACATCTGTTCACAATGAAGCATGCTATCAGTCAGCCATTGCCAAAGTTTCATAGCCTCAGGGCCTTTTAGCATTTAACTCACCCTGGGCTTGGATATCGACAGAGCTTTTGTGTGAATCTGAAGAACATTTAAATAGCCTCAAAAGGAGTGAATTCGATTTGTCCAACCCCAAAGGCCATACTAATACATATGCTTAGCTGGATAAAATATCCATATTCTACCAACTGATACTTCTAGTATGCAAGCACGTGTATGCCGTCTGTGAAATGAATTTTTCCACGATGATAGTTCCCTTTGAAATTTTTCTGATTTTGGCATACAAAGATTCAGATTTTTGGGTTTTCAGTGACAACCGCCCCCCCCCCCTTTTTTTTGGGACAAAACCAGAACTTTTTTGGCAAAATTTCTGTTTCATTGACAAGCCATTTTCCATAGAAAAAAAGATATTTTGCTGGAAATTTTTCAACTTACTCTAGTGAGGAAGGACAGAGCAAAATGGTTAGATCACATGCCTAGCCATCTGGCCTCTTGGAGTTTATTCTCAGCTCTGCCACTGACTCACTATGCAACTTACTTATCCTTTCTATGCCTAAGTTTACCCACCTCCAAAATAGGGCTAATAAAAAGACCTGTCTCACATGCGTGTTATGAGACTTAACCATGCACGTAAAGTGCTTTGACATCCTCAAGTGAAAGGTGCAGTCTCAGCACAGGTTATTAATATTAATGAGTTCAGGCTAAATTTTCAAAAAGAGACTCATGTCCAATTTGTCCAGTGCCCAACTTGAGACAGATGTTTTAGCAGGGCCTGATTTTTAGAGCACGTCTGCTTAGCCCTTCATGAAAATCAGACCCTCTAAGGTTGTTGCAGGCGGGAAACCCAAAATCCAAAGCACCAAAAAAACCACTCTTAACTTTTGCAAATTTTGGCCGCACAATCCAGTGTTGTGCTTGGTTTCAGCAACATGTGGTGCCCAACTGCTTGTGCTATGGACTGGGGATAGTTTCTGCATGAGGAATGCAATATGGTAGCTCAGTTCTATGGAAACACGGTGCTCACCAACTCTGCACCCAGAAGAGAGAGCTGCAACCTCCTGGCCTGCTGAAGAGGAGAAAAAAAGCCAATATGGCTGTTGCTGTCCATGGATATTCTCGCAGTAGCTGAAGGGCTAACCACAAACACAGACTATGAATCCAACCAACCAATGATGGGCACACCCTCAGTCTAAGGGTTTGATATTACTCTTGCCATCTCTTACAGTTCCTTCCTGTGGCCACCATCTCTTGGTCTGTGTTATGCAGGAAGCCAGATTAGTTGATCGTAACGGTCCCTTCTGGCTTTCAAATCTATGAACCACTCTTTCTCCTACAAGCGTCCTTGTACACAACTATATTGATCACAAAACAGCTGGTATGAAGTGTTCTCATAAGGAACAAAATATATTTCATACTCCTGTATAAAACCTCAATAAAAAGTGGGAGCAAGGAGTAGGAGAGGACTGAACAAAAGGAGAGAAAAAGACAACAATAAAAAGCAGAGAAAAGAAAAGTTTTCAACTATCACATGCACATAATCACACCCAGTAAAATATAGTAGGTGAAACATGCTATAGGTGGAAGGTTAACTGCAAGCTATTTCTGTGAAAAGACTAGTTGAAAATATTTCTAAAGAATGGTTTCAGAGTAACAGCCGTGTTAGTCTGTATTCGAAAAAGAAAAGGAGTACTTGTGGCACCTTAGAGCCTAACCAAATCGGATGCATCCGATGAAGTGAGCTGTAGCTCACGAAAGCTTATGCTCAAATAAATTGGTTAGGCTCTAAGGTGCCACAAGTACTCCTTTTCTTTTTTCTAAAGAATGAATCAGATTGCTCCCAACTACCCATGAATGCTGTGAACTTACTTACCTACCATACAGGAGGAATTCTTTGTTAATTTGAACAACTTTCTGTAACAGAGCCTGGAGATCATTAACTCTACAGAATCACCTGCATCAGTTGCAAAACAGCGAATGCAAAAGTAAAGGCGACATCTCGAAAATCTGGCCCAATGTGTTGATATAAAAATCACGCAGTGCTAGAATAGGGTTCTATGAATTGCATGAAAATTAAATAAAACAATACAGCATTTAGAAACTCTGGAACTTAAAAAAAAATAAAACAAATACCTTTGTTTTGACAAATCTTTTTGTTTCCCCTAGGGACTGCACGAAGGCAATTACCGGGGGTGAAGGACTACGAAGTGGTATACCCACAAAAATTACACCAATTACATAAAAGAGATGTAGCAGGAAACCAAAATCCCAACCATGGGGTAATAAAGGAGGCATTTTTTATTTGTTTGCATGGGAATGGGAGAGTTTTGTCTTGGGTCAGAGTGTACTTAACTTTCAAGATAAGTTAGATCCAGACATCAGATCATACTAATGGAACAGAATAACTAGACTATTGGATCCATTCCCCTGCAAGGGCAGGCTGTGACAGTCACACAGTAAAAGTAGGTGGCAAAGGCTAAATGTGATTGACGAGTCTCCTCCTAGCTTATGACCATACATTTATTCACAGAGCAAACCAACTCATTCGTTGGCATTAGTGGCACGTTTTTGCTCAAAAGTAGAGCGGTGGGTGGATAGTGGAAAACAGAAGAGCAGAAGCGCCTCGCATTCCAGGGAGTTGAGTTTTAGATCCAAAGTATGCAGCACAACCACATCCTCAAATCAACCTTTGGGTGGAGGTGGAACAAATCAGTGGTAGGGTCCAAGACAGAGTTCTACTCCTAGCTCTGCCACCAACCCAACCTGCTGGGGGATGGTGAGTAAGTCACTTAACTTCTCTTGATCCCTCTTTCTCCATCTGTCAAATAGGACAGTGAGACTTGCTATCCTTTATGAAGTACTTTGAGTCCTATGGATGAAGGCCCCAACACAGGAAAGCATAAGCACATGCTTAACTTTCAGCACTTTAATAATTATTACTCTTATTGAGATAGTGCCTAGTTATCCACCAAGTGCCTATTGTGTTAGACACTGCATAAAACAGGGAGTAGTAGATGGTCCCTGCTCTGAAAAGTTTACAATCTAAATAGACAAGACAGACAAAGGGTAGTGGGGAAAACGATATAACATACCACTGAGTTCAACTAAGACAGTTCAAATGCTTAAAGTTAAGAACATGCGTAGGTGTTTGGACGAATAGGGATAGGATTATTCACATGCTTAAAGTTAAGCATGTTCTTGAGTGCTTTCCAGAATTGGGTCTTAAGTATAGTCTCCTCTCGAAGTCAGCAGAGATGTACATGTACCTTTGAAAGCAGACTTTAGATTTTAGAGATCAATTTATTCAAGTCATTTAAAAACTGATGCTTAGTCTAGCACTGGCAGCGGGTTTATTGTCGTGGGGGAGTTGGTGTTGGCATCTCAAGACCAGTAAATTCACAGTGAGGCTGGTGCTTATTCATCTCGATATTATAACATACAAATATTTGCAGGCAAAATATGACGACAGGATGCAATACGAAATTAAAGTCAACGGCGAGAAAGTGATACTTCATCTAGAAAAAAATAAGTAAGTTCAATTTCTTTTCTTTTAACATCATCACTCTCTAATCACCCAGGTCACTGGAAAGAGATACTATAAAGCACTCAGGATACAGTTTCGAAAAGCAGATGGGACTTAGGCTCCTAAGAGATGGGTGTATTTGAAATTTTAACTCTCAGATATCATAGTGATGGCAGCAGAATAAGAACCTGAATAGAATAGAACAGACTAGAACAGAATCAGTGGCACCCTGGCAGAGCCCGGCCAGCATGACAGAACTCCAAAACAGATGTAGGACATTTGCTGTGACTATAACGACACTGCTGCAGCTCCTGCTGCTTTCTGTTGGATTCTAAAACCTTGGTTGCAGCAAACTTGACTTGTGAGCCCCTCTCTGTGCCTCAGTTTCCCCATCTGTAACTTGGAGATAATAATACTGATTTACTTTCAGGGTATTGTGTATTCACATTTGTAAAGAATCCTGAGATCCTCAGAAGGAAGACATTATGAAAATGCAAGAGGTAGATAGGTAGACCGACAGACAGCTAGGATAGCACTGGTCAGGCCGGCCACCCTCTGTGACCTCTATCACTACGATTACTGCCCATTTATGAAATCATACCTGCCTCTACTGTTAACTTTGTTCTCTCACTCCTACTTATTTGCCTAAATTAACCTCTTGTTTCTCGTCTAAATCCTAGATTATAAATTGTGTGGGGGATTGTGTCAGGGATTGTCTTTGCGTTATGTTTGTTCGGTGCCGAATTCAGCGGAGCTCTGATTCCTGGGGGGGGGGGGGGAATAGGCTCTCTCAGAATGGAAAATATTACAATAGTAATACAAAGAAATAGTCCTGACAGTTCACAAGTGATCAGACTTCTAAACCTTACTGGGTTCTGAATTAATCTTGCAAAATAAGAAACACATCCCAGCCTGAGGAGCTTAGTCTACACGTATAGTATAGGCAAGGTACATAGAGAAGAGGCTATAATACAAAACAGAGTATATCAGAACGCTGTCGGCCCATAGAGAGCAAACATGAAATAACGTGTAATCGTTATTCTGCATTGGCCGGGTGTGTCTTTTGAGTTCTTTATGTTTGACATTGTGTCAGTTTAGGTACGTTTTAAGTGGCGTATTTTTAAAGATTGTGTAAATATGCCTTAACGTGGCAATCGGTTTATATTAAATGTATCAAAAATAGAAATAGAAACAATAAATAAAGGTTAGTCCCTGCTTTAATCTATTCAAAATATTTCAAGGAAGCAGAGGGAGAGGAATTGGGAAGCCTTTTTGCGTTAGCTTCCTTTCTTTAAGAATACGGTGACCCATTGAAATTGCTCACAGAGGTTTGGAACATTAGTACTAGCTGAAGTGAATTGGGCCCCAATTCATGACTGACCTCTGTGGGACTGCTCTGGTTGCTTTAAATTAAGCATCTGTTTAAGTGCTCTGGTGGATTGGGACCCAGAGTGCTCAGAACCTTGCAAGATTGAGCTACTGGTGATCAGCGTGCATGCAAGCAAGTCAGAATGCAAAATGAATGCAGTGTATTCAGTGGTTGCCAAATTAAAAGGATGTATTCCAGGGATATCATGTCCACCTATTTAGTGTGTTACACCTAAATGTGTGTCTTTCTAAAGGTAGATAGACTTACAGTGAAGAAAAGTCAGCCTTAACTACAAACCACGTCTGGACAATTTCATCCCCCCGGGTTAAAGTTTGACAAACTTATAAATAACTGTTTATAAACAGAGGGCAATAATGGAAAGTATTGATCAATCTCTATATGTATGTGTGTCTTGTACATAGATGAGCCAGATCTTCCATTGCTCTGTATGTTAATCAAAGTGGGTGTAAAGCACTAACACATCAGAATAGTAGTGTTTCACACTCACTTTGAAATGGCACAAATGACTACCCAAGGTATAGCCCAAGAAAGAATCAGGCCCGTATATGTATTTAAAAATGGTCTTGTCTTATACTCTCAGGAAGTTATTTTGTATTAATACAATGAATGGGCTTTGGTTTGACTTTAGAACTCTCCCTGTGTTTGGATAAGGGTTGTGAAGAGGCCTAATTGTCCAGCGGCCTTAATTCTCCAGTCTTTTGATGCTAAAAATAACACCACTATGCATGCTAGTGTTTCAAAATGGTTTGAAGTTCATTATGTAATTACTTCTTCCCTTGATTACTCCAGCATCATTATTTGCTGGAATAACAGGCCCATTGTATTCTTTCCAGGGATCTATTTGCCAAGGACTACTCTGAAACTCATTACTCAGATGAGGGTCAAGAAGTGACAACAAGCCCTCAGATCAAGGTAACATACGAAGGCTCTTCTACAAATCTGTAATCACGTGGTGTTCCATGTGAGATTCGCCGGCATATTAGCAACAGAACAATCCACTTTATAATGGAAGATATAGGTCCAGATTCTAAGCTTGTATAAATTGGCATAGCTTCACTCACCTCGATGAATGAGTGAATGAGGTTGTGTTTCTTGACCTCCATGGAACTGCACTGATTTACACCACTTGAGAATCTGAACCATAGCTTTCTTTATAACAAAGAAAACCTTTTGCACATCTATAGCTTATGAACACGTCTATAGCTTATGAACACTGTTGGAATTCCCGGAGGAAAGGGAGTGGGGCTCATTGAGACTAAACATTCTATGGCTTTCCACCGCATAACTAGGTTTCACAAAGGAGCAAATGTTATTCATTTTAAGAGCCTAATCTCAGTGAGATCATGAACTCAGGTAAACACACCTTCACACACACACACACACACCCCCACCCACCCTGCCTCCCACCCACACAGCAGCTGCATTAAAATATATTACAGGTTATACCAGATGGCTTCCTTGGACCATGACCAATCAGTTACTCAGTTATAAGCACAAAGGCAGTCACTGTACACATTTTTTTTTTTAAATTAACTATGTCTATGGGTCTTGACCCACAGAACTACAACCCCCTCCCGCCCCCCAATTTTAAGCCATTGTTCATTGTATGTTTGTTAACAATTACAATTTGAAATGCAGAAATAAATATTCTTTGTCCTGGAGAAGGTAAGAGGAACAATAGACATTTGGATTGGGTAAACATCTGTGTAAGGACTTCAGGATTTCGTTTCTTAATATTACAGAGGGTATTCCTCATTGTTCTATTTATTTCTCTCACCAAATGGAAGTTTGCATTTGGTTAAAGATTATTCCAAACAAGGCATGCGGCACAGACATCTGATACACTGTATGACCAAGGAATTCCAGCTTTGCTCGTACTGCTCTGTGATTAAACATTTTTTGGCTTAACTTGCATCAGCATGAGGTGTACAGCAATTGTTTATTATTTTCTCTAATAATGTTCCTTTCGTTAATTATTCTTTCATTGTAAAGAAACTGACATATCATGATGAATGGATGTTAAACCGTAATGTGAAACCCAGCATCCATGAGCAATAAAAGTCGTACATTTGTATGTGGGTTTAAATGCTATTTCACAAGCCCATATTCAAGAAACTAGTTAGGGTAACATTTTCAAAAGCACCCACGTGACTTAGGCATTCAATTGAACCAACTTGGCTCTATTGGAATTTAGGTTCTTAAATCACTTAGGCACCTTTGAAAATTTCACCCTCAAGCACATGTTCACTTTTAAGCATATTCTTTGCTTCAATGGGACTTGACAGGACTTAATGGTGGTAAAGTTAAGCACATAATTAAGTGCTTTCCTGCACTGGGGTCATGCTGAAACAACATAATCTGACCCCTGATTCTGCAAAGCACTTAAGCATGTGCTTAACTTTAAATACAGGAGTAATCCTATCCCTATTTCACGTTTAAGCACGTGCTTAACTTTGAGAACCTGGGTAACACATGTGTAAAGTTAAGTACATGAAAAAGTGCTTTGCTGAATCAGGGCAACAGAAGGCAAATAAACTTGGCAGCTGTAAGTCACTTGAAGATTCTTCTATGGAGCGGAAAGCCTGTACTGTTTGGACTTGCCAAAGTTAGGGTACCTTTGTGCCAACAGACCAACACAGAGCTGCTGCAACTGACCTGGGAATTGTCACCCTCTATTTCCATTTCAAGCAGGAGGTACCACAGGTCATAATTTCCTTTTGGAAGCATAGGCAATTAAAGTGGACGGTAGAGGGGTACCAATCTCCTTTCTGACCAGAACACCGTAACTCAGATTTGATATAAAACAAAAAACAATATTCGGAGAAAAATTATAATATCTAAATGGGACAAATCGGCAGATAATGTAATATGACATAACGCTACGGACGTAATTGGAGCTAAGCCAGTTCACACCAGCTGAAGATCTGGCCCAATATGACAATTTATCGTTGTTTCCTAACAGGACCACTGTTTTTACGATGGTCACATCCAAAACGATAATGACTCAGAAGCAAGCATCAGTGCCTGCAGTGGTTTGAAGTAAGATTGTAGCTAATGGTCTTCATGGTGAAATGACACAAGAATGTACTTTTTAAATCTACAAGACTTTTTGTTCACTTGCTCTTTATTTACAGTCACAGTTGCATCCAGTCTTATGAATCAGTAAGATCTCAAAAGTTTAGCTCTATAAGGGTGAAATCACTATGAGAATGGGTCTGAGTAGTTATCCTACAGATCTACTTCTGAGGAAAACAGTTTATAAAGAAAAGGAAAAAGGATAAGAAAAAGCCAGAGGGTATCAGCAATTGTTTGGAGGAGGTGCAACTGCATATTTTCACTCTGGTTCTAATACTAGATAGGAAACTAAACACTTATGTGCTGCGGGAAGTTATGTTGATGGTTCAGCAGGAGGTGTTAATCTTCTCATTCAATGCTGAACCAGTGCTTGAGTATGGTGTTAGGTGGAGCAGTGTTGTTAAGAGATCCAGTCTTTTGCACGAGACAATCAATTCAAAGATGTGTCCTTTTGTAACCATTAAAGATTCCATTGCACAATTTGAAGGGCCGGGAACATTAGCACAAGGGCTGGGCAAACAATTTAAGAAGCAATATTTTTCCATCAGAAAATGGGGTTTCATCCACATAGAAATTTTCTGAGGGAAAGATTGATTTCAGCAGAATTCTCTGTCAGAATGTTTTGTTTCAGGTTAACACACTGAAATGAAACATTCTGATTTCGGAATGTGAAAACATTTTGTTTTGATCACAAATGTCGAAACAAAACATTTTGACATTTCCAATGTAAAATTATACTGAACTTTTCATTTCGATATTTTATCTTTTCTTCCTGATTTAGGATGAACACAAATGCCAAAATATCAAATTTCCCATGGAATCAAAATTCCATTTTTCAGACAGATCTCATCAGTATAGAAGTCATGAACAAAATTCTGTTCCACTGGCTTAATTCCAGTTTGAGTAGGTTTTACTTTTCTAATCTAATTTCTCCTAGAATTTCAGTTTGTCATGGCATTCTTTACTTCCTGTGGTGTATTGTATCTGAGAGCAGTTAAAATTCTACTGTGTACTATTACACTGGTGTGTAGTGTGATCCTTATACTAGGGGAGAAAAGTGCTCCACAAATGTGAGTCGTTATTATTTTGATAAAATCCTATGGATTCGCAAAGATCCTCACCTTCATTCTAATCTGAGGGTTTTAAAAAAATGTTTCACAGAGGATATTTCAAGAGCCAGGGTCAAAGATACCTTATCCAACCCCTGAAGCTCACAGACAGCGAGGAACATGCAGTCTTTAAATATGAAAGCCTGGAAGATGTTGAAGGCCCAAAAACTTGCGGCGTAACCAACACTACCTGGGAATCAGAAGATCCTATCAAAAAGTCCTCTAGATCAAGCACCAGTCTGGAAGTGAGTACTGCCCTGAAGTTAAACTAAATCCCTAAGAAAATTTCTGAGAATTAGTTTTTGTGATCCTGGCATAAAGGGGTGAATTACACCATATTTTGAGGAAAAAAATCACTTTTATTCCTACCCAGAAGGGTAATATGAGACAGGGTCTTAGGTGTAGTTAGGGATTCAACATGTTATTGCTAAAAGAAAAGGAGTACTTGTGGCACCTTAGAGACTAACCAATTTATTTGAGCATGAGCTTTCGTGAGCTACAGCTCACTTCATCAATCCGATGAAGTGAGCTGTAGCTCACGAAAGCTCATGCTCAAATAAATTGGTTAGTCTCTAAGGTGCCACAAGTACTCCTTTTCTTTTTGCGAATACAGACTAACACGGCTGTTACTCTGAAACATGTTATTGCTGGCATAGAGGCAATCTGTGTTTCATGTTCTGTGTGCTGGGTAACTCCACGAGAGAATTACGTGCTTGTAAAATTAAATGGGTTCTTCATTAAAGCACCTATTTATAGAGATTCTGCAACTGTGACGCGCGCTCTAGCCATGTGCACACAGACTGACTCCTGGTGCAGGCTCATAACGCTTCTCTCCTGCAACCTGTGCTCCTCCCTCCAAGTTCCATGCACGCTGCTACACTGTATACCTTGCTGTTTTAATGGGGACCCACAGCTTAGAAAGAGAGGAAAATATTATCCTTTTTCAGTTAATTTAGTTTTAAATCAGTACAGAAAATACTAAAGTCAGTTTCTGTAACCATGGGTCTGATCCTCAGTTACAACTCCTTTACATCAGAATCAGTCCCTATGCATGAAAAATGTGCACATCCATCCAAATGACATGTGCAAATATTGCATCTGCAAATGCACATTTTGCACATGGAAATTGCACAGTTTGCACATTCATTTTTGGAGGCATTTTGAAAATTTGGCCTTGACAGGCATACATTTTTAATATGAAATCACAGATCTGAAATGTGACTTAAGCCGTTGAAACCTGTACGCAGCTGGAGGGAACCCAATTTATCTTTCATTAGTATTGTGCAACGTTAATTAACGTAGTAGCAGGCAGCTTTAAAACACAAATAAAGGCAAATTATCCCTGCAGATACAAGCATGCAATTGCCAACAGGGAATCAATGAATTGAGTTCGCCCACTACAGGTTTGATTATTATTGGTCAATATGAGTTGCACATTGATCTAAGGCCCAAATTTAATTAATTTCAATTAAAAAAAGAACCCTGGGCTAGATTTACAAGGGTATTTAGGCTTAGTCAATGGGACTTAGGTGCCAAACAATATCAGTGGGAGTTATGCACTGAACTGACTTTTGTAAGGTGCTTTCGTAAATTCTACTAGGTGCCTCTCTGCATCTTTAGGCACTTAAATACCTTTGAAAATCTAAGCCTGAGCTTCTCTACTGTAAAATGGAGATGACAGCATTTCCACTCTCAGAAATTTAGCGAGAAAGAGAGAGAGAGAGAGAGATTATATGATTATAAAATATTCTTCTTGAATCTAAAGGGGGCAGATCGGAACAGGTCATAACAATCTTTTGCAAAATGTTTTTCTTAGAAACAGGAATACCTGAAAGCGAAGAAGTATGTCGAAGTCTACATAGTTGTAGACAATGCTGCGGTGAGTATTCAGACAAACATTTTTCATTTTACCTCTACAACAACAACTACGGATTCGATTTTTCAAAGCATTCGGCACCGGTCTAACTGTGCTCGCACTGAGATAAATTGGAGTATTATCCTTGACTTCAGCAGCAGGGGCAGAGTTAAGCCAACTCCGAGCAAGGAAGATCCTGCCCGGTGAAGATTTGAAATTCACAATGGATAGCAAAATACAGATCTCAAGTAAAACTGATTGGAAAATGTTTTTCAACACATTGACATTTTTTGGATGACAATATAAGTGTATGGCCCGGCTCTCTGTTGCCCTGCGACTAGTGTGAGATCCTTACCCACATGCCATCCCTGGTTGCACTACATAAGGGCGCTATAGAAGGAGACCTAAAATCGCCAGTTCTAGCTATGGGAAGATTCCCCTAGTGCAGGCACTGAGAAAGATAGATAGCTGTAAGGCTGTCCTCTGCAGATCCTTCGTAAGCCCTGGCATATGGGGCGTGCTGGGGCAGGGCTGCAGAATCCCAGCCAAGCCTGCCATAACTAAGACAGACCCCCAGGACTATCTACATTATATCAGGCGTCCTGGAGCGGGCAGGACCCAAAGGTGACTTAGCCACCATAGTCTTCTCCATCCCCCTGGGCTGCAGGTTCTGTGTTGTGCCTCTCAGAGGCTCAGGACAGGATATCATATGAGCTAGCTGGCAGTAGTAGTAGTAGGCTGTCACCCTCTAGGTGGACCAGCCACATGACACACTTTGACCCTGATCCCACAAGTTGCTCCACACAAGCAAATCAGAGAATTCTTTCCTGGGTATCTGGCTGGTGAATCTTGCCCATATGCTCAGGGTTCAGCTGATCGCCGTATTTGGGGTCGGGAAGGAATTTTCCTCCAGGGCAGATCGGAAGAGGCCCTGGAGGAGGGTTTTTCGTCTTCCTCTGTAGCATGCGGCACGGGTCACTTGCTGGAGGATTCTCTGCTTCTTGAAGTCTTTAAACCACGATTTGAGGACTTCAGTAGCCCAGACATAGGTGAGAGGTTTTTTGCAGGAGTGGGTGGGTGAGATTCTGTGGCCTGCATTGTGCAGGAGGTCAGACTAAATGATCATAATGGTCCCTTCTGACCTTAATATCTATGAATCTAAATCACTGTGCCCATATGGAACCCTAACTACCTCAGTAGGACTCTGCGAAAGAGGGGGAGGAGTGGGCGCAGCTTTTGGGGGGAGGGATAGCTCAGTGGCTTGAGCTTTGGCCTGCTAAACCCAGGGTTGTGAGTTCAATCCTTGAGGGGGCCTTTAGGGATATGGGGCAAAAATTGGGGATTGGTCCTACTTTGAGCAGGGGGTTGGACTAGATGACCTCCTGAGGTCCCTTCCAACCCTGATATTCTGTGATTCTATTCTATGATATGCAGAATAGCTTGTAGGATCAGCTCATTAGCCTGCATGACCCTGACCACCATCTTGTCCCCAATACCTTTAATAAGTATTTTCAACAGCCTTTCAAAGATTTGGAGCCCACCTGAGCAGAGGGAATATGGAGAGGAGCAGATAGAGTTACGGCCACCAAAAGTATACATGGGCCAGGAGAGGTTTGCAAATAAAGAAGAAGATTTTGAATACAAGAGAATCATAGCTGATCAATTATGCAACCTGCTGTGTAGGTAAAATATGGATATTATAAAAAGGCCCTGATCCTGCAAACAAATACGTGCTGAACTTCAAGCACAAGAATAGCCTCAATTGCAACCAGTGGGCTCAAAGTTAAGCAACCTGTGTTTGCAGGATCAGGTCCACAGCTGATAATATTTCTGACAGACACTTTCATGCTTACTGATTCATGCTCCTATGGCCATACCACCCTGAACACGCCCGATCTCGTCTGATCTCGGAAGCTAAGCAGGGTCAGGCCTGGTTAGTACTTGGATGGGAGACCTCCTGGGAATACTGGGTGCTGTAGGCTTGGGGGGAGGGATAGCTCAGTGGTTTGAGCATTGGCCTGCTAAACCCAGGGTTGTGAGTTCAATCCTTGAGGGGGCCATTTAGGGATCTGGGGCAAAAATTGGGGATTGGTCCTGCTTTGAGCACGGGGTTGGACTAGATGACCTCCTGAGGTCCCTTCCAACTCTGATATTCTATGATTCCTCTCATCTAAAATCCACGGGACCCAACACTCGGAAGTTACATCACGTGTTTCCATTAACTAAAACAGCGCAGTACCAGGCAAGGCGAATCATCTTGGCATGAAAAATAATGAACAAAAACTAGACCAATTTTTTTTCCAAATCGTTTCTTCTTTTTTCCCCCCCATCAGCATATTTTCTAAGAACATTACTATATTTGGTGTTATGAAAGTATGGCACTTCCGTCATATGTCCCAGTTTTCAGGGGGAAGTTTACTCAGCCTTAAATATTTGCCAAAGGCAGAAACTTGACAGCAGTCCAGGAGCAATCTCTTTTAAACTAATTTTCATAAAACCTGCTATTTCCACTTTTTCTTTTTCTTTTTTTTTTTTTTTAAGATTCTAAGGGCCTCACTCTCATTTGTGCTAAGACCCCTTTACACCACAGTGGAAAGGGGCCTTAGAGTGAGTGGAACTGTACTTCACACCTATTCTAAGGCTCCTAATTCTGCCAGAACAGTGTAAAGGGGCTTTAATGTAAACCAGACCCTAAAAGGGACAGGAAGAAACCCAGATCTGTATGAGTTTAGGCTACTCTGTCGCCCTTGTACCACGTCCTCTAACACTCTGCAAATCTGATTCTTCCTCACTTGCACTTGTGTCACTCAGGATTAAACCAACTGAAATCAGTGATGAAAAATGGATTTCGGTTGTGATCAGAACCAGGCCCTATGTGTGTACCTTCTATTTTAGCACACAAAACACTACCAGATGTAAAGTCCAATCCAAAGCCTACTGAAATCAAGGAAAGTCTTTCCACTGACTTTAATGGGCTTTGGATCAAGCCCTTCGTGTTTATTATGAGAACTAATCCCAATGATTTCATATTAGCAAACACTTATGGTAATGCTACCCCTGATAGTAAGCGTTTGCAGGCCCCTTAGGGTAAGCCCGCCACACCACCTAGGCTTGAGAGCCTGAGCTGCAGTCCAAGCCACAAAGGTCACACTGATATTTTTAGCACACTAGCTCAAACTCCAGTAGCACTTTTCTGTCTGCCTGGGCTGGGAGACTCAGTCCCAGCCTCTAGGCACTGTGTGTTAAAAGTAATAGGCCAGATCCATAGCTGGTGTAACTCAGCACTGATTACAATGGCATGATGCTAATTTACATCAGCTGAAGATCTGGCTTAATATCTAGAACAGCTGTTATCCGACAAAGAAAAACAAGAATAATATTTAGTCCTTCCTTGCCTGCAGGGGACTGGACTAGATGACCTCTCGAGGTCCCTTCCAGTGCTATGATTCTAAGAATGGGGGACAGGATCTGGGACCTAGTCCCTGAGCCTTTGGTTCTCAACCCATATTATTGTGATTGCAGTACAGTAGGTGTGGTGGGCTGCAGTAGCTCTAGTGCTGTGTGTAGTTGTCTGTAGAAAATAGACAAATAAAGGGGAATATGATTGAGGGCTACAAAATCATGAATAGTGCGAAAAAAGTGAATGGAGAAGTGTTATTTACTCTTTCACATGATACAAAAACTAGGGGTCACCTGATTAAATGAATGGGCAGCAGGTTTAATAAAAACAAGAGGAAGTATTTTTTCCACAGAACGAACAATTACTCTGGGGAATTCACTGTCATGGGATGTTGTGATGGCCAAAAGTGTAACTGGGTTCAAGAAAGAACTGGATCAGTTCATGGAAGATGGATCCATCAATGGCTATTAGCAAAGATGGTCAGAGACATAGCCCCAGGCTCAGAGTGACCCTAAACCTCTGACTGCCAGAAGCTGGGAGTGGAAGACAGGGGTGGATCACTTAATAATTACCCTGTTTTGTACATCCCACTGAAGCTCTGCTACAGGCCACTGTCGGAGACAGGATCCTGGACAAGATGAACCATGGTCTGACTCAGTATGGCAGCTCTTACGTTCTTAACATCACCATCTGCGCTCAAATAGTTGTTCAAATCTCAACAACTAATGGGTGAAATTCACTGCAATACAAGGCCTATGCACCACTGAAGTCTCACTTAAATGCACAAAATAGAGCACCAGGGGGACTTCAGTAGGCCTGGTGCTCTCCCTCTGCATAGGGCTGAATATCATACAGTATGAGAGATTTGAAATATACAACATGATATGAATATGAGATAAATAGTAAACTGAGATTAGTTGCTGTACCAAGACCTTCATTTCACTTTAACAAAGACCACTGATCTGTGGTGCAGTTTTATTTGAAATGTTTCAGGTCTTTTCCCCTACAATCACAGTTTTATTTTTTTCCCTTATCCTGTTACTGATGCTTTCATATTTATTTTTGCAGTATAGGAAGTACAACCGCAACATGACAAGTATAAGAACACGGGTATTTGAAATAATCAATTACATCAACATGGTAAGCCCTGTTATTATTAACTTAAAGTGCTACAGAATTTATTAAGTTTTGCAGTCTCGGGAGTTTTCTGTAATTACACCTAGAAAAGAATGAAGAAAATCAGATCTGCTGGCGTTTATGAAAGAGTGAATAAAGCATAAATAAAGGGTCAGGTGGAAAAAATGAAAGGAGACTCTGTGCCTTCAAAGCAACAGGACCATGATATCAAACTAATGATTTTTCTCTCATAGTCCACAATGGTTTGGTTGAAAACAACAGTAGGGACACTGGATCTGATTCTTTACTGCCCCATGCCTTGCACGGTTTATTCACAGCAGTGCAAAGTGGGTATGAAACGCTGCCAAATCAACATAGTGGTTTACACCATCTTTGCAGTCAAGCAACCTACTACACAAAGTCAAGTCAGTGGCAAACCATGCTCGTGTAAAAGGCAAAATTGTAATAAACGCTACAAAGGTCTTTTTTTTTTTTTTTTTAAATAAAGAGACCAGATCTTCACAAAACCTTTCAGTTTCCATCAAATTTTCAAAGAAAATTCTTCCTTCAGAGGAAACTCTATGCCAAGTTTTTATAGACTGAGTTTTTTAATATAGTTAGGCTCCAATCCTCCAAATGCGCATGCATGTGCTTAACTTTAAGCACACGATAATCAATCCCATTGAACTCCATGTGCCTGATTCTCATTTATGATTAATGCCCCATTTATTATATTGCTCTTAGAGTGTAAAGGAGCCTTACTAGCACAGCAGCTAGAGATCTAGCCCCGAGCGTATGCCACATGTCCATAATATCCCGGGCTGTATGTTCAGAAGTGAGGGAGAAATAATTACATAACTAAATCAAATATTTTTAAGGAGGGGTTTATGGCATCCATGTCATAGCAACTGTAACAAAAAACTGATTAGAGTTCATTAAAAAGAAGTCGTGAAAAATTTCCAATTTTTTTCCTCTCTTTTAAGTTTGTAATTTCTTCAAATATGCTGTTGCAATTTCAAAATGTGACTTATTTTGACAGTTTCTTAAGTTGGTCCAAAAAATGGGGAGGAGGGGCGGGGGGGAGGAGAAGAGGCAGAATTAAGAAAAATCAGATTTTTTCTGATTTTTTTTAGTTTCAAAACTTCACTGGAATTTCAGAATTCAGAAAAGTTCATCTAGTTTTAGAAATGAACAAATGTTAGGTGATTAAAAACAAACTCATTATCAGAATACGTCCCTGCTGTCTGAAAAAATTATAGGTTACTTACTTCTTCTGTCCTTGCTCTCTCCTTACTGCAGGTTTACAAAGCCATAAACATTTACGTGGCTTTGATTGGCCTAGAAATCTGGTCGGCTGGGGATCCGTTCACTGTGAATTCTTCAGCAGGCACCACCTTGGACAAATTCTCAGCATGGCGTCAATCGGACCTGCTGAAACGGAAGAATAATGACAACGCTCAGTTACTCACGTACGTATCATGGCCTTTTCCACTTGTATTTCCAAATATGCCAGAAGAATTTGTACCCAGAAACTTGTTTACAAAGATAACCAGAGATGCAGTCTGTAAGGGTTCTAGTTTTGTCATTTCAAACACCGGGTTGTAATATTCACAGATCGATAGGGTGAAGCCCTGGCCCCATTTAAGTCAACAGGAGTTTTGCTATTGACTTCAACAGGGCTAGAATTTCACCTATAGGTTTTTCAGGGCAAAAGAGATGGTTATGTTCATCTCGTCTGAGCTCCGGCAAAACAGGAATACTATAAAATGTAGTACCATTTATACCAACATAAATGGTATAAATGCAAATAAAATGAATGAACAGAGATGGACCTAAGCACCCATGCACTTTTGGAGGGGGGGGAGGGGGAAGTTTAATATCTGAATGAGGAGCTGGATATGAATTTTGCAGCTGGCTATCTGTCTATCTGGGCCTGAAATACAGAGCTCACACCCAGATTCTGCTCTGAATCAGAACTTTGGAGAGGTGCCCAATTCAGTATTCTGGCACGAGCCCACTGGGCCTGGTTTACCAAAGCACATGCTTACATTGAAGCATGTGCTAATGTCCCATTGATATCAGTGGAACTTAAGCACATACTTGGCGTTAAAAATGTTCTTAAGTGGTTTGCTGAATCAGGATTAATTTAATCAAATACTTAAATGCTCGGATAAATCTAGTCTTGCAGAAAAGCGATGAAATCATTCACATGCTTAAAACTGAACCTGTGCTTAAGTGCTTTACTGAACTGGAGCCAATATAAAGATATATCTGAGCTGCAAAGTCGGAATTCAGATCCAAAATTCAGGATTATTCAGCTGCAGTGTCCCATCTATGACCCTGAGGGAGAGAGTGTCAAGGGCACAAATGACAGGTAAGTGCCTAAATCCCACTGAAAGCCAATGGGAGTCAGGCTCTTGAGTATTTGTGCCCTTGAGAATCATATTGGTTCTGACTAAGGGGACCATGCCTAAGGGAGTCTCCAGTTCAATCAACAACACCACCAGCAATGCCATCAGGTTTTCACCCTTGTGACAGATCACTGGGCTTCATGCTGTGTTTTTTTGCTTCCTTACAGAGCAATTGATTTTGATGGGCCAACGGTCGGATTGGCCTTTGTGGGAACCATGTGCAGTTCTACTCATTCCTCAGGCATTGTTCAGGTCTGGTTGGTTTTTTGGGTAACATTTAACCAGCAGGCAAAGGTCACTGGAATTTGTAACACATCAATTTGCTGCATGGCATTATTTGGGGTACATTTCATTACTGCATGAGGCTGCAGAGCGTACAGAGCTGTTTATTTATAAACTAATATAAGGAAGAGCAGAACAGAATCATGTACCACGATTTAAAAGAAAGGGGTAAACGATGGAATCAGTTTTGACCAGAATACCCCAAATCACAACACTGAGCATCTTAAATTAGAGACAGATAAAAAAAAAAAATGAAGTAGATATGCGCCTAAACCAGAACATTCGATGCAAAACCTCTCCTTGAAAGCAAGGGAAGTTCACCTCTGGACCCAAAGTTCACTGACTGAGCCAAATGCTTTAAAGGACCGAGCCAAATCTCTAAAGCCAAATACCCCAATTTTTATGTGATTTGATTTGGATGTGAAACCAGACAGAACGTACTTTAGAACACACAGGAGCCAAGATGTAGTAGCATATACTGCAGTGTCTGATGGGGATTCTGGAATAATGCAACACACCTTGACTTTTATGCCATTCTACTATCAAACACAGCTTATTTATTTAGATTTCCACCCAAAAGCAACTCCTTACCAAGAAGAGAAAGCCAGCCAGAGTTCCAGGAGCCCTTGGCATACTTTTAAAAGCACACAACCACATGAGATATAAAAAAAATGATTCATCCCTAGCAAGAGCAGTTCTCTTTACCCTTATCACTTCTCCCTACCACACATCATTTAATAATACGTAAACATATTACAATGTTAGATGCGATAGAGGGAGAGGGGCTGGGATTTTCAAAGAAGTTTAAGGGATTTAAGTGCCAATTCCTCTTACAATTCAATAAAAAATGGCTGCCTATCTCCCTTAGGCCTGGTATACACTAAGAAGTTACACCAGTATATCTACGTCAGTTGAGGGTGCGATTCTCCCCCCCGATATAGGTATTCCAGTGTAAACCCTAGTCTGAATACAGGTATATTGGCATAAATGTGTCATGTTTTGCTATAGTTTGCTTCACTTCCTGATCCAGAATAAGCTATCCTGGCATAAGCACTTGTATACCAGTTTAACCGCATCCACACTGAAGGGAGGCGAAGAGTTTTACTGCTTTAAGTCTACTGGTATAGTTTCTAGTCTTAGACTCTTTTGAAAATTCCAGTCTAGAGAGAGAGATGGAGAAAGAATTTTGAGCTAAATAATTTTGTTGCTTTCTAATTAAGATGCAATTAAACAAATGTTTAAAAAAATCCCTTTCCAGGTTTATACAAAGTATTCTGCATTCGCGGATATTTATTTTGGGATTCCTATTTCTTAGCCATGTCATTTCTCTTATGCTGTGCTCTGTTCCAAACCTGCTCCCAGGTTGATAGAAATAACTGACAGTTCTATTGTTCTCATCACCGCAGGACCATAATACCAATCCAATTTCAATTGGAGCCACCATGGCACACGAGATGGGGCATAATTTTGGCATGAATCACGACACTAGCTTCTGCAAATGCAATTCTGGATCTTGTATCATGGCAGCACAACTCAGGTGAGGCATTTGCATCTGCAAAAAGGGAACTACAAAGCCTGTGAGTGCTTTAAAATACAGCTGGGCCCAATCCAAGGCCCACTGATGTCAAGGGGAGTCTTTCCATTCGCTTGATTTTGGAGAAGGCTAATAGAGTACTGTTGAAATGGATCTGTGAACTACGCCACAAACAAACACTTACAATAACTGTAACATGTGAAACGATGAGCCCAGAAAGCATGACTCTTCACACATTTGTGGTGAGACAGAACTTACCCAGTCTTTGCATATCCTGTTTCATGTCCTGAAAAACTTGCTTGTAACTTAAGTGGATTTCTCTCATAGAGCTACTTGCCCTAGTTATCTGCCTCTCCAATAAGCAGCCAATTGAAAGCATCCCTAAAATTTCCAGCACAATTTTACATAATCCTTAGTTAAACAAAACACCCACCTCTCCTCAAAAAGAAAAGGAGTACTTGTGGCACCTTAGAGACTAACCAATTTATTTGAGCATAAGCATCCGATGAAGTGAGCTGTAGCTCACGAAAGCTTATGCTCAAATAAATTGGTTAGTCTCTAAGGTGCCACAAGTATCCTTTTCTTTTTGCGAATACAGACTAACACGGCTGTTACTCTGCCACCTCTCCTCGACATCCAGTATTCACAGTTCCCATAGAGGCTTGCTTAAGAGAAACTTCCCTTATTACTCGTGATCATGGTTCACTTCCTGCTGTTTGTGTTTATCTGCAGAATTGATGTAGAAGGGCTTTGTATCAGATCCCAGCTGATTAAAATTTGTGTCAACCAAGCTTGACTCCTCTAGAAATGTGGCTTTTCATTCTGTGTAAACTTCCCACTCTTTCTCCTTAATTGTTTCACCAGTGTTTCTCTTACAACCACACGTCCTTTATTCTCTTCCCTTTTGTCACGTTATTTTTCTCCTCTTTTTTTCATACGTCTGAAGAGTGGGTGGTTGAGGCAATGTATTTTTGGTTTAAAAAAAAGAAAAAAAAATATCCCACCACTTTAGTCCATGTGCTAAACTCCAGTAAGAGAGGAGAACTTCCCGAGGTCAAACTATTCAACACCGATTTGAGACTTTAGGATGTTGGTGGTTGAGATATAGAGATCACAGATTAACATTGCTGCCACAGGACCATAGTAGGGAAAACTGGGTACTTCAGGTGCCAGAAGTAACCACTGTACACACATGTCTTATAGAGCCAGGAATTTATGATCTAAGAAGATGCTCTCTCCATGTTGTCAGTATCTCCAAAAAAGTTTTTTTTTTTAAAAAAATTTCACCCCAACAAAAATATTTGTAAGTGCCCAGAAATTAAACTAAACTTTCCAGGTTTTTAAAGAGTATTTGGGGAAACCACTGTATTTGATTAACTGGGACGAGGGCACTCATTTCATTCATGTCCTATACGCTCTGTGTGTTGTGTGTAATTGGTTGTCACTGAAATAATGTTGATTCATCTATGCAGCTATAACATCCCAAAGGATTTTACTGCATGCAGCCTCCAGGATTTTCAGAAATACCTATTGAACCGAACACCAATGTGCATCACCAATATGCCTGCACTGAAAGACATAGTAGCAACCCCGGTTTGTGGGAACAACTTTGTAGAGAAAGGAGAAGAGTGTGACTGTGGAACTCCAGAGGTACCTGTGAATAGTTGTGAAAAAATAATATTTATCGAGGGGTAGAAATTCTACAGAAGCTTCTGGCTCTTTGAACGTAGCCTTGTTTTTTAAGTCCACCTCACTCTTCCACAAGTAACCCTGATTGCCCAGAGGTCTTGGGAGAAGGTCTGAAACCTTCTGCTACTTGAGGGTGCAGAAAACTCAGAGCTGCAGAGAAGGTGCCAGATTCTCTATTGCTCTGCCCTTTGTGTAGCCAGTTAGCCTAGTGCAACAAGGTTATGAAATGCTACGACTTTGATTCATACCTTCCAACTGTCCCAGGTTTCATGGGACTGTTCCACTTTAACCCACAAACCCGGGTAAAGCGACTCTGGGCTCGGCTTTCCATTCTGGGCTGCAAGCATTATGACCCGCTCCCTGTCCCCCCCTTCTCCTCCTTGGCAGCCTCTCCCCTCCCTACGCTCCTATTCTCTCCTCACTCCCAGCTTTGCCCCTTCACTAGCCTTTCACAACCCCTCCCTTCCATAAACCAGGCATGTGCTCAGACCACCGGAGCCAAGCCCAGCCAGCCCTGCAGGACAGGAACTGCAGGTGCTACCAGCACTGGGTGAGTGCAGGGCCAACTTGCAGCTCCCTCGTGTCACCCCAGTAGCGCCCCCCTCCCCCCGCCAGCATCCCACCCCTGGGGGCAGGACCTGTCCCACTTTAGCCACTGGCAAATGTTGGGAGGTGTGCTGATTTGGTAGCATTTCCCGATTCACTTTGCAATTACCCCTACATCAAGGCTTCTTTACACTGCCTGGGTTGTGCAAAGGAACCTTAGTGTAATTGAAAATGAGGCCCTTGGTCTTCAGCCCTGAGAAGCAGAGGACCTGTGGAGGAGGGAAGGTTACCGGTCTGGCAAAGGGGGAGCTTCAGTCAGTGTTGCCTTGGGGAGCTTAGAACGCACCTTAAATTAACCCTAATCTTCAATTAACCCAGCGTTACGGTTTGTTGAGCTTTACACACTTCTGAAGTATAGCTGGAAGAATCAAGGTTGACTCAAATGTACATTAGCCCAAATGAAATAATTTTCTTGCTCGCTCCCAGAATTAACTTCTGCCAGAATATGCTTCAGTAGCATTTTTCCATGGAATATCCATTCAAATGCCATGAGACACACAGTACAGTCATTAGGGCCACAAAAAACAGTCTTGAAGCTAGTGTGGAAACTTATTTCTAAGAACACCGAGTTTCCAGCCGATTGTCAAGGCAGAATGCGTGTATTGGGAGACAGCAGAAAGCTGAGTGGTGAGGCTGAGCTGAATTGTAAGCCGATTCAGTTACAATAAGGAAGAGCCGTATGTGATCTGTGCCGAAGGGAAAAACAAAAAACAAAAAACACAAAACCAGCCGTTCCCTGCACGACTTGATTCTGCAATTTTATAATCAAGCATGCTTCGTTGTCACGCACAATCCTCCTGAAGAATGATTAGTATCAGTTTGCTTTGCCGTAAAGCCATTTTAGATACGTGTTGCACAAATGCATCTCGTTCTCTCTCTTTAAGCGAAGTACAGGCCGTCCTGTCAGAAATGTGCTACTGGGAAAAAACAAAAAACAAAACAAAACAAAACACAGAGCACTGTACCGTGCCAGTAATTTTCTCTGTGATTGTTTCACAGGAATGCACAAATATCTGCTGTGAAGCTGCGACGTGCAAGCTGAAGCCGAATGCTAAATGTGGATTTGGAGAGTGCTGTGAAAACTGCCAAGTGAGACCCCTTTTGATCTCAGCTGTTTCTTTGGGTTTTGGTGGTGTTTTGGGGCAAGGCAGGAGGACCCCTTTAAAATGGAACAATGGCTGTTGTTTATCTCTGATGCAGCATTATAACAATAATCATACTTTGCACTTCTCAAGCACCTTCGATTGGAGTACCTCAAAGTGGTTGATTAATTCAACCCAGTGTTAATTAACTTAACCTCTCAGCATTCCCCATCTCTCCAGACAGGTAAACTGACGCATGGAGCATCAGATTCTCAGCTGGTATAAACTGACATAGCTCCATTGAAGTCAGTGGAACCACCCTAGTTTACACCCACTGAGGCTGTGGCCCAGAAGGTTTATGTGACTCATACAGTGTGGCTGTGGAAGACACAGGAATAAAATCCACATCCAACTCTCATGCTTGTATCTTAACCACAAGATCATCCATTTCCCTTATATCCTACTAAGTCATGGGTGGCAACGGTATGTTAAGGACAACTAAATAATCACAGGGCTCTTCTCCAAAGAACTTGCAGTCCAACTGCGCCATAAC
Source organism: Eretmochelys imbricata (assembly GCF_965152235.1). NCBI lineage: Eukaryota > Metazoa > Chordata > Testudines > Cheloniidae > Eretmochelys > Eretmochelys imbricata. Next base: position 7,112,479 of record NC_135597.1, read on the forward strand.
ACAGCCAGGAGTGTTTAGAAAAGGTGTGTAAGGGAGAGCATAGGAGGTTCACAATGCATCGTTGCCACTGCAGCAAGCTCCATGGCTGTCCCTGTGTAATATGCTGAGTACCTTCTACTAGAAACTGCGAAGTATTTTAATCTGCATTATTATTAACACCCATTGTGCTGGGTTTGCCGCATCTCTGATTCTCACAGTATGATGTAGCGTATATTTTCCAGCCTTCTTTAAAATGGCAGTAGCTTAACCCAGGATGTCTCTGAATGTCATTGGAAATAATGGTAGCCAGCAAATAACTGATCTGCACCAAAGCTAAAATAATCCTCTCCCTGGAAATTATATCAGGTGTTTGAAAGCAATGACACATGACACTTAAAGGTCACTCGCTAGAAGCATTTTATAGCTAGCAGCAGTGAGTTTATAGGATGGCTGCCAATGTCACTGATTAGCAGGCTCAATGAAAAGGCCCGATTATGCAGTCATTATATATGCAGAAGTCCTACTGATTTCTCTGGGAATTGGAATTTCTACTAGTTTCAATGAGGGAGGCATGCATGGAAGGACTGCACAATTGGTTCGAGGTGGCCTGGTTTTCAGAGCTACCAAACACTCACCCTTTGCCCTTAATGGGTAACATGGGTGATCAGACCGTTAGAGACTTTTAAGTCCTATTCAGCCCTGGGATAAGTCCATTGCTGGGTATTTTAAATGACATGGGGGAATGGCATGTCTAAAACCACTGCTCTCTCTTTCTGCTACAGATTAAAAAAGCAGGGACTCTTTGCCGACCGATAAAGCACGACTGTGACCTGCCCGAGCTGTGTACTGGCCAGTCCCACCAGTGCCCAGTGGATCGATTCAGAGTCAATGGATACCCTTGCAGAGATGGCCAGGGTTACTGTTACATGGGGAAATGCCCCACCCTGCAGAGCCAATGCATTGCTCTTTGGGGATCAGGTGAGTGGATGCTGTCATTAAATTAATCAGATTGTTTAAGGTGAGGGGGACAGTTCAGGACAGATTTGTGACAATTTGTCAAGTACCTTTTGAGAATGGGAGCCAACACGTCAATATAATTGTGCTATGATGTTATGCAGGTGTGGTCCTAGCGTCTTAACATTCCACCTGTTGTGGAAGGGGCTATATTTACAGCACTCTATTTAATTTATTGTCAGCCCAGTTTATCATCAGGATTAACTGGTTTTTACAAGTATTCAATTACCACTTTCCCAGCATGGCAAAAAATGTGTCTAAGACATGGAGGGGGAGTAGTTTTAAGCTTTTTTTCCCATTGGAGAACCTGCTTAATCTCCGTTTCTCATAGTCACATTCATTTAGAAAACAAAGCCAACAGAAACTTCTCTGAAATCTGTTAATACTTCCTCAAAAAAAAAAAAAAAAAAAAAAAAGAGAGAGAGAACTTCCCTTTTCTGTCTTAATGCCTCAGCACAGAGTTATTGGTACTAAGGTTCCTTGCGTGTACAAACCCCATAGCTTTTCTTGCACCCTATTGGTAGGTCAAATGGTTGATGGTGGCCGGGTTTCAGACCACAGGGGTGTGAAGTGCAGTGTGTATTAGCATGCGCTGGTGTGCTGTTCTGTAACTGCCCCATGTGGACACTTCCAGCGCGAACTAAAAGGTCCAGGATCCCGAACTAGGTATCTTTTAATTTGCGCCAACGGTGTCCACCCAGGGGAGCTATAGCATAGCATTGTAGTCCAAACTGCAGGGCCATGTAGATAAGTACCAAAGGCACCCTTAATGAGGAGTAAGGGTGAGCTGTAGCTCACCAAAGCTTATGCTTAAATAAATTTGTTCGTCTCTAAAGTGCCACAAGTACTCCTTTTCTTTTTGCGAATACAGACTAACACGGCTGCTACTCTGAAAGGTGTCCACACAGGAAGTTAGTGCAGAGTAGCTACTGGGCTTTAAATTCACACCCTAGCTCACTCCCCGCTAACTTTCCTTTGTAGACAAACCTTCAGTATTTGCAGCTGCTTGATCACACATCTTCTCTCCTCCCCCAAAGAAGAAGGAAAAAAGCTTTAAAGATTTCATTCCATGTGGGGATTTTTGGTTGTTGGGCCATGTGTGCTTAAATCTAGTATTTTTACGCCACCACTGCATCTGACAATCCCTACCAGTTTCATAAGCTCAGTGCCACATTTCAGACACTTTCTAATATGCATTTCTGGGGAAAGAGGAAGTTGGAAAACTCCTCCTCTTTTGCACAATGTTGGGGAAAAAGGTAGTCCGGCAGTGGGTGGGGAATTTACATGATAAATTGAGGCCATTTCTCTGTTTTCACACTGATGTGATGATGATGATTATGCTCCCTTTTTACTTAGCGATAAAAATTTGTTTTTGTGGCACTACAGGGCAGGGAGAGCAAACAAGACATCATTCTCCCTTGCTTGTTAGGGACAAATTATAAGCTAGGTTCCAACTGCAGGGTCTTCATTACTGACGATATTTTAGAAGACAAAAAACTCAAATTAATCTTTACAGCATAAACGTATTGTGCTTGTTGTCTTAACACGCAGCCATCAGAAACATCAGCTGCTCTTCACTGGGTATTAGTGTCATCACACCAAGCAACTCCAATGTGCAAGGCACTGGGCAAACACACAGTAAGAGACAGTCCCTGTTCCAAAGAGCTTATAGTTGAAATAGGCAATGCAAACCAGGGGGCAGAGGTACAGAGAGCGGTATGGACATGGCCAAGGCCACACAGCAGGCCAGTGGCAAGCTGGGAATAGACCCAAGGTCTCCTGACTTACACTCCAGTGCCCTACTCACTGGACCACACTCACCTCACAGTTTCAGACACTAAAGGCGTAGCTGCAAATGTTGCCCTCATTTATAGCCATGCAACCCCGCGTTTATATAGGTTTACATGGGACTGGATCCTCCGCTATGTGCAAAGAACACACAGTGCAGGCTGGGGGCGAGGCAGAGAACAGAGGGGTGAAGGTCTGCATAAAGCTCACCTTTGCCCTCCCCTAAACTCGGTCCACTAGCCTGGTCCTCCAGTGTAATCTAGAGCCAGCCGAAGTTCCATTATGGACCTCAAGGAGTCAAAATGAAAAGCTAGGGATTGGCATGTCCCAGCCATGCCCTCTGGCCACACACCCCTGAATGTACTTTATCCCTCATCTATTTTTTACGTAGATATGCTAGCACCTAGAACATCCTGGGTGCTACTGTAGTCCAGGATACATTTGAGTGATGTGCCACTGCAAATCCGATTACATGTGTGTGATGTCAACAGAATGAATGGATCATTTCCTCAGCTGGTGAGGTCAATGGAGCTCCACCACTTTTCCATCAGCAGAGGATCTGGCCCAGGGCATACTGTTTTCCATGCTCTTCATGTCTTTTCTGTCTTTTTTGCCTCCTTCCCAGGTGCTACAGTAGCTGTAGACTCTTGTTATAAGACTAACCAGAATGGAGTTTATTATGGACACTGCAAAAAGGTGAATGGCACATTCATCCCCTGTGCAAAAAAGTAAGCAAAAAAGTACTTACCTTGTTGAAGTCTGGGGGGTTCTAGGAAATAGGTAATTCATGTCCGTGTGAAGAGGCAAAAAACTAGGATAACTCTCTTCTAGCAGCTCTTCCTTTCATATTGGGGCTGGTTTGCTTTTCTCTTTTTAACCTGGATGTTGCAGTAAAGCAGGGCAGTTTCTGATGGAAAGAGAGAAGTACAGTTTCTAAATACAATTCTGATTCAGGTAAAGACAGCATAATAAACTAGAGTGAGATCAGTCAGAGAGAGAATCTTTTGAGAAAGGAAGAATGAACCCGAAGAGAATCAGAGGCTGGGTTCAGTTAAATTAAGCATTCTGTCCTGCAAAGTAGTGTGAGGATCCTCAATTCCCCTGGAAGTCAGTGAGAATTGAGCACCAGGACTTGTCTACACACAGACTGGAGCTGAAATAATAAGGGTTATAATTCAAATCTTTAGTTATTTCAGTTCTAGTCTGTGTATGGACTCAGGGATATGACATCTAGGTATGCTGTGCTCTGACATTCTAGAAGATAAGCAAGTGTTTTCCTCCCAGAGATATACAGTGTGGGAAGTTATTCTGTACTGGTGGTTCACGAATGCCTACAGCTGGAAACCTACTATCTTTCGACTCATGCAAAGGCAGTTTTCCTAATGACAATAATGAAGACACAGGCATGGTCGCTGCTGGAACTAAATGTGGTGATGGAATGGTTAGTGAAAGAAGTTTTTATCCCCCAGTAGTTTCTGTTCCATTCATTTCATTAGCTGTTTCTTGTTTATAGCACAGACACTCTTGCAAGACAAAAAGGACTTTAAAAAAAGTCCTATTCAAAGTGACTCAACTCCGTAAAGTCTGATTTTTCTACCATCTCACTCTTTGTGCCATCATTTATTCCTGTACAAAGTGAGTGTAAAGTGCTACCTTCTGATTTGGATGCATTTTACAGTCTGCACTGGTATAAAGTTACTGATGGAGAATCAGGCATGTGGAGTCTAAGGTGTCTAAAGCTCATAAGAATGTGACTTATTATTTGTACAGTATACTCCCATTTATTCAAACGTCTGCATTCTCCAAATCCCTTCCTCGTCCCTGACCCCAAAACAACTGCCCGTATGCAAACCCCACAGCTAGCCACCCTGCCCAGCTGCTGGAATGCACCCCCCCCACAGTGGAACCCCCTGCCCAGCTGCCGGAATGCACCCCCCCCCCAATGGAACCCCCTGCCCAGCTGCCAGAATGCACCCCCCCCAATGGAACCCCCTGCCCAGCTGCCGGAATGCACTCCCCCCAATGGAACCCCCTGCCCAGCTGCCGGAATGCACCCCCCCCCCGCAGTGGAACCCCCTGCCCAGCTGCCGGAATGCACCCCCGCCCAATGGAACCCCCTGCCCAGCTGCCAGAATGCACCCCCCCCCAGTGGAACCCCCTGCCCAGCTGCCGGAATGCACACCCCCCAATGGAACCGCCTGCCAACTATGCCCCGCTGCCTGCATGAACATCGCCTCCTCCCTGCACCTGTAGCGTGAAGATGCCCCTCACCCAGTCAATAGTGTAGCTCTGGCTGATGCAGCACTGAGATGTGCAGCTCCCTCTTCAGTGCACTCTCCACTCTGCTCCCCAGGCGGCCTGCAGGAGCCACTGTTGGGGCACACATGCACTGAGCCGAGCAGCTGCAAGAGGAGCCCAGGTGCTAGGGAGTCTACTGCCTTGTGGCTACTGCGCATGCACAGTGATAACAGCGAAGTCTATACCCTGTCCAACTGTTTCTGACTGCAAGAGAGAACACTAGGGGGGCTGGGATGAAAGGCTGCCCTCTTGATTATCCCAACACCTGATTATCCAAATGAAATCTATGGGCCCCCCGCCCAGGCTATTCAGATAAACGGGAAGATGCTGTATTGTGGTAGTTTCTCAGTGCTCTAGTCACAGACCAGAACCCCATTGTGCTAGGTGCTGTACAAAACACAGAACATGATATCTCAAAGATCGAGTAACACCTGTTAGCCACATCTGGTACAGTAAAAGCTGGTTTGGAAAACAGGGAAGGGGGAATATTGATACACACACACACACACTTTCCCTTTTTTGTAATCTATTCAAAATTTCAATGAAAAATGACATCAAAATTTCAAGTTCTGTAACATTTCTACCAACCCTGGGTACAATGAAATAACGCTTTGGGCCCGATCTTCATTTACATGAAGTCCCCTATATGCTGCTGTAGCTTGAAATGTGGAGTAAATATAATTGACTCCCACTTTAACGCCCTTTTACACTGCTATAGCAGTGCACAGTGGTCTTGGTGTAACTGAGAATCATGCTATTTTTCTTTATACAGTGTCTGATTCTTAGTTATATTAAGGACCCTTTACACCTCGGGGCCCTTAATACCTATGTAAAATACATTTGTACACACACTTTAATGCCCCTTTACACTGCTCATCACATTACAATTGACACAATTATTACACAGTGATGCAATTTATGAAAGCTGAAAGTCCCTTCTTGTTGATCACACATGCACTTTGAATTTCAGGTGTGCAGCAAGGGACAATGTGTTGATATCGAGAGAGCCTACAAGTCAACCAACTGTTCCGCCAAGTGCAACGGACATGCTGTAAGATCTGAGTCTTATTGCCAAGGACACTAAGAAAAGCTCTTGTGTGTGGACTAAAGCCCAGTTTTGATATTACAGTAACAGCTATAGGATTTTTTAAGTCCAGGGGGGTTGGCAATGTGTGATCAAATGAAAGAATCCAGATGAACTGAGTCCGAAACGTCCTGTGGTTTCACAGGAGCACACGTAACCCAATAATATATCAGTACCTTTGCTTAGGAGATCACATACAATGATAGCGTAAATGATTTTCAGGAGGGAGCATAATCCTTGGGTAGCAAACTGGATTGGAAATCAGGAGACCTGGGCTCTATCCCTGGGAAAAATTCACACCTCTGAGCAATGTAGTTACGTCGATCTAAATTTTAAGTGTAGACCAGGCCTTATGCCTCCTTTACAAAATGCTCAGAGGTCTAGAGATGTAGGGCCTAATTCTCTGCTGCCACACACCTTGTGTAGTAATTTACATTGGTGTAAAATGCTACCGAGATGAACACGGAGCACTCTACGTTTGCTTTGCACAAGGGTACGTGACTGTACAAGGTGCAGGAGAGTGGAGAATCAGGCCTGTGAAAGTGCATTGTAAGAAGTCAGTACTATCATTATGTGAGCTAACTTCTCATCTATCTGAATAGGAATTTTACACTTCACTGCAGCGGGCCCCATCATTGGAAGCCTGATTCAAAGCCCACTGAAGGCAATGGAAAGATCTCCGTGGACTTTAATGGGCTGTCAATCCTGCTGATATATTTATGTATAATAAATAGGCCAAATTCTGATCTTACACTGGTACAAACGTGGATTAACACTAGCCACGGGCATTAAGCTAGCTTCTTCACTCTCTTGACCCTGGTTTAAAGACTAATATCAGACCTCTGTTCTCCTAGGTGTGTGACCATGAACTGCAATGCCAGTGTGAAGAAGGATGGGCACCGCCCAGCTGTGATAGTACCACAACAGTTCAGTGTGAGTAGGCTGTGATAAATATGATCAAGCGAGACACTGGTCAGCCCATAAACTGTGGGCCAAACAGAGCTGGCGTGAGCTGCACAGCTCCACTGACTTTAGAGGAACAACAACGGGGATTCGCTCCAGCTGAAGCTATGACCATAAGGGCTTGCCTACACTTACAGCAGCGCTTCAGTGAAGACGCTAGCTATGCTGACGGGAGGGGTTTGCCCATGAGGGTAGGTGGCCCACCTCCCGAGAGACAGCAGCTTGGGTGATGGGAGAATTCTCCCATTGACCGAGTGCTATCTGCCCCAGGAGTTAGGTCGGTTTAACTATGTCACTCAGGGGTGTGGATTTTTCAGAGCCCTGAGCAACGCGGTTACACCAACCTAAGTTCCTAGTGTAGACCAGGATACAGCACCTTCATTCCCCTTTGTATCTGCTCTCTGCATGTCCGTCATCGCTGCTTATTTGAGTGACTAAAAAAAGCGGTTACTTCTGATAGCCCTAAAGAATTGACACATCTCGGGGGGGGGGGGCGGGGGGAGAGGGGCAGGCTCTGTCTTCACTGCTTAAAAATGTGTTTTTTTACACCTGTACAATCCTGGTAGAGACGATCTCCCTGTAGTTTTTACCACAAAGTAGCTCGGCAAGGACAACGCTAAATGGCTTGCCTGTGGTTGACTTCTTGTAATTTTGCTTCGTGGTAAAACTACGGTGTGTTTTCTCCACTAGAACTTTAGAGCAGAATAGCTAATATGTTAGTCACCCCATGGCAGAAACAGCTTTTTAAGCAGTGAAGACGAAGCCCCAGACTCATTCCTGCCTTCAAGTTATCTACAACAAAATTAAAAGCTAGATTACAGTCAGAGGGGGGTTACATGCAGAACTGGTGTAAGCAGCTGAAAACCCACTGTGGTTGGTTAGAGGAAAACCTCCTACACCAATTCTGAACTTGGTCCAGAGTTCCACAGAGGCGCTGTGAGGATTCGTGAGTATGTGCAAAGTGCTTCGAAGAGAGAAAGCACCCAAACATACGGAATTTTATTATTAAGGTCCTCACCTGCCCTCTCCCCAACTTTTGTTATTCAATAGGAAACTTTTTAAGATCATTGTGTGCAAGAATGAGCTTGAAGACTCAGTTCTGAGTACCGACAATCTGACATTACACATACCCAGGAGAGGCACTGGGGAGGCAGGGAATTGTGTCTCAGAGACACCACTCCAAATCACCATTTCTCTGGACTTCCATCTGTCATTGGTTGGAGAAATATGCTGTGTCAGCCTTTCTATGACACATCCTCTTCCTCCTCCTGGCAGCCATCTGGCTGACACAATGTCCTGACCTACTCCCCAAGCTTCTGCCCATCTTGCTAGTGAGGTGATGAGTGAATATCGAGCAGCCGTGCAATTCTTGTTCTCCCCTTACATGCACAGACCCAGGATCCAGCTAGACACAGCACTACGCAGTCATGCAGAAGAATGGGGTGGAGTCTCCCTCGTGTGGCCGCTTTTGATTGGAATGCAATTTAGCCTTAAGAAAGCCCTTAGCGTAGGAAAATGATGATGCCATATCTACATGCCTTTGTTACATCTCAGTGTTGTCGCAAAACAGTCACGTGTTGCAATGTATCATCCCTGCAGATTTCGCCATCGTTGCCGGTGTGCTAGCTGCCCTTGCCATCATTGTGATAGTCGCTGCTTTAATCATCCGCTACCGAAATGCTAAGAAGAAGCAAGCTCAGAGGTACAATGTTTATCCTTTTGGAATAAAAAAAATCTTGAAGGAATTAAGGCTGGAGCTTTTCAATAGGAGATGGGCTCCTTGCTCCCACAGGCTTCTCTGAATAGTGCAGGAAGGATGGGAGATGTTAACCCTGGGACCTGAAAGTGCCATGGTCTCACCCCAACCTCTCAGGACTAATTAATGTCCATACATTGCTCTTTAAAAAAAGTAAAAGTAAACAATAGTAAGCCAGCTATTTAAACTCAACATGTGGAACGCTTTCCATGGTATAATGTCTTTTTTTTTTTTTAAGACAATCAAGATAACACATACAAACCGAAGTGCAAATTATAATGTCTTTGTAGTGGCCAGAGCAAAGGTGTATCTGGAGAGACAAACCAAGGCTTCTCAGGGAAAGTACAGAACAGAAGACCGAACGCTGCACCCGGGGTACCTGTCCAGGAGGTGAGAATCTGGATGTATGGCTGAGTTACAGACTGCTTGGTGCTCTGCTTATATTCTGCCATCACTGTAATAGAGTGGCTAAAATTTCAAAACTTACCTGCAGTTACTTAATAATGGGTTACCTAGGGAGATGGTGGAATCTCCATACTTAGAGGTTTTTTTAGGCCTGGCTTGGCAAAGCCCTGGCTGGGATGACTTAGTTGGTGTTGGTCCTGCTTTGAGCAGGGGAGTTGGACTAGATGACCTCCTAAGGTCTCTTCCAACCCTAATATTCTATGATTAATAGGGGCCTGAGTCTAAAGATTAATCTAGTGATTAGAGCAAAGAGCTTGGAATCACAACTCCTGGGTTCTGTTCCCAGCTCTGGTAGGGTGGGAGCGCAGCCTAGTGGGTAGACCATTTGGCTTAGAGAGTCTAATTTCTGTACTTTGTCAGTCTGGAGCGAGGGGCTGCGAGCAAAATCAATAAGCAAGATAAAGATTTTAAAGTAAGGCTCATATCAAGTTTCTTCTCTTTTCCTGTTTTCAGGTCCACAACACAAGATTCCTCCTTCCCACTCCTCCACACCAGGCAAACAAGCCACAAGCCTATGTTGTGAGCACAGCCGGAGACTGTTTTCTTTTTTAAAATCAATTTTATTTTTGATAAGGCTGAACACAGCATTCAAAGGGATGTAATGGTCAGCCACAGCTGGGGCCAGATCCAAAGTCCATCAAAAGTGGAATGACTTCCATTGATGACGGTGGACTTTGGATCAGGCCCCTCTCTGTTCTTTCAGGGCTAACATAGATGGCTAGAAAGGGGAATAATGCTGCCCAAACCCGCCATCTATAATATATTCATATCCAAACAAACACATTCCTTGCAAAATGGGCACTGCCAGCTCATCGAAGGATTATAGATCCCAGTCTAGCAAAGCACTCAAGTTCCTACTTAGCCAATCTGTTAATGATCTGCTTATTCAAAGAGACTATTCATATGCTTAAAGTTAAGCATATGCCTAAGGGCTTTGCTCAGTCATGAACAACGAACTTGCAACAGACAGAAAATAATTGAATAGCTGCCCAACAGTGTGAGCTCCCATCTGGCCTTTAATTGCTCGCAGCATTGGATATAAATCAGAAATAGGGGATCTGTGCACAAGAAAAGGTGAAAATACTCTCAACCTTTTCGTATTTCTCTCATTTTGCTGAAGAACGGAGCCCATTTCGCAGAAAAGTTTGCCAGGCTTCAAAGTTTTCACAGGAAAACGGACCCTTTCAAAATTCAAAGTCTGACACTGAAATCTTAAGCTTTTGATGCAAAGACAGTAAATTCAAATTTTGCTGGAAAGAAAAATGTAATGGGTGTGAAGTCACTGGCAACAAACAAACAAAATATACCTTGTGCAAAAATTGCTACCGGTTTTGCTTAGCTCCAATATACTTTAATAAGTTTTGGAGATCTCTTTCCTCCTCGATGATGGGTGTCTAACTCCCATTAATGCTAACAGGGGACTTGCATGTGCATATCATGGAAGAATAGGCCTCAGAGAGTAGAAGATCATCATCACATATTTTGATAGGCTACTGATCCGTAATATCTACATGCGCAACTGCAAAGCATCTCAGGTCTACAGACTCCTACACCAATTTTCCATTCAATTCCACAGTATGTCCACGCCAGTCTTCTGTTTGTCTGCTTGATGGACTTGTTTCTGTGCACCTTCATGAGTTTGCTATGAGACCACCTATAAGCTATAAGAGCTTGACACAATGGAAAGACTTCCATTTGCGTCCTAGGCAAGTCCTTTGGATAGATTCAATATGCAAAGCCATGCCGCTTTAATGAGGCTTTTGTAAATATCGGCCAAGAAACCAGACTGAGCACTGGGCCCGATTCCACAAAATGCTGAGTGCCCTCATCATCTACTCCTGGACGCTCAGCATCACACAGTGGGTGATTTGTATCTTTCAGGACTGGCCCTATTGTGATTAGAAATTGGCCCAAAACAAAGCTCTAGATCTAAACAATCCCTAAAGCTTTGGGAAACTTGCCCCCCTCCCCCAGTCCAAATTTCTGCGTTTCGGACCCATCTCGAGTGGTGACATCTGAGCCAGAGCAAAATAATCTCGGCACTACAATCATTAGAGTTCATAGATTTGAATGTTTAAGGCTGCAAGAAGAGCATACACCTTAAAGAATGCTTATTGGATTGGATTTATCTTTGTATTTATAAAAACACGCCTCTCCCATCTTCAGGTGCATGCTCATCAATTATAAAGCAATTGAAACACAAATAGTTAAATTGATACGTCAGCTCCAACGGATTAAAGAGAAGACCAGGACAAAAACTCCAACTTCAGTTTGTCACCACATCCCCTCTGGAAAAAGCTTGGGGAAATGGATAGGTTTTTATCAGTAATGTCCTGGAAGTCAAATACTACAATCTGTGCTGTATTCGGCTGTTTAATGTTGAAAGCTCAGTATGTTGTCAGCCATAAACCTGTAAACTGCCTTTTTTCCCCCTGCAACACTAACATATTGTCACTTATTGTTGCTCCCTAGAATATCCCAGAGGAGAGATCCAATGGCAGGCCAGCCATCCACCAAAATACAAAAATGGTAAGAACCTCATAAGTGGATTTAAAGAAGAAGAGTGACATCCTGGTCCCGTTGAAATCAATGGCAAAACTCCCAACGACTTCAATGCAGCCAGGATTTCATCTCTAGACTTGTAAGGCTGGGGCAATTCTGAATAAGGGACAGAGGCCTCTCCCTCACACACACACACACACGATCTCTCAGCGTAAACATATTTTTTATTTTCTTCTTTTTCAGCCTATCGTAAAGCCAACCATTCCACCACCTCCAGTTCCTACTGCCAAACCAGCCTTTACTTCTGTCATGGGCAATTCGGTAAGTAGACTTCCATAATCCTGGTCCATTCTTTTCTCATGGATCTTATCTTATCAAGTTACACGTGATATAATCATGATGCAGTGGACACTGGCCAGTGTTTTCAGTTTCATGGTTAAAACTGATGGAAGCTAATTAGATTGTAACTCTTTGGGGACGGGACCATCTTTTTGTTGTTCTGTGTTTGTAAAGCACCTAGCACAATGGGGTCCTAATCCGTGACTGGGATGGTGAGTGATACAAATACCTAATATATTAAAATTATTTATTATGTCCCATTTTTGCAGTGTTCCTATGTATGTCGAGTAGTCACTAAAATTGCCTCAGATGTACTGAAAGGGCAGGACCAGGAGAGTAGGTCATCAATAATTTTTTAATAAAATTCAGGGGGAAAGAATTTTAAACTAGTTTGCATTTACACTAAGGCCACATCGCACTAACACAGCAGTATAAAAGCACCTTTGGTGTAAATGAGAAAGGCCAGAAAGTTTGCCCAAAAAGCAAAATACACAACCAAACCCAAGCAAACAACCACTCAAACTCTTGCTGTCCGAGGGCTTGATCCTCCAGTCCTTACTCAGACTAGCAATTCCTACTCCAGCTAGTAATCCCACCACAGTCAATGCTACTGCTTGCATGAGCAAGGATTTTTCGTTAAGGTTTCAATTCAGCAAAGCACAAGCATGTGTTCAAAGTTAAGCGCAAGTCCCATTGACTTCAAATGGGACCTAAGTGCATGCTTAAAGTTCAGCATGTGCTTAAGCGCTATCCAAAATAGAGATGCTTTCCTCAGTCATTGCCTCAAGCATGTGCCTGGCTTTAAGCAGCTGAGTAGCCCTATTGAATACCCTTTGCTGATAGAGATGAATTTACATCCCATATGTAAAGCATATACCTCTCTTAGTATTGACACCTCCTCCTCAATTATTGGGAGTGGACCACATCCACCCTGGCTGAATTGGCCTTATCACTGGTTCTCCACTTTCTCTTCATGTGCCAGTATATTTATGCTTGTATCTGTGATTTTCACTCCGTGCGTCTGAAGAAGTGTTTTTTTACCCACAAAAGCTTATACCCAAACACATTTGTTAGTCTTTAAGGTGCCACCGGGCTCCTCGTTGTTTTCACATGCTCAGGTGCTTTCCAGAATCGGGATCTATGTTTCTGTCTGTTTACATTTGTTGTGTGTGTAGGGCAGGGATCTCAAACTCAGATCACCACAAGGGCCACAGGAGGACTAGTACATTGGCCCGAGGGCCGCATCACTGACACCTTTTCATAAAAAGATACAAAAGCCCACACCTCTGCCCCTACCCCGCCCCCTCCACCCCTTCCATAGGTCCCACCCCTGCCCTGCCTCCTCCCATCCCTTCCCCAAAGTCCCCACCCCAACTCTGCCCCCTCCCTGCCCCTAATCCAACCCCTTCCCCAAATCCCCGCCCCTGCCCTGCCCTGCCTCTTCTCCACCTCCTCCCCCGAGCATGCAGCTCCACGCTCCTCCCCCTCCCTCAAGGAAAGGGCTAAGCATCAAACAGGTGGTTGGTGGTGGGAAACGCCTGGAGGTAGGCAGAGGAGCGGGGACGCGGTGCGCTGGGAGGGGAGGGGAGCTTGGCGGCCGCAGGAAATAACTCTGCAGGCCGCGTGTTTGAGACCCCTGGTGTAGGGGGAAAATATTTAGGATCACAGTGCTACTTGCTTATTTACTTTTTGTCTCTGGAAAGGTCTTGGTAAATATGGGAGATAACCCCAGTAGCAGCTCAGCTCTGTACTCACTTCAAAAGGGAGGTATAACAACTATATTTTTGTCACAGGTAGCACAGACAAAGTCCACTCCTTCACCAGTCCCAAAGGGCAAACCTGCACCCCCACCACAGGTAACTCAAGTACACCATACATGTGGATATTCCAAGTATGACTGACTGCAAGATAGAGATCAAGATAAATCTTAACACAGTGCTGCCAATTCATGATTTCACTGTGAGCTGCATGATTCTTGGTGTTTTTTCCCCACAAGGCCCTAATAGCTCCTGGAGTCAGGTTACAACAAACTCAAAACCAGTAAGTTTCCAGCACTCATGGCTGTGAAGAAAAGATAAAAAACACGACTCCTTAAAGGCTCAACAACATGAAGGCAAATAAAGGGAATCCAGTCTGGTTAGTTTGCGGGGGAGGTATGGAGGAGTGGTACAGAGCCAAGATTTTTGGAGAGACAGAGCTGTCAATACTATTAGCAGCACAGTCCAGTAGTTGGTATTTAAAATGCTTTTACTTTCTAATTGTCTTCGTCGGTTTGCATTACAGTGCAGGGTTTTAAACCTGTAATAAAAGTACAGGATCTCAGCAGCACTACTCCGCATGTGGTCTAGGCTCTGACCCTGCAAAGAATTATCCCGTGCGCTTAACTTTAAGCGTCTGACTAGTCTCAGCATGTGCACAGGTCTTTGCAGAATCGGTGCCTTTGAATGATAATTCTTTTGCTATATATGAGTACAATGCCGAGCATAATGGGGCCTCTATGTCCTACTGCAATACAAAAATTATTATTATGTAGAACAACTGTGGGCCAGATTTCAATTACCTTTACTCACGCTGAGTAGTATTTTATACAACATGTGATTCAGAGGGACCATTCTCGGAGTAAGGTGTCATTCAGAATGAGTAAGGGTATCAGATCTGGCTCTTAAGAGGGTTGCTGGAATATAGGAGCCGGACCATTTACCCATCAAGTCCGGAATCTGCAGCAATGGCTATTCTCTGATGCTGCGGAGGTACGGAAAAAACCCACAATGCATCTCACCACGTTGTGCAATGCTGAGTAGAATTTGTGGAAAATCTTGTGTCAGTCACTTGATTTGTTCCATTTGTTTGTTTTCACTCAGGCTTTAAAACCACCAGTCAAACCCAGAGTATGAAGCTACTGAAGAAGAATTGATCAAGATTCCTGACATTCTGAGGGACAGTTTCCATCTCCATTCACCTTGTGGTTCCTGCCTTTGCCAAGGAAATTATGATCGTTCCACTAACTTTCTTTTTTAAATGGACTGGCAATTTCTTTGAAAGAAAATGTGTTTTTCAAATAATGTTGTAGTCCTTGGATAATGACATCAGCCTGCCATTCCTGGCTTTCCAGAGGAAAAGCCAGGGGAATAGCAAACTGAACTGAGGGGGACCATATGTGAGTTATTAAACCAGCTCAGTATATGTTTTAGGTTGGAATTAAAATAAACATCCTAACTGTCAGGGTGGTTAAGCACTGGAATAAACTGCCTAGGGAGGTTGTGGAATTTCCATCATCGGAGATTTTTAAGAACAAGTTAGACAAACACATCAGGGACGATCTAGATAATACTTAGTCCTGCCATGAGTGCAGGAGACTGGATTAGATGACCTCTCGAGGTCCCTTCCAGTCCTATGATTCTAGAGTCTAAGATTTGGGAAAGTCTGGTGCGCTGGATTCTGTCTGTAAATTGCAAACTACATGTAAAGTTGAAGGACCATCAAAGTAGCTGGATCAATGGCCCAACATTGCCTTCAGTGGTGAACACCCGATGCTTCAAAAGGATGTGCAAAGCTGTCAAGGGTAGAACAAAATTCCTTCCTGACCCTTGGAGGAAGTCCCCTTTTAACATTGAAGCATGAGGCTGGATTACCCTCCTGTTCGTCAGTTTATTAGCTCTTGCACTGACTGGCAACGCTTGAGATCTGAGAAGTATTTTGGTTCTGAAAAGATCCTTTGGGATTATAGTACCCCTTTATTCTCTACCACTTTAAAGGCCCCACAGTGAGCTATTTTGAGCTGGGAAGATTGGAGACATGGTCAGAGACTGTATTACAGTCAACCAGCTAGCTGCTTGGGTCACAATGCTCCTGAAAAGCATGCTTTGCCAGCCTGACATGGAACTTCAGATGCCATAATTGAACTCCAGGGACAATGAAAAAAAATCCCTTAATAAATGGTTTTATTCACCACTTAGTTCCAGAATTATCTCCTCTTCCCCCTTCCCACCCTGCCACATTCCAGCAGAGAAACACTGGTATTTTCTTAATTGTAGGATTACTCTTTGCACTCTGCTGTATTATTGTAAGTTTGCTAATGAGTACTAGGCTGGGCACATTGATTTATTATTGTAAAACTGCTCCTGTGTCTTGGGCTTTGCACACTAGTATGTTACTAGAGGGGTCTTCATTAGTTCTGGGCTGCTGGCACTGCTGTTATTGATACTTGGGGCATTGATATGATTGATGTTACTAGCATCACTATATTTAGGTTAAAGCACATGGGAGTATGTGTCAAGGAAAAAAGATGTTCTAAAAAAATAAGATGAGCCTTGTATCCCAAGCACCCAACATTTCATAGAGGTTCCAGTTTGAACCAGGTTTGGTTCTAGGTCACATTCAAAAGCAGAATGGTCCTTTCATTTTCAGAACGGGTTAGGATGTGGTTCAGGATGGCAGATTTACACCACCTGGGCACAAAAGTGTCGCGAAGGGAGATCTTCTCCCGGCTGCAGAACCACCGAAGTGAAGTCATAGCCTTGAATTAGCCTCCACATGAAATCTGGAATTGCATCGTAACTCTAATCCATGCCAGGTCCTGAGCATTCCCTGTTTGGCCTGCTCTTTAAAAAGAGCCATATCCTCAGCTGGTGTAAATCTAAGCTTCGTAAAGGTTAGCGCAGTTGTGCCGGTTTGCACCAGTTGAAATTCTGGCTTACAGTATCTTATTTTGATCGTCAACATCTAAGTTAAAAAAAAAAAAAAAAAAAAAAAAGGTAGATAGAAGTATTGACCTGCCCACTGTTGTCTCTCTGAAACAAAAACAAGAATGTGAAAAATATCCATTCCTTCTCTTATGCTGTGATTTCCTTTGGGCTGTCAATCAAGCACTGTAACAGAAAGAACCATGCTATGAAATGATAATATTCTGTTACTTGCCTTGTAAGCTGTCAGTTTTGGGTGTACATTTTTTTTAGATTCAACTTCATTGGGAGAACATTTGTGTCTCCCACTTTGGAATCACTTCTTCTCTATTTGTATTCAAAGCTGTATTTAATATAAGCAATTTTAAACATGGTGTATGGAGATTTTAAAATGTTATTTTTATTACCGATATATAATGTATTTACAAATATTTCTGTATTAAAATGTTCTAAGAAAAGCAGAGTATTTTTTGTAGAACATCATCAATTGCACATAATACATATAAAAGATGAGTGGGATCATTTATAATCCTATAAAATCCACGGGACTCCAAATTTTGCTCAAACTGCCCAGCAAAGTTTTGTATTAATGCAGTGGGATGGATCTTCAGCTGATGTAAACTGGCATAGTTCCATTGAATCTAGTTTATATTAGGTGAGAAAATGGCCCAATTGCTCTAAAACAGAGAGAACAAAACCCTAAATACTTGATGTAAAAATCTACCTTCTTTCAATTTGTCTATTCAGCTAATTTATATCTAGCTGTTGGCTACATAGATTATCTGACCACAGTCATCACAGTAATTGAGCACTTTGAAATGAGTAAAGCAAATGCCCAATGCTCAAGTGTTGCTTCTCAACTGGACCAGTCTTCCAGACAATAGTGTATGTATGCAGCAGTCGCATATATGTCGCTATCCATATTCACTATAGCATAGACTCCCGGCAGCCACAGCATATAAACGCCAGAGTATATTTGTAGAACCCCATTGTTCTGTTATACAAATGTGACATCTGCTGTTAGAAAGCCTCAACTGCAAGCAGAAAGCAGCCCAAATCTGAGCCTCTAATATACAGGATGGAAGAATACTTATGATGCTTTCAGATGTCAAAACTTCCAGGGCCTGATCCGCAGAGGGTGTAAATCAGCAAAGTGCCATTAAAAGCCAATGGAGTTACACTGATTTACACCACCTGAGGCTCTGCCCCCAAATATTTGCTATCTTTGATCTGGCAAGTCCTTACATAATGCACAGTTGCAAATGACGGCTATGCTAGAGTGCTGGTAGGTCTGAGCGTTCAACAAGTCTCAAACCCTTCTGTTCTCACCAGAGTTCAGGCTGAAAAGGGGGCATGGCCAGAGAACAGGTGCATCTTAGGAAACATAGGTATGTCTATACTGCAGTCACAGGGTGTAACTGTAGTTTGAATGATGTACTTGAGATAGCTAGCTAAGTTTAAGCTCGGGACCCAGATCAATGAAGACAACAGTACAAGCTAGGCCGCACTGAAGTTCTGGGACCTGGCCTAGCTTGATTAAAGCTAGCTCAGGTACATTGTGTGGCAAATGGCCGACACTACTGTGGTGGGTCCCGTGCTTTTTCTTAGTGTGGTGGGTCAGGGCGCTACCCCTGCCCCTATTCTTAAGCGTCAACTGCTCCACTAGTGCCCTAGTCAGGGAGAGAAGCAGAGTGGGAGAAGGGACCCAGGTCTGCCCCCTAATCTGGATCCCATCCCCTTCAGCTTCGCAGACTTCTTACCCTCTTTGCCCTTGGACAGGGTTTCTCTCGGTCTTCTGTGCCGGGGAAGGAGAGGGCGGGGGGGAAAGAGTCCCTCTGCTCGGGCAGAGTTTCCCTTCCCTTGGTATTCCTCCAGACTACAGTCAGGTCTCCTTCCCCATCTCCTGTTGAAGCAGGGGATTATTAGGTCTCTAGCATGGCCTTAATTGGCTCCAGGTGCTCTAATTAACCTGTAGTAACCTCTCCTTAGTCCACAGGGAATAAGGCCCTGATCATCCTGGGGCTTATATACCTCCCATCTCACGCTCCTGCTGCATCACAGTCAGCTCCAGCAGTAATTGCACCCTGTTAAGGAATGAACCGTGCACAGCCTTGCCTAATGGTTGGAACTGGGTGACCAGGCACAGCGGCCAGAACCCAGCTCAGGAGGAAGTTACCAAGCCCAGAGAGCAAGCCAGAACTGGGGTGGGGGGCAGAACCAGGGGACCAGGCCGGGATTAGGAGCTGAATACCAAGTCCAGGTTGGAGCCAGAGTCAGATGCCAATACCAAGTCCTGGGAGCAAGATGGAGCTGAGAGCCAGAAGTCAGAGGTTGGAACCAGAGTATCAGCTGAAGCAGGACCCAAGAACTGGGAGCTAGAGACCAGGTGTGGGGACCGGGGACAGAGGCAGGAGCAAGTGCCAGGAGGAGCGATAAGGTGGCCGAAAAACCAGGAAGCTGAACCAGAAAACACTACAGAGCAGCAATGGGGGAGGCAGCAGGGCTTAAGAATATGACTGCTAGTGTCTTCAGCCTGTCAGGAGGCCAGGATCATTAACTTGAATCAACTGAGTACAATGAGCTGGGACTGCATTCCGCTCTGGGTCCCGGACATACCCTATGATCGCAGTGTAGACATATTCTTTTCTCTCTTAGGTGAGACCCTCATCTTGCTATTTGCTCCCATCTGTGGTTTCAATCCTACTCCTAGAGAGCACCCCAGCCATGTGCTCAATGCGCATAGGGCCAAGCACCCTGTGCTCCTGGTCCATTCCACACCTGCAATGGGCAGCATCATAAGAGCAGCCAGACTGGGTCAGACCAAAGGTCCATCTAGCCCAGTGTCCTGTCTCCTGACAATGACCAATGCCAGGTGCCCAAGAGGGAATGAACAGAACAGGTCATCACGTGATCCATGCCCTGTCGTTCATTCCCAGCTTCTGGCATCACGACCACCGTGCAACATTTCACAGTTATGGGTGTAAAAGATCTTGGCCTGGTGGGATCAGTGAGTAAACACGGGGGCTGGCTGGGAATTTCAGTGAACCATTTTTTCCCCCCCCCCCCCCCCCCAAAATGCCAATTTGTTGTAACCCAAACAGTTTGTTAAACAGGCACAGTTCCAGTGTATCTCTTGACTCAAAAAGAAAAAAAGTGGTGAAAAGAGTTCCAAAATTGTCAAAAACGTCCCACTTCAACATTTTTGAACCAGAAAGTTTTGGTTTTTTGAGTTGAAATGACCTTTCATTTTAAAATTTTAGACTAAAAAAGAGGAGAAAGAAAGAAAACAAGGTTGAAACTGAAAAAACTGACTAAATTTGAATTTATCTGAATGAAATGTTGCAATTCCAATTTCCAGTTTGTAAAACGTTCCCAACTTGGAACATTTTTTCACTCTCTCAAAGATGTTCCAGGCACAGGAAAACAGCTTCTTTCCCCGCTGTAGTTAACAGGGACAGGCTCAGCTTTCACAGATGCAGGGATTCAAGTAAGGGGGAATTGTGGAGAAATGCATCACCCCTTCCACTACTACAAACAAAAGGGGAGAACTTCCAATCTTCTCTTGGGCGTGGATAAGTGCTCCCACCCCAGTTCCCTCTCCTCCTGGGCTGGTGTTGTGAGAGCACCTCCTGCTGTTTCCATTGACTTTAAAACCCTGCACTCACCCTCCCAAGTCCCTGAGAAATTTTGCGGCAAAAAGTGGCCACTCCCTTTCCCCTGCATACCCTCAAAGCACCATCCTCACAAAAAGTCCTTGCAGAGCAACTTCCTGGGGTCAAGGGAAGGTCGGTGCATACTGCAGAATTACCACTGCAGCCTGGATCCACTAACATCTTCTACTTTCTGCAGGCTTTTCTTTTTGCTTCTGCAGGCAGGCTCTTTTGATCATTCAACCACCTCTAGCACAGGGAACATAGGCTATTTGGGGAGGTGAGGATATAGGATGAATCCAGCCCAGACAATCCACTCTACTGGGGAAAAAAAGCCATTTAATAATCCAGTCAGAGCTTGCTTGGTAGCCATGATTTCAAATTAAATATGAATTTCAGTGTGTTCCATGTCCCTTGGCATTCAGTTATAGATTCAAATACATTAACAGTGACAGAGCAGGAAGGTAAGGGCAGCATGAAAGCCTCAAACAGGCGCCAGCCAACTAATCAATAGGCTAAACCCACTCTCCAAATGGAATACCATGGAAATTATATGCTCAAGGATATGCAGGTTAGGAGGAAGCCCTTGCTTTCTAAAGCCCTACTGACTATAAAGCTAAACTAAGGCTTACACTTATTCGGCACCAAAACAGATGGGTAAAAGATTATCACTTCTTTTAGCTTGAGATTAAACCTTTTCTTTACTCTTCAGCTGTCTCAACCCAGCTCAGCCAAAGAGCGTGTGTGCCTAACAACACTGCATCCATACTTCTCTCAGGGCAAACGAAGGACTGAAAGTCAGATCCTTAGCAGATGCGAATTAGAGCTGAGCAAATAACTGATTTTAGAAAGAAAAGAAAAATCAGATTGGGACAAACAGAATCTGAAATTTTTCAGTGAACTGAAAGTCTCTTGCAGGTCTGTTCCAGAGCTAGGATTTGAACCGGGGTCTCCCCACATCGCATGTGAGTGGCCGAATCACCGGGCAAAAGGTTACAAAGGGGAGGGAGGAGAAGGGGTGGCAGCAGCACCAGCAGCTCTGGCCGTTTTGTGAATGGCCAGAAATGTGTGTGTCAAATTTGTGAATAAACCACGTGCCTAAAAAATTTCACTCGGCACCGGTGCCACTGTTCATTGAAATCAATGGAGATACTCCAGCTGACAGCAGCTGAAGATCCAGACCCTAATAGCTACTATCCACTACCCAATATCCAACTGGGCCTAATGGCTCACAATTTCTATGGGACAGAAACAGCTCTTGCAGCAGGGTAATTTGCTGTATACTGGTACATTTCCATATGTGAGCCTCAGCAATTAGCTACTTATTATTAACAGGAGAAGGACGACAATCTTCAATCATCGGCTTATTGAAAGCTTCCCAAGTGTTGCATAATTGGACGCCTTTAATCTTCCTCTATGTGATTGAGAAACTGAAGGCCCAGTGAGGCACAGGGCTATCTATAGAGCTGCCGGCAACAGCCATGGCCACCAAATTACTTTAGATCAAAGGTTAGAAGAGTGGCATGGATATCAGCATGCTATAACTGGCATTAGATCCATAAATAATTCTGCATAATACATGACCATACCCTTCAAAGGGTCTAGGGGGAAAAACAGAGGCTGGCGTATTGATGGTTGTGTCTGTAGCAGCTATCAAAAGAGCAGAAGTGGTTACCATGGGATTTGTCAATGTCTCTTTACAAAGAAAGAGAAGGAAACTGGATCATCTATTTCAAACAGGAGAAATCAAAGCCCACCAGGACAAGTAACTTCGTGTACAGTGGAGAGATTTGTCTCACTCCAGCCAAACATGAACCAGAACCAATTATCCAACTACCCACTATCCAAGAAAAACCTTTAGAGTTTCAGATGAAATGAGACATGGATCCAAACTATTACCCCTGCTTTGTAAATCTAAAATGGACTCCTCTCTAGAGGTTGCAACTATTTAGCGAAGTACAGGGGTAGTTTCCCCATTGGGATTACCTAGAGCACTGCCCCACTAAGTAAAAACCATAAAACACAAATCAGAAGGAGGCAAAAGAAATGTACCTGAAATCCAATTTCTCACTGTCACAACTCTGATCGAGGGGAGATTTTAGATTTACAAAAGCAGGGGTAGTTTGGATCCAGGTCCCCATTCTTCTGAAACACTTTAGTGTTACCACATAAAGGACCCAAGGAAAGCCAACTTCTCCAACACGACAACACAACGACGGGTACAGTATATGGTAGTTAGGTAGGTAAATGGATGCAGTGCTCATTCTAGTAGAGAGCAACATAGCATCAGAAGACTTCAGGGAGGGCATCTGCACTTCAACAGCCCAGAAGCCACAGCCAAGGACTTAGAAGTGTTCTTAATTAACGGGCCCTGTCCAAGACAGACACAGGGCTTATTTGGATTGAACCTCTACTGCAGCTGGGGAAAAGGTTTTCATCTCTGGATCTTTTACTGAATGCAGGTGGAAAATAACTCCCTTTTCGGCATGCTGGACCCATTTTGTTCTGTCTTAAATGCACCAGCATGATGCATTTTCCATGTTATTCTTTAAAAATATTACAGAGAAACATGTTCCTAATCCCAGTTTACTGGCATTTTATGTTCTAGTGCTGTACAGAATTGCTAAACATTATATACATCAGCTGATTCAGAGACTGCCTGACATACAAGACAGTTTCCAGATGATGAGGCTTTATAGCAGTAAGACCGGAGACTTGCACATGAAGAACATAAAGAGGGGAGATAGTCTATCAGATAAAACACTAGATGGGATTCAGGAGATCTGGATTCAGTTCTTGGGTCCACCACAGACTGTGTGTGACCTTCTGCAAGTCACTTAGGGCCTGCTTTTCTAGAGCTCAGCATCCTTGGGGTCTGGATTCTCAGAAGACCTTAGCACCAGATGTCCGTGTAGTGTGCTGAACTCTTTGGAAAATCTGCCCTCAATTGTGGATGCTAAGCACTTGCTCGCTCTGTGCTTCAGCTCCTCATCTATAATGCTCCCTTTCTTTCACATAATGTCTCTCCTGGCTGTTAAAACCGTAAGACCTATGGGGTAGGAACCGTCCCTTATTCTGTTTGTACAGCACCTAGGGCACTGGGGCCTTGCTGTTGGTTGGGGCCTCTACACAACACAGTAATTAATGCAAATAAGAATGTTGCCACAGTACATCCAAAACACTGAAGTGGCTATGTCTCTACTGTGTTAGATATCAAAAGCAGCACTCCACCTAAATTCATCTTTGCACTGTAACTATTTGAAAACAGCAGCGAAACCTTGAGCTGGAAAGCAAATAAACTTACGCTCCACCAGGTACAGCACAGAGCAGTAGGTTGTCCTAAAAAGGGAAAGGCAGCGCAGCAGGACCCACATGTCCAAATCATCTGACCATCACCAGATCTCCGGATAGCTGTAATTGGCGGTGAATTTTTCATGCCAGAGTCAGCTGTGCACTGCGGGCATGGACCAGAATGGAAAACAAACCTGAAATATTAATGACATCTATCAGAGGACAGGCAGAATACAGACAAAAGAGATAACTGAGGACAGGGACTATTTGGAGGTGGGGAGAAACTGTTCCCTTTTTGTCCAAAGGCAGGCTAAACAACTGGTTCCAACTAGGGTTGCCAATTCTGGTTGGATGTATTCCTGGAGGTTTCATCACGACACAATCTTTAATTAAAGATTCATCTTTAATTGGCTGGAGACTCCTGGAGGGTTGACAACCCCAGTTGCAACTCACATACCTGGTCCTTCGAGCTTGGTTTGCAAAGGTCCTGAGCACCCACGGCTCCTATGGAAGTCTAAGGGAATTGGAGGTGCACAGCACTTTGGTCTCTAGGAGGTGTCAAGTTGGACGCCCTCTAAAATTAAAATAACTTTGATGATCAGGCCCTATTAGCGCATATAAAGGGCCAGATCTCCGAGTCCAGCCAAGCTATGCTTGTTAGAAGAGATAGGACCCCACCTTTCTCCCCTGATCTGCAGCATGACCAAGGGTTGAGCCATTCCCAACAAAGACAGAACCTGGTGCCAGGATTTTAGGATGTTCATAATGCATATGTTTTACAGCTTTTATCCATCCCTGCATTGGGGATCTGAACCAAAACCACTGTCACTAATACTACCCAGCCAGGCCTGACCCAATTGCGCTAGAAGCAAAGGAATACACATTTAGCATAGTTTTTCTTGAGGAAGCTGTGTTTTTGTTGGAAAAATCTCCATTCATTGAAAGTCTCTCTCAGGTCCATGATAGAATTTCTGGTCACGGAGAGTGAGAGAAAAAACCAAGAATAGTCTATAGCCCATTGATTAAGACACTCACCTGAGATGTATGAGATGCAGAGTCAAGTCCCTGTGAGGACTTAAATCTGAGTCACCTACATCCCTGGTGAATATCCTAACAACTAAGCTATACAGTCCCTCTTTCTCTTGCTTAGTCTCATCTTTGGAGCTGATCCACCTGTATTCAGAGTATTCAGAGTAACAGAATAGCTTGAGATTAACTCAAAAGCTCACTTGTTAGGACACTTACCTGGGAGTGGGAGACCCCAGTTTACTTTGCTGCTCTGCCTGACATCCCAGGGAAGTATCTTATCCACTGGGCTATGGAGTCAGTCTCTCAATCCCTCCTGCTGGAGCTGTTGTATCGATAATTACCTGTACAAAGGGGGGATAGGATAAAGGTCTATAAAATCACGAGTGGTGTGGAGGAAAGAATAGGGAAGTGCTATTTACCCCTTCACATAACAGGAGAACCAGGGGTCACCCAATGACATTAACGAGCAGCAGGTCTAAAACAAACAAAGGTGATATTTCTTCACACAATACATAGTCAACCTGTGGAACTTGTTGCCAGGGCATGTTGTGAAGGCCAAAAGCATAATGGGGTTGAAAAAAGAATTAGGTCAGTTCATAGAGGACAGGTCCATCAATGGCTATTAGCCCACATGATCAGGGACACAACCCCATTCTCCGGGTGCCCCTAAACATGTGTGACTGCCAGAAGTTGGGACTGGACAAGAGAGGACAGATCACTCTATAATTGCCTTGTTCTGTTCATGGTCTCTGAAGCACCTGGCACTGGCCACTATCAGAAGACATGATCCTGGGCTAGATGGACCAATGGTCTGACCTAGCATGGCCACTCATGTTCTTATTCATTTGGTAAGAGAGAGGGAGGCAGACAGTCTACAGCGTGAATCCGGCAGAGCAGGGACTTGAAGCTGAGCCTCTCACTTCCCCGGCGAATGCTCTAAACCAGCAGTTCTCAAAATGTGGGTCGCGACCCCATTTTAATGGGGTTGCCAGGGCTGGCTTAGACTTTGGGGCCCAGGGCTGAAGCCGAAGCCCCATTGCCCAGGCCGAAGCCTTGGGCTCAGGCTTCAGTCCCCGCTCCTGGGGTTGGGTAGTAATTTTTGTTGTTAGAAGGGGGTCACAGTGCAATGAAGTTTGAGAACCCCTGGTCTCAACCACTGAGCTCTTGGGTATTCTGGGAGGTGTCTCTCTGGTTTTCCATGACAGTTTTTAAAGAGGTCTAGCTTTCATTCCACATCCGAACGCAAACAAATCTGAAAACGTCTATATTTTTGAAAAACAGATTTCTTGTTTTCTGGCCAGCCCTAATATTTAGTAACAAGACAGTCTCATGCTTACAGTCTTGGCTATGACATGAAACAAGAGGTGGATTAAACAAACAACAAGAGGGAAGAGGTGGTAACAACACAAGAATGCTTTTGCATAGACTATTGGTGCAGTCAATATGGCTTTCCAGTTGCTTAGCCTAAACTGGCAGACAACTCCCCCTCCCACCCCCTTAAATAGGGCCTGATCCAAAACCTTTTGAAGCCAATGGGAGTCTTT